>NW_027315724.1:20929244-21404244 GCF_026437365.1 Eucyclogobius newberryi
TAGAATGTTTAATCGCCGTGACAAATCTGAGGAGTGGTGAAAACTTTAAGCATGAAAAATGCTTAAGTTTTTCAGCTTGATATAGAAGCAAAACCCCATCTTCTCTCTGTATTCAAAGTGGGATTCCTTGATACCTAAACCTTCTTTTCTTTCGTTTTTTGGGGCGCTATTTGTACTTGACGATGATAATTGTTAAATATTGTTTGTGTTTTGTTGCCTTCGTATGTTGTTTTGAAAATGTTTGTAGTGCTAAATGGAGAAGATACGATGGCAGTTGAGCCCACCTGCTGTACGTACGTTTATTTGCCATTTACAGAATAAAAAAAGCTCATTTGAAGAAGAGTGTGAGAAATATGAACAAAAATCCCTTATTCTCTTCTTTTACTCATTTACTTGCTTTATGTTCTACCTGGTCCAGCTCGTTCTTTGTGTTGTTGTTTTTTTGTGTGTGTCATTTCTGTGGTTGTTGTGTTGTTGTTGTTTTTCTGTTTATTGATTTTTTTTTTTTTTTTTTTTTTTTTTTTAAATGGCAAAAAAAAAAAGAGAATGATGATAAAAAAAAATTGACACGTTTAATACACTCAAGACCATATAACACGACTCTGCCAGAATATATGTATGGGACTATATCAAATGTTTATGCCTTCAAAAAACCAAGTAAAAGTATTAATTTGACATGCATAAAAATATTAAAATACTCATTTCAAACTGTACTTCAGAGTAAAAAAGTCAAAGTATTTCACGGAATGACCTCAATTAAAAAGTCATACTTATTTTCATCACCAAAAGCCAGGTCTCAAATGTATTTATGTAGTGAATTAAAAAGGGCAGATACTTGCTCTCGAATGCAGTGAAGTAGAACCTTGTAGAATTAAACAAGTAAAGCACAGATGCCTAAAAACTCAAGTCCAGCACCGTCACTTTTTGTACTTTGATACTTTCCACCACATGCGGTTGCACATGAATCTAAACTGAAATCATTGGTTCCATTGACGCGGTCTGTCCAGAGTACACAATGTCACCTGGAAAAATGGCATATGTGAGGTATTATGTGAGATCTGGTCAGCTTTGTTCATATAGTTGTGGCACATTGTAATTTTAGATTTTATTGTCCAATCACTGACCGCACACCACTGATATAAGCCTCATGCACTTACACTTGCAACACAGGAAAGCAACGACGTAGTGAAGAGGCTTGAGCTGTTGCTATGGGTGTACGTTACTCACGATTACAAAAAAAGATCACAAGATTCTTAGAAGAGGAAGTTTTCTACCTAAAATGTCTAATTTCTTCAGCCACGGTGGAGACGGTGGAGCGAGAATGACAAACAAATGTGCATGATAATCTTCCATCAAAAGAGTTGATTAACATAACTCTAATGAGATCTGATAGGGCTTAAACACGTACCAGTGATGCACGTACCAGAAGTTTTGATTGAAGGTTTTAATTTAGAGCGAGGAAATATTTTGTGGGCTACAAAGATGAAAAATGATTAATTACACAAAATCCCACATGTAAATTATCAATCTGTATTAATATTTTTGAATCTGAAATGATTGCATTGCATTGAGCAGATATGTGTGGGAAAAGATGTGCATTGTGAACATTTCAAACATGTTCCAATAAATATATAATATATATATATATATATATATATATATATATATGTATATATATATATATATATATATATATATATATATATATATATATATATATATATATGCCTTATGTTTTGACAGTTTGACTACTGCAGTGTGTGGTGTGACCTCTGCAGGTGAATAGGAAAAAATCTTATATAAATGCAAGAAAAAGTACATTACACATTTTTCATCAGGTAATATTGTCATATTTAAACAGGGTATTTTATTTGAAAGTGTAAAAGCGACACATTTTAATTCCTTACTTCATTTTGTTAACATATTAGTTGCAAAAAAACATACAGAGGGAATTTTGGATATCATATTTAGTTTTTCAGCAAAACTGGATCTTACTGAAAATTGGCGCAAAAAAAAAAATCAGGCTGTTACAATTTGTCAAAAAAGTACAAGACTGTAAGGTTTTATGTGTGTAGATTTTACTTTAATGTTTATATCTCTGTGGGAAAAATGCATTTTGTGAAAACAGCCTTCAAAGTTACAATGTCCCAGAGGATTCTATGGATACAAGTCAATTCAATTACAGTACTTTTCGGGCTGTACAGCGCTCCTGAATAAAAGCAGCTCCGACAAAACTTACAAAGAAAAATATGTCAATAAGCCACATGTGTCCACATTGTAAAATGAGATATTTACACAGATCCCGCTGCGCCGTGGGTCTAATTAGACTAGAATCAGAATATGAGTTGGATAAAACACATGGCTGATGTCCTCTGTCTGTGTCTTCACATCTGGTTCATCTGCTCCTGAGCTCGTACTTGTCTTTTGATCTGCTGCTCAGATCTGGCCGTGGAAGTCTCATTTCAATGCCGTATATTGCATGTCCGTTCCCTGTCTAAATTCACTTCCTCATTAGACTCATTTATCCGTGAATATGAGACCGATAGTAATAAAACACACAGCGTTTTGAAGCTTAAACTACAAAAAAACACAATGGTTCCCCTGGACAATGACCACTGCGCACTGACATCTTCTACAGCGTGTTTAGCACATTTTGGACAGCCGTTTCCTGGTGAACGCTTATGTTACGAGAGCAAACTTGCCTGTAACGTCTCGCCATCGCTGGACTTCTTGTAGCAGAAAGAATATCTATATATTTGTCCTCACATGGTGCCGCCCTATAGCCAGTAAACACATTATGCCAATGACTTGTTTTGCAAGCTAATGCCTTAAACACATCGCTTCTGCAAGACGAGTTAAGAATAGCCCAGACAGATCATATAGAGTAGCACACGCACACACACGCACTCAAACACAGCGAGGGCCCCAGCTGTGCAGAGGATTAGAGATTAGAGGGGAAAACTAGGGTGATTCGACCAAAACACACCAGTCCACAAAGGGCGGCACACGGATACATCTTCCGACAGTTAACCTACATAAGAATAAGCTCCTTTCTGCAGTTGTATCTTTTATGGGCGTTAAACACACACGAGGCTATGGAGAGCGCTCCGCCCAGTGACGTGTCGTGAGCAGGACTCTCTCTGATGTATGCTAATAATGCCACAGATGTTTTGGATACAGCTCATCAGCTAAACGTGGCTTTCTGCCGTCAGCGATGTATTTTTAGGACAGTGGGAGATTTGTGGGAGAACAAGACAGGGCAGTAGTGTGGAAAGCCGAGCGGATTTGTGTGTCAATGAAGTCATCTGTTTCGTTGATTCTATCGTTCATGGCCTCGAGAGGGGGTCGTCTTCCCATGATTTTCAATAGAAAGATTGAATACAAAATGTAAAAAGGGATTTTGATTGCAATTATTACACCCGAAAATTACAAAAAATGCGTAATCTTCTGCACGCACACACTTAATTCCTCTCACTGACAATTAGGAATTTCTAGGGTGTCAGTTAGTTTGCTTTTCTGTTACAGAGAACAGATAAGGCCAAGAAGAAAAAGCATTTAAAAAATAATGAAAACCCAACCTTAAACATTGTATCGCACATTTACTGGCCGTACGTTTCGAGAATGTCAAATTGTGAGAGCGAACCCAAAAGCTGCGGGGGATCGTAAGATATGAAAATCGCCGCACTTTTGATAGGTTTCGTTTTCCCTACGGGCGCGTCCATGTTTGCAGAAGCAACCTGCGCAGATGCTCTATTTGGTTGCCATGGCGGGGCCGATATGCAGGCCCGCTTTACTTGTGGGATATAATCATATAATAGTTTTATGAGGAAACATGTTTCACAAATGAGCGACCAAAAAGTGTGGTTTGTTGCCGTGAGCAAACCAGCAAGGATTCGTCACAAAGCGGTGTTGCGTTGCCTGTGACAGCACGTGTGAACGCAGTGATTGGAAACTACAAAACCGCATCCGGCGAGTTAATCTAACCGGTGAGATAAACGCGGACACACCGCAACAGAGCGGTGATTACTAGATCACTTTTTATTCAATATCTGCACCAATAAGGCCACTTCAATATGAAGCTCTCACTTCTGACGAAAGAAAACTGTCTGCAAAACCTGTGCCAGGATTTTAAAAATGAATAAATAAAAAATCCGATCCATCGACCTGGATGAATGTGACCGGAAACACACAATTTTTTTTTTTTTGGCCCTAATACTACTTGATACAGCCTCAAATTGTGACTCTGATATCAGTTCCATCTTACATCTCTTACATATCTTTCATCTGCAATTCAAATTCTCCAATCTTTACCTTTTTTAACCGTCCCAATGTGCATAATAGGAATAAATGGTTGTCTGACTCTAAAAATGCCTGGCCAATATAGTGCATTGTTCCTAAGCCTCACATAGTTTCCAGGATAAAAATATAGATAGATAAAAACAAGCTACATTCACATCATAGTAAATGTCACCATAAGAACGTCAATAAAACAATCCATGCCATCATCCAATTTATAGCTCCAAATCAGGGCAATAGTGCAAAGAAAATATTTTTTTTTTAGTAAAGCACACAAAGTGCAGAGTGAAATAAAACTGTCTGAGGTAATAAAAGATGTCTGCGGAAGAGAAATAAGAAATCTCTGGCCTCATAAGCAGAGGGGAGGCAAGTATAGGCGGAAGTTAGCGCAAATAAACAGGATTCCTCCAGTTCTGTCAGCCCTCGCTCTGCTGGGTTTCTGTCAATCAACGTGAGTGACTCTGAAGGATGGGAGCTGAACTTCTTATTTCAAGAGAAGGGATCCTGGAAACATCTCATGACACCGAGCCATTACAAGTTAAGCGCACATATCAACACCCCAGACATTATCCTGTTTGGTCTAAGGCTCTTTGATAAGCTCCAAACTTGGACAAAACTAGGGTAAACTATAAATATCCACCCATGCCCTCTTGTTCTCAAAAGTGCTGTTGTTTTTGTGTTTATACATTGCACAAGTGTTGGCATAAGAACCATGGTACACACAGCAGGTACTGACAACGAAATCCTTCACTTCCTGCTAAAATGCTGTATTTGCGTATGTGTGCATTTTGTATAAGCTCTTATGCACCAGGGACTTGCAAAATAGTCCAGATATAAAACTATAAAAAAATAAGCATATTTTAAATGTGAATACAAAGAAATAGTCAGGCACTGCAGAAGAAGTAAAGCATTGTTCACTGCTGTAGATCCACTCATTCCAACGCTCCATGACTCAACGGGGCAATCTCCCCCGGCTCTTCTCATCTGAAACATCGGCGTCACCCCTCTCCCCGTCCCGCAGCCATTTACAGCCCCACTATTCCTTTCCATTTAGCCTGTCCACTCTGCGGGCTGCGTATGGCTCTGTGTGTTCCGCTACACTGGGCAGAAAGGCCGTGATAGGTCTTGGGGAGAACACCGGACCAAAGCAGTTAACGTTGACCTCTCCCACCTGTCTCCCTTTCATCGATTTCCCTTTTCTTCTGTCGGTCCTTCCATTCTAAAGTGTATATAGCGTACTTCTTGGGCTCTTGAATAAAAGCCGCGCACACGAAATGTACGAAGAAAATAGATAAGTTGTGCATATACCTGTCAATAAGCGGCAGGTGTCCACGTTTAACATGAGATATTTACACATATACTACGCAGTTGTGATGCGTCTTCTGGACCAGGGGTCTTGCGGCGCAGTGGTCTAATTAGACCAATTTCTCAGAGAATATGAGTTGGATTGTAATAAAACACACAGCATTTTGAAGCTGAACAAACACATCACATCACAGCTGTCCCCACTGTCCCTACTGTCCCCTCTGACCCTACTGTTCATACTGTCCCCTCTGACCATACTGTCCATGCTGTCCTCTCTGACCCTACTGTCAATACTTTCCACACTGTCCCCTCTGTCCTTGATGACTCTGTGTGAGCTGATTTACCTGTGTTTGTGTCACATCTGGATCCATCTGCTCCTGAGCTCGTACTTATCGACTGCGTGTTACATTATTACATGAGATATTTACACAGAAATGTGTAAATAGCAGGGTTGTCTTTGGACCCGTGAGTCAGGTCGGGCCAAGAAAGTAATTTCAATGCGGCAGGTTCTAAACTGCAGACCTCCGTATATCACATGTCTGGCTCCACGTTTATTTTTGTGTTCAGCCGTGTCTAGATTCACTTCTTCATTAGACTCATTTCTCCGTGAATAAGAGTCTTAATGTAATGAATCACACAGCACTTTGAAGCTTAAAATATAGAAAACACACTTGCGCTTCCTGTCAGAGTGCCCCCCGGTGGTCGTTAGCCAGTACAATTCCATAAATTAGACACACCGTTGTAATGACCGCAGGGTTTAAAGCGTGGTAGCGGCTTAAAGTCCGAAAAGTGCGTTAAATACATTCAATCCTCTTACAGCGTCTCAATTTCACCGTGTCTCCATCGCACCATCTTTCACCGTGCTGGAGTGGTTTCCGATTGAGTGCAACTTTTCATAGACTGCCTCCACTTCTCCTCCATTGTTGCCCGTGCTCCTTTCAGCACATGAAAGCCCCGCACAAATTGGGTGGTAAAAGTCATGTAGCAAGTTCATTGACTGTCGGGCGCTGTGAGATGGCGATAATGAAATCTTGATGGCGGTCTGTGTCCTTGTGAGTGTACAATATCAATTCTGGCCATGTCAAAAATGTGCGCAGTGAAGGCCCGGTTTATATTGGACATCATTTCTCATAACCCTGGCTGGTTTGCTGGTGGAAATGGGGCTATAAAGGCAGTCAGATAGCAAGATGATTAGCCAAGAATTTGCGCCACACCTCCAATGAGTCTCTAGAGTGTTGCACCAGCTGTAACTTTATTTATTTATGTAATCAACCATATGGCATCGCAGTTGGACACCCCGGGAGCTATTCATCTTAACTCCATTTTAAGCTTGACAATTTGTTCAAGCTGAGCCTATTAGAGATTTCAACTTGGCAAGGTCTGATCCACATTTCATTTATTTCAATATTTTTTTAAATAGATATAAAACAGATAAAATACACGTAATTCCTTTTTACAGATTAATTGTAAAACAGATATGCATTGTCCACTTTTATCCAAAGTTTATGAGTAATTTAAAGTGTGTCTCAGAATGGCACCCCAAGATATTGCATTGGATATTTCAAATACCGTATTTTCCGGAGTATAAGTCACACATTTTTTCATAGTTTTGGCCGGGGTGCGACTTATACTTATATTTATACTTATATACTTATACTCCGGAGCAACTTATATGTGATATTATTTGTTATTTTCACACTTGCAACCTCATTTCATACTCCAGTGGAACTTATATATGTTTTTTTTCTTCTCTATTATGCATTTTTTGGCTGGTGCGACTTATACTCTGGAAAATACGGTAATTTTTTACATTTTTTTTTTCTTCAAACTGGTGGGAAATTAAGCTAGCATTAAAAAACATGGTCAATTCTAATTATTAATCATCGAGCCATTCATTCAATAAACAAGAAAGCAACTTGCTATATTTAGATTCACAACAAGCACTCTCAAGCACTTCTTTTTCCCCCTGAAAGCCCCGATTGTGCACTTCTACTGCCTCACCTCTGGGAATAGGGAGCGCTACAGAAGCTCTTGTTCTCACTGCTCTTTGTATGACCCACCATGGCCCACTTCCACTGCAGAAACGGACGCCAAATACATTCCGCGGCTTCTATTCTCAAAACGGAGACGGTGCATTGTAAGCGTCTAACCTTCTAAACTCGACCTCTTAATTGACCACATTGAGACATAGAGTACAGTGGTGCTTAATGTGAGGTGCTCATTACGCTTGTGGAACATCAAGGGCAGTGGCTGATGGCGGCGCGGGACCTGGGGAAGCGTGACGTCCCATTACCTTCTAACGCCGGCCCCCTTTTTAACGCTGCGTCCGTCCAGTGATTGATCAGCCGCTTCAACTCGTCTCTCTCTGTTCGCTTTGTTCCACCAGCCAAATCCTTTCCAATTTGCCCCCCCCCCCGGCCCATTTTATGCCCGTTAGTTCAAATGGAGAATGGTTTAATAAGTTTCACAAAGCCTAAAGGGGTTCTGTTACCTTTGTTTTGATTGGCTTGTAATTCTTGGGTTCAAACGCCAACTTCTTCTTCTCCTCAGCACATGGCGTTTTGGAGTCTGTGCTTAGTCCAGATAACAATTACTTGAATAATAAATGAATTGGCAATTATTTCAGCAATAGATATGTTGCGATTAATCAATGAACTGTTTGCAGCCCTAACTTATCAAGAGAATGGTGATTTACTAGATACATTTTCCTTTAACAAATCAATCTATCAAAATCAAACGCAAAACATAAACGTAGTAAAAGCAGAACATCAGATCGGTTCAAAAAAACCTGGTTAAAGGGGTGAAAATGATCTAATTGACTTGAAAAGGTCCTCCTCCTTAAGTGCTTTCTCTTCCCACTACACCCAACCTACAATTCCACTGCATTGCTATGATTTGCTCCCCAATTGCATTTTCCTTTGCCGTTTTCTCACCTCCCTCAGTCTCTATCCCAGACATCCCCATCCCCCACTCCTCGCTCACCTCTGCCGCGGTCATTAATGTATCTGTTCTATGTACGTGTCTGTGTGCGTGTGCGTGTGTGTGTGTGTGTGTGTGTGTGTGTGTGTGTGTGTGTGCAGTGCATGGTAATGAGCGGACTGGCTGTTGTGAACCTGCAATATGACCCAATCAACCTTGGCTAATCAAAGAAAAAGACTCCCATTAACACACAACCCCACAGAGGCACACAGAGCGATGGCCTGCCCCGACACGCCGGTACATCCCGTGGTCCGTTCTTCAACACTCGACTTCACCCGGACCCCATTACTGTGCAATTCAACAAGCGGATATATCGCATCTCTTTTGTTTCTGTTTGTTATTACAGTTGTTTTGTATTATCTTCGCACCCGCACTACAGGAGATATATTATGTGCAGAAATGAATTTGGCTGATAGTAAATGCATATTCCGTACGCCGATGCATTTCCGTGGACCACTTTGATGACGGGATGGGTTCACTTCACATAAGTATCTGTGTCGCACCATACAATACATTTCGGTCGGCAGGATTGCGTTCGAGTGAGTGAATAGATGGACTGGGAGATGGGAAAGGGATTGGATTGGCTCGGTGCACGACAGCGGCAGTGTCATCCACCCTGTTCCAATTACATTATATATCGGGGGTCGATTTTACAAACTAAATGAATGAACATATAGAAACAATTGGGTTGTTGCTACTGTACATTTTACGTAATTTATTTATTTATTCGAGGAGACATTGTGGTTCTTTCAGGTTCCCGGCATTGAACGTCATACAAGTAGATCCTGATTTTATATTTAGTTTATTGCACAACATCCATCTAAAACGGTTTGATAATAGATAATAGCTCCATCGACTTCCTGTTCATTTCTACGTATCATTCAGCCGATTGTCACTGATGGAACTAAGTACAGGGATGTAGGTGGGGATAGGGGGTAGGTGAAAACTGCTTCAATACAGGATTACTCAAACATGCAGGAATAAAATCAAAATACAACTTTGAGTAAACTGATGACACAGAAACACAGTGGTTCGAAGCTCATTAAACATGCATAATACGTCCTCTTTAAGGTTAGTATCAGCTTTGAGACTCATTTTAGTTCATGTGGTCAGTGATTATTCATCCCATGTCTGCTGCTTATCCTTAGAAAAGTATTCATTTGAGTGCAGGTTCAGAAAATGGCTGGTGTTTTGACTCGAAAGGAACAAACCATAGTCTCTAACTCCTCCCACTCACCAAGAGACTACTTTCCTCTGTGAATAATGAATTTGACCTTGAACAATGGATTCATTAATCATTCATTTCATAATTTAGCTAGTTAACCTGTTCTTTAGGCGTGACCCAGCGGCTTTAGCATGTGGCTTCCACTGTTATTTTTGAAAATGTTTTAAAAAGATGTCCACAAACTCAAACTCAGATTCTACCTATTATCAGGAAGTACATTTCTACAACCTAAGAGTGAATTAGTTCATTTAAGACGTATAAGCTATTGTTGGTTATAGAATTGGCTTCAGTGTGATGAAATAGTTTGACTATTGCAAGGCCTGTCACGATAATTAATTACTAAGTTGACAAATAGTTCATTCAATAAAAGCTGGAACAAACATGTTTGGGGCTCAATATTTATGGTTTGAATACATTTTCTTGATCATGAGCTTGAGAGAGATGAATAAGTCATTTTTAATCTGTAATGATTTAATTCAGCTTTGTATTTGTTGGAGGTATTTGTTTTTGGAAAAGGGATGCTGTAGCTTTAGGTTTATAGTTCAATACTCTCATATATGTTGATTTAATTTGATACAGCAATATATTTCACTTCTAAAAATGGCATCAAAGGCCGGATACTGAAACCCAAGAATAGTGCGTTTGATAATTAGATGGTTCAGTTGTTATTGACGCATGTACTTGCCTTTCAAAAGACGACTAACACGGTTTTACTGAATTCTATCAAATGGTCAGTGCCCTTTTCTTTCTGTCACATAATAGTCCTGACCAGTCTCCCTCCCCCGCCACCTCCCTCTCCCCCGCCACCTCCCTCTCCCCCGCCACCTCCCGGACCCTCCCCCGCCACCTCCCTCTCCCCCGCCACCTCCCTGACTCTCCCCCGCCACCTCCCTCTCCCCCGCCACCTCCCTCTCCCCCGCCACCTCCCGGACCCTCCCCCGCCACCTCCCTCTCCCCCGCCACCTCCCTGACTCTCCCCCGCCACCTCCCTCTCCCCCGCCACCTCCCTGACTCTCCCCCGCCACCTCCCTCTCCCCCGCCACCTCCCGGACCCTCCCCCGCCACCTCCCTCTCCCCCGCCACCTCCCTGACTCTCCCTCGCCACCTCCCTCTCCCCCGCCACCTCCCTGACTCTCCCCCGCCACCTCCCGGACCCTCCCCCGCCACCTCCCTCTCCCCCGCCACCTCCCTGACTCTCCCCCGCCACCTCCCTCTCCCCCGCCACCTCCCTGACTCTCCCCCGCCACCTCCCGGACCCTCCCCCGCCACCTCCCTCTCCCCCCCACCTCCCTGACTCTCCTCCGCCACCTCCCTCTCCCCCGCCACCTCCCTGACTCTCCCCCGCCACCTCCCTCTCCCCCGCCACCTCCCTGACTCTCCCCCGCCACCTCCCGGACCCTCCCCCGCCACCTCCCTCTCCCCCGCCACCTCCCTGACTCTCCCCCGCCACCTCCCGGACCCTCCCCCGCCACCTCCCTCTCCCCCCCACCTCCCTGACTCTCCTCCGCCACCTCCCTCTCCCCCGCCACCTCCCTGACTCTCCCCCGCCACCTCCCTCTCCCCCGCCACCTCCCTGACTCTCCCCCGCCACCTCCCGGACTCTCCCCCGCCACCTCCCTGACTCTCCCCCGCCACCTCCCGGACTCTCCCCCGCCACCTCCCTGACTCTCCCCCGCCACCTCCCGGATGACTCTCCCCCACCACCTCCCTGACTCTCCCCCGCCACCTCCCTGACTGACTCTCCCCCGCCACCTCCCTGACTCTCCCCCGCCACCTCCCTGACTCTCCCCCGCCACCTCCCTGACTCTCCCCCACCACCTCCCTGACTCTCCCCCGCCTCCTCCCTGACTCTCAGGGCCGCTGCTAGACATTTGGGTGCCCTAAGCAGCAATGCTCAGTGGTGCCCCATGCCACTTTGAACGTGTAAAAAATACATAGGATGGGATGTCTGTAATACAACCTTATGGCGATGTCTGATGTTGTTCTAATTTTAGTTTATTAAATATTGCATAAATCACAACCCTTTAGTGTGATCAGGGGGTTTTCAACAACGATAATAAAATGTTCTGTATTCTGGTGCATTTTCCATCCATCCATCCATCCATCCATCTTCTTCCGCTTATCTGAGGTGGGATTGCGGGAGCAGCAGTCTAAGCAGGGACTCCCGGAATTCCCTCTCCCCAGACACCTCCTCTAACTTCACTGGGGGGATTCTGATGTGTTCCCAGGCCCGCCGAGAGACATAGTCCCTCCAGCGTGTCCTGGGTCTTCCTTTGGGAGGACGGCCCCATGTAACTTGCCGGGGCTGCCCCGTGAGGAAAGGCGCAGCGACCAGATGCTTGTCGTCAACACCCACCCTAGGACTGGCTCCAGGATGGGGCCCTGCTAAAGCCAATCTGGGCGATGTAACTTAGGCACTCGCCGTGAGAAGCTTCTGAACCGCTCTTGGTCTGACCAGTCACCCAGGACCTGTTTGCATTGGGAGAGACCCTACCAACATAGCTCCTGGGATCATTCAGGCGCTCAAACCCTTCCACCACCTTAAGGTCGCAGCTCTGCAGTTTGCCGCACCAGCTGACGCATCACGTTTTGTGTCATTCTCTCTTTTTCATGGTTTTTAATTGAATATGAGGCGAATTTTCATCATCTAAAGTCCGTTTTGCTCTTGTGGTTTGTAAAACATGTATGTAATTCGTCTGCGTCTGCTTAAACTGTGGCATTTGTAACTGCCCCTGTATCTCAAACTTCACATGGAGAGGCGACACTTGAGTCTACCTGTCCCCCTGACCGTCCCAAAATGAGCCGCCTTCTCTCCATTCAGGGCTGTGATAAGAGCACACATAATAGAGCTTTATTATGTGCAAAATGTCACTGTTGGCATCTCACAACAGGCTCTTTGCAGACACCTTTAGAGTCAAAATTGTAAGGATTAAAACAGGTGCCTTGGTCAATTCAAACGGGCGCAGCCTTTCCAAAACGGTGTCGTAATCGCCCAGGGAACAGGAGCCACGGCAAAACTTTGATTAGACCTCTGTTCAGCCTTCTCAATATAGACAACAATTTGATTTAATTCACCCCAACTGATATTGTATTCAGAGCGGGGAACCTCTCGAGCCTCCAGCCATTTTCAAATTAGAGCGAGGGATAATGCCATTCACTGCTGTAAAAGGGTAAAAAATGGTATTACAACGCTAATGAATGGGAAAATAGTGATGATCAAGACATCGTACATGAGCATCCAGTGAGGCGTTTTGTCCAAGGAGGAGCAAAAAATGATTAGCTGCTCCTAAAATGCTAAACTGCCAAATTACATCGCCTTCCTCTGACCCAGACATGGAGATCTTTGTGGAATTGGTCTATTATCAGGCGCTCCATTGTGATCCAAGCTTGAAACAGATGAGATCACTAAAGCGGTGGTCAAGGCGAGTTTGTTGATTGAATTGCATTGTGAGCAAATTACTTGAATGATTAAAAGGGAAAATGGATGTTCAGGCACAGGATCTTTCCAAACTCTTGTTCATCAACCACAACTTACACACTGTAGATGAGATTATAACAGAAAAAGAAGTCAACAAAAGCAAATTGAAATTCAAAAAAGGTTTCCAAAAAATATTTAGCTCAAACGCTGCAGTATAAGCATGTGTAAAAATTATAATGAGGCTAAACTGTAATTAGTAGCAGCGAGTACAAATTCTCAACCTTTCTATGAAGTACATTTCTTATACTTGCCATAATGTCGGTGCAGTCCCATAATTGCAATGTGATAGAGAAAAGATGACGATTTCATGGCTATAAATCATTATAAATAAGTATAGATACATTTGAAAGTCAGTATAAGATGATGCCAATAAGTTAAAGACAGTCGGCGTGTCTCATCTCACAGCTTTAAACCAGAACAATACGGTTTCCTCACTTAATTCATGACCGTCATTCCAAGCGCAGTGTGTGCCTTTATAACAACTATATGGATATTATTTCACCTGTCACTCAGCCTTAGTTTCAGATGAAGTGGAAGGCGGTAAGTCCTCCTGGATGCTGTGAGGCTGCCACCCACTGTGCTTTGTCGACTGGCCCCTCCAGGCTCAACCAACAGTTCACGCAATGCAGTTTGGGTTTCTTTATGATCCATTCCCTGCTTGCAGTAAGACACAGACATGAACTCTACAATGAGCATATGGCAGAGGGGGTAAAGAGATATGCTATAATTTCACATTTTCCCATAAAAAAATGTCTAATTAGGGCACAGATGTGGATTAAAGTTACACAAAAGCCACTTTGGTCTCTTCAATGTTTAATAGTGAATGGATTTAGCCTTCATTAATGCCAAGCCTCTGATCTGCTCTGGCAAATGGGTGACTTTGGTTTAAGCTTGATATTTGACAAAGCTGCCATTTAATATTTAAATAGTCGATATGATTCAAAAGGACAAATCTGAGGGTTCAAAGTGATTTCTTGTTTAATTTCATTGTGTGTGATTCGTCCATTTTACACGTTTGCTGAATTTGAGCCAAATCTAGTGGATGTAATTCTGTCGGGCCATAATGTTTGTGCAGAAAGTGCAGCTATATAACTCGGGAATGGCACCTAGATTTATTTGTGCCCTCTTGCTCAGATTTCCGCCATTCAGCGCTCTTCCCTCTATCGCGGTCTCTAAGATTTTATCTTTTGGCCAACACTGCTGAATGTTGATGTTTTCTGAGTGGGTGACACAGTGGGTAATGTATCAGAGTACTCCGACCACTCACTGCTGATGGCAACAGAGATTCAAACGAGACTATGCATGCACTCCATACTCAGCCACAGCTGCCCTGGAGTAGAAGTGAGGATGCCAATCTGCGCCTCTGATCACAATCACCAACACACACACACACACACACACACGCACACGCACACGCACACACGCACACACGGACAGGCACGGTTACTGTGGTTTCCTTCACAGATCAAGGGCCTCATCTATAAAGCATTACGTAGACATTTTGTTGAGCAAGAGCATACACTAAGTGGCCACTAGAGGCTTATTCACGCAAACTCCAGATTTATAAAACACTTTGTGCGCTGTCCACCACACAATTTGATCTTTATAGATTCCAGGGTTTCCTGCAACTGGAATCTGTGTCTGTGAACCCATGCCACGTCACGCTCTCTCCACGCCTCCAAAACGCCATTAAAGGGCCTTGTAAAGTGACTTATGAATGAGATGTACCTAAACATCAGTGGCTTTGACAGAGAGGGAGGAGGCATGTCAGTCACACCAAAGGCTTTATGACAAATGCAAAAAGAAGTGAATGCATTGATCCGTTCTGTAGGCGTTTTAGTCGCTTACATGTAATACCGCTTAGGCACTAGTCTATTTTGAAATTATTGTTTTAGTTGTGCTTTAGACTTTTATGTTTGAATGAGATGTGCATAAGCTTTGCCCTGGCCCTGGAACCCTTTTGCCTCATTGTGTTTCCCTAGTGAATGTTTGTGAGTCAATAAGTGTTATTCCGTGTATTGGTTAAAGCTAAAGTCCTTAAGTGGAGTTATTATGGTGAACTTTATGCAAAGTAAATTAGCTAAACTAGCATTTTTGTTTGCTATAATCCCACCAGACAATTGTGCCTGTAGAAGTGGATTTTCCTCTGCCTGTGCGAGCGCATCAGTAATCCTAATACGTGCTTAATAAACTAGTTAAATATCCATCCACAAACCACTGCACTGCAAATCACCTGCACTTGAACTATTACTGCTGAAAGTGGTCACTTGACTGTCTGCTGCTCGCTGTCTGTGCAAGTGACTCACAGTGAATGCACAAAAACGTATGTTAGGATGAGCTTTGTTGAGCCTTCATTACACAACACTGTAAAATATCATAACACTGAAGTAATGCAGCAAATCTACTCACGCAGATGATAAGAAATCGGTGCTAGAAAAAAGAGCAGGAGGAAGCAATGCTGAAGGTGTTGAGGCCCCTTTTAGGAGTGACATTAAAGGAGAGAAGCAGGAACAAAAGCAATAGGGGCATTGTGTTAGAGGGGGTCAGAGGAAGATGGTTCAGACATGCACCAAAAGCGATAGAATTGGGACTGAACTAGGCCTAAACACAGGACTAACTCACTATCTCAGTCACAGCTACATGGTACTGACAGAAGTGAGAAGTGTCTTGCCCAAAGACTCAATGACAGCATGTTTACACAGTTCAGGGGTCTTTATAAAGTGTGCGTATTTACAAAACGGGGTCCAGACATCAGAATCAGAATCAGTAAAGGTTTATTGCCGTTATCAGTGAGCAACATTCACACACACACACACACACACACACACACACACACACACACAAACACACAAACACACAAACACACACACACACACATTATGGGTCCCTTTCACGCAAATACTGCCCCTCCCTCTATGTGTCCGTGTGTCAATCAAACCCACTCATTATTGGCTCATGTTTACGTAGATCTCATTCATTCCCGGTTCTCACTTTGGAGAAAACGTGACATGAGGTGGACTCATCTGTCCAGATTTCTGCTCCAGGTTTGATCCGTGAGAGGGAAATGACCTGCTGGAGTGCGTAGGGAGAGCTTTAGAAATAGGAATATTTTTCTACGTATGGGAAGTTTGGGTACCTCTCCTTGAACCGACACCTTAACGTGGTGGAGGGGTTTGAGCGCCCGAATGATCCCGGGAGCTATGTTGTCGGGGGCTTCATGCCCCTGGTAGGGTCTCCCAAGGCAAACAGGTCCAAAGTGACGGGTCAGACAAAGTTTCAGAAGCCCTTTATGATGAGTTCACAAACAAGGCCGATTACGTCGCCCGGATCGGCGTCACCGGGGCCCCATCCTGGAGCCAGGCCTGGGATGGGTGCTCGATGGCGAGCGCCTGGTGGCCGGGTCTTACCCCACGGGGCCCGGCCGGGCACAGCCCGAAGGAGCGACGTGGGGCCGCCCTCCCGTGGGCCCACCACCCGCAGAAGGATCCATAAGGGGCCGGTGCAGAGAGATCTGGGCGGCAGTCGACGGCAGGGGCCTCGGCGACCAGATCTCCGGACGCAGAGACTAACTCTGGGGACATGGAATGTCACCTCGCTGGGAGGGAAAGAGCCTGAGCTTGTGTGGGAGGTTGAGCGATACCGACTAGATATAGTCGGCCTCACCTCCACGCACAGTTTGGGCTGTGGAACCCATCTCCTCGAGAGGGGCTGGACCCACTTCTCTGGTGTTGCCCGCGGGGAGAGGCGGCGGGCTGGTGTGGGCTTGCTTATAGCCCCTCAGCTCAGCCGCCACGTGTTGGAGTTCACCCCAGTGAACGAGAGGGTCGCGTCCCTCCGCCTTCGGGTGGGGGACAGGTCTCTCACTGTTGTGGCGGCCTACGGGCCGAACAGCAGTGCAGAGTACCCGGCCTTCTTGGAGTCCTTGGGAGGAGTACTGGACAGTGCACCGACCGGGGACTCCGTTGTTCTACTGGGGGACTTCAACGCCCACGTGGGCAATGACAGTGACACCAGGAGAGGGGTGATCGGGAAGAACGGCTTCCCCGATCTGAACCCGAGCGGTGTTCAGTTATTGGACTTGTGTGCTAGCCACGGATTGTCCATAACGAACACCATGTTCAAGCACAAGGGTGTTCATCAGTGCACATGGCACCAGGACACCCTAGGCCGGAGGTCGATGATCGACTTTGTTGTCGTGTCATCTGACCTCCAGCCGCGTGTCTTGGACACTCGGGTGAAGAGAGGGGCAGAGTTGTCAACTGATCACCACCTGGTGGTGAGTTGGATCCGCTGGCGGAGGAGGAAGCCGGACCGACTTGGGAGACCCAAGCGCTCTGTCAGCAGGGTATTCAACTCGCACCTCTGGGAGAACTTCTCCCAAAGACATTCTGGCAAACCGTCCGGCGCCTCAGGAGGGGGAAGCAGTGCCTCACCAACACCGTTTACGGTGCGGGTGGAAGCCTGCTGACCTCGACTGGGGATGTCGTCGGACGGTGG
Source organism: Eucyclogobius newberryi (assembly GCF_026437365.1). Classification (NCBI taxonomy): domain Eukaryota; kingdom Metazoa; phylum Chordata; class Actinopteri; order Gobiiformes; family Gobiidae; genus Eucyclogobius; species Eucyclogobius newberryi. The sequence goes on from NW_027315724.1 coordinate 20,947,025, forward strand.
AAGGAATACTTTGAGGATCTCCTTAATCCCTCAGTCACGTCTTCCGAAGAGGAAGTAGAGACCGGGGACTCAGAGGCTGGCTCATCCATCACCCAAGCTGAAGTCACTGAGGGCTGTTCGCAATGGCAGGGCTCCGGGGGTGGATGAGATCCGCCCTGAGTATCTAAAGTACGTTGACACGTCTCTGCAACATTGCGTGGCGGTCGGGACCGTGCCTCTGGACTGGTAGACCGGGGTGGTGGTCCCTCTGTTCAAGAAGGGGGACCGGAGGGTGTGTTCCAACTACAGAGGGATCACACTCCTCAGCCTCCCGGGTAAGGTCTATTCCAAGGTACTGGAGAGGAGAATCTGACCGATAGTCGAACCTCGGATTCAGGAGGAGCAGAGTGGTTTTCGTCCCGGTCGTGGAACACTGGACCAGCTCTATACCCTCCATCGGGTGCTCGAGGGTTTATGGGAGTTTGCCCAACCAGTCCACATGTGCTTTGTGGATCTGGAGAAGGCTTTCGACCGTGTCCCTCAGGGTGTCCTTTGGGGGGTGCTCCGGGAGAACGGGTCCCTGTATGACCGGAGCAGGAGCTGTGTTCGCATTGCCGGCAGTAAGTCAGACCTGTTCCCATGTTGGACTCCGCCTGGGCTGCCCTTTGTCACCGGTTCTGTTCATAATTTTTATGGACAGAATTTCTAGGCGCAGTCAGGGGTCGGAGGGTGTCCGGTTTGGGGACCACAGGATCTCATCTCTGCTGTTTGCAGACGATGTTGTCCTGATGGCTCCATCAAAACCGGACCTGCAACATGCACTGGGACGGTTTGCAGCCGAGTGTGAAGCGGCTGGGATGAGAATCAGCACCTCCAAATCCGAGGCCATGGTTCTCGACCGGAAAAAGGTGGCTTGTCCTCTTCAGGTGGGTGGGGTGTCCTTGCCCCAAGTGGAGGAGTTCAAGTATCTCGGGGTCTTGTTCACGAGTGAGGGAAGGATGGAGCGTGAGATCGACAGGCGGATCGATGCAGCGGCTGCAGTGATGCAGTCGCTGCATCGGACCGTTGTGGTAAAGAGGGAGCTGAGCCGAAAGGCAAAGCTCTCTATTTACCGGTCGGTCTACGTTCCTACCCTCACCTATGGTCATGAGCTTTGGGTAGTGACCGAAAGAACAAGATCGCGGATACAAGCGGTCGAAATGAGTTTCCTCCGCCGTGTGGCTGAGCGCTCCCTTAGAGATAGGGTGAGAAGCTCGGCCACACGGGGGGAGCTCGGAGTAGAGCTGCTGCTCCTCCACATCGAGAGGAGCCAGCTGAGGGGGCTCGGGCATCTGTTCCGGATGCCTCCTGGACGCCTCCCTCGGGAGGTGTTTCAGGCATGTCCCACCGGGAAGAGGCCCCGGGGAAGACCCAGGACACGCTGGAGAGACTATGTCTCTCGGCTGGCCTGGGAATGCCTCGGGATCCCCCCGGAGGAGTTGGTGGAAGTGTCTGGGGAGAGGGAAGTCTGGGAGTCCATGCTCAGACTGCTGCCCCCGCGACCCGGCCGGCCCCGGATAAGCGGCAGAAAATGGATGGATGGATGGGAAGTTTGGGTTTTGACCCCACGTACTCTTTTAGTCAGAGTTCCACATATCTTTTAATAAATAAAAACCCAGAGCTGGGATTGGCTCGGCACCACTCACCACCAGCCTCTAGATCAAGACCAACGACAAGGTATTTTTATCTCGGCCAATTCTTCTGCTTTTCCCAGTCCATCACGTGTACAACTTAATCTTGGGAGGGCACACACAAAGCTGGCAGCCCCACAAATATGTATGAGGGAGACACGAGCAGATAGAGACACTGTATGTGAGAGAACTGGAGAGAGTGTTTTGACTGGGAGCCAGTTGGCCTGTGGCAAGGCAAGCTGTCCTAATGAAGTGATCCTACGCGCCCCAGCATCTCGTCTGCAATTGGTTTCAAAGAAGCAAAAACAGACTTGTAAAGATCATGTACTATAACTATAGTGGCATTAAATCTGTAACAGTCACAAAACAAGAACAGAATGTGTCAGCATTTTAACAGAAAGCAATAATCAGATAACCAAAACTTACTTTACATTCCTCCATTTAACATTATGTTACCCATAATTATGATGATTGACAGCGCTGCATGCTCTGGTGCAAAGCTGCTTTTCACTTATTATCATGGAGCATTTTGAATGCTATGTCACGCTCTGTACCGTCCCTTTCATTTACAGTCACAATGAGTCCTGCAGCTGAATCTGCTTAAATTATCATAATTACTAGAAACCTAAGAATAGAAAGCACAATGTTTCAGACTCCTGTGACTATCTCCCTCAAAACAGCATAGAGTACATCCAAATACATGGTGCAATTTTACTATTAAAGCCTTAGCAGCCAACTTGACGAGCATTATTCATATTTTTTTCTGGGAAAAGAACCAAAGAAGATCAAGGAGCTGCTTGAAGGTTATTCAGATTCTGACTGCTTTTTGAGATGGAAATGTTACTGAAATCAATTTGCTCATGTGCTTAATCAACATGAAATGCATAATTGTATTTTTTACCAAACACATTGCGCCTCTCACCGATCACATGTCGCACTCACTGATTCACAGACGGCCAAAAGACTGCTAGTAACCCCTGCCCTGCCCTACTTTGTTTATTTGTTTGTTTGTTTGCTTGTTTGCTTGTTTGCTTGTTTGCTTGTTTGCTTGTTTGCTTGTTTGCTTGTTTGCCTGCCTACCTGAGCGAAGTTTGTGCTTTACAGTTTTTGACTTTCTGGACTTCAGGATCTTTTGCGTTTTCGACTTTTGGAATTTTGGATCTTTTGTATTTGTGCATTTTTTGACATTCTGAACCTTTGTGCTTTGCCTTTTGATTTTGAACATTGTTGAAACAAATTCTACTTTGCCTTTATTCGGACTGCTTTTGGGTTTTTGCCACCGGGAGCAAACAGCTGATTTACCGGGGCGCGAGCTTGTTGGCACACGGGGCCACACCTGGCTGAGCGAACCGAAGAGACGGGAGAGAAATTATTAGTCAGGCAGTGGAGCCGTCGGGCCTCCTGCTGGGCCTCAGTGGTGACTCCTGAAAGTCTGTGTGCACGTTTTATTAGAGAGAATGTGGCAGCCGGATGAAGCAAAAGCCTAGAGTAGCTTCGACTGGCACAAAAAAACACACGCCATCCACACAGTTCTTCAATAATTGATGGGTTTGTATGATATATTCACAGCGCGCCACCCAACCAGGCTTTGATACTGTAATGCACACAGCACAACGTCTAATAGCTCTATACACACACACAACTCGGCTATATATCCTTTTTTCCCCCTTTGCACTTTAGAATCAAGATGTCATAAATAAAGTGTGTTTTTCTTCATGACGACGGTGAGCTTTTCTCAGTTATGACAAGGAAACTTTCACACAATTAATCTAATTACCATAGTTTTATTGTAAAGATATAACAGTAAAGATATGATCAGATTCTAGTCAACTTAAGGTTTCTCACTGAATGAATTTAAAAAAACTAAATGGAGAATTGCTACGAGCCCGGATTAAAGTCAAACTTGAGTAACAGAGAGTCAGAGCAGTGCCTCCAGTTAACTTCACGCTATTCACGCTATTTACAAAATGAACTAGCAATCAGCAGATTATCGAAATTCTCTTACGTTTGAGGAAAAAAAATCAAAAGCCTCATCACAAACTGTCCTGGACGTTTGTCAAATGCAGCCGCGCCGACGACAGACTGACTAAAGATAAGTGGGTTTCGCATTGTTTAATCACACGTTGTATATCAAGTCATATTGGCAGAAAATCAATGGCAAAGTGGATGCAAAATGAAAACGGTCCAATTCCTAATGAAGACTCCGCCCAATCAGGAAGAAATGTCTGGATTTGAGTCATTGGCACTTGGCACTTGTTTCCTTTTACTTTATTGCCGTGTTTGACATACTTCGTTGTCTGTTTTGGCCGAGTATCCCGAGTATTGGGTAAGTAAGGGATCTTTCGAATTGGCACTCACGTCTTTATGGATTTTGTATCATTGCCAATAAATTTGAACCATCTGGAATCGATAGTAATTGAAATCCGAGGTCCCTAGTTCCGTTTCCAGCATCTCAAGATGTTGCCAATGAAACGTTTTACTGTGTGATCAATTTTGAACACGGTCTGGGCCATGCAGAGCTGGAACAGGGCCAGACGGGCAGATAAATAGCATTAAATAGATAACATTGAACATTAAAGTCACAAGCTAGGACCTTTTAATGTTTCGTGCATTTTCGACGTGAGTTTTACCATTTCTGAAAGCCAATATATTCCAGTAATCCATCTACGCTCTTTGGGGACTTTCCATAAATGCAAGCAAACTGTCTAAAGGGTAAATAAACACGGACATGGAAGAATATTGGAGAATAATGTGCCGCTGATGGTATTTCCGCTGTTAGCAATATTGTCTCTGCCCCAAAAGTTCAATAAACTGTGCAAATGCTGCAGAGATGCCAAACTCAAAGGTGATTATGCCGATGTGCTGAGCGATGCTAATAGCCACAGGCAGGACGGGAATGAAAGAAAAGTGTAAATAATGAGACAATGACGATGAAGAACTCACACAGAAAGTAGGCCTTGTAAACAAAACTAAAGGCAGACGGATAATAAAGGAATTGGTGCGATTGGAATCAGTTTAGGAAGTTTGTTTCAGTTATGCAGTTGGTGTGTTGCAGTTCAGGGGTAAGTACTCCATGGGTTGACCACCAATGCTCACAAAATGGTCTGTTTACGTCACATTTGGATAGTCAGGCTTGTAATTTACTTCATATTTTACTGAGATGTTCTTGAAAAAAATAGCAGATATGTCAATTCATGTATTTTTTTCAGTTAATACCTTAGTGGAGGTAAAAAAACCTGTATATTAAAGACACATGGACAGAAAGTATACATTGGGTGTTCATCATTACATTTTTATTAACATTTTGGTCCAACATTTGACATCTGTGGGAGTGTGCGTTGCTCTATGTGGGTTGCTCTGTGTGGGTTTTTACACGTGTTAAATTGCGTTAAATGAATGTTGCCGGGTGATAAATGCAAGGAAAAAGTCAGCTTGGTACAGGAATGCAGTCAAAGGGGGCATTTATTGTACTTCTTAGATAGCTGTGCATGTCTTTAGTATTAGTATTAGTACATTACCTCCTGGCAGCAGCGTGTGAAAACTTTTATAGGTCACTGTCAACCCAAAAGTGCACTTCACTTTCTACTGGCTCCTCTCACACCACGACGCAAGAAGTTGTAGCAGAGCAAAGCAAATGTAATGTTATTTTATCATTTTAACTCTCCGTTTGTTGGGTTTTCAGTGTAATGCCATTTTATGTTTTATGCCTGATGAGCTTCCGGATGCTTATGGTGCGATAAGACTTTCACGCTCACCACATCCAACTTTAGACTAAAACTGGATCCAAACCAACTCTAAGTCAGGACTAAAGGGTCAAAACCAAACCCCCAGCAATAATAGGAATGTAGAAAGTAATGGAGGATCCTTAAATATGTCGATTAGCACACCCTTACAGACACCAAATTGCTCTTTGTAAATCCAATATGAAAAGAAAATGCAAGTAAATAATATCCCTAAATCCACAATGTACTTGCCAAACCAACAAACCTACAAACAAGTGTTCCTCCAACTGTGAAACGTGTACTACTTGTGGTACGCAATCGGGTTCTGTCGGCAGCTCTTCTGGTCAGGTGTTTATTTCATCATTCATATTTTTTTGGTCTTTGTTGCGTAATATCTTGAAACTACCATATTTTCCGGACTATAAGTCGCACCTTTTTTCATAGTTTTGGCCGGGGTGCGGCTTATACCTATATTTATACTTATATACTTATACTCCAGAGCAACTTATTTGTGATATTATTTGTAATTTTCACACTTGCAACCACATTTCATACTCCAGTGCGACTTATATATGTGTTTTTCGTCTCTATGATGCATTTTTTGGCTGGTGCGACTTATACTCCAGTGCGTCTTATAGTCCGGAAAATACGGTACCGTGGCAATGGATGTCGTCCTGCTTAGAACCTGATTTTGCCCTAAATTAGACCTGAAATAGTCCTGTTGTGGACCTAATTTAGATCAGGCAGTTCTTGGAAAGCCGAATCCCCTCCATTCTAGTGCCCAACTGGAATCCAGCGATACTCTGGCTGATCGTCAACTGTTTTAAAGCGAAAGTGTAGCTTTTGTGAGTTTATGTTCCGGGTTAAGGTTAAGTTCAAGGTACACTTTAGTGCACCAAGCAGGACAATCATGTTCTGTAAATGTTCTGCATCCTTCAACACTCTGGGGGGCCGGCCGTCAGCAGCACGGGGGGGACCACAGTGCAGTGCCGTCGGGACTCTTTTCCTCACACCGAGATATTTGTCCTTTCTCTATCCTCTATCCATGTTCTAACCAACACTAACCCAAGCCTAACCCTTGATAGTTACTATTTAGGGTATGGGTTAAAAGTACGCGTCCCAGCGGGTCACTGCGTTTCAAAACCTCAAAAGGATAAAAGGACGAGGTGCACACGATCGCACACAGACGAGTCTTTTTTTTACCATGGCACCCTTTCATGACCCTGCTCTGTATGCAGCGTGAGCGACTTCCTCAGCTGAAGGAGGGACACGACTTTAATTTTAAATCCTCCGCGTGTGTGTACCAGTGCATTAGAGGGCCGCGCTCGTTCCGGTGCTCATCCCCTTGTATTTATGGAGTGTCCATTTGTGCAGGTTACTTTCAGCGTCAGAGTACGATTCATATTTGATCATAAATTCATAATAACGTGTAGGGTAGGCGATGGCAGATGTTTAATAGCGAGAAAGGGCGTTGCAAGGTCAAGAGTGGACCGAAGATGCATTTTTAGACCAGATTTTCACATGTTGTAACAAGCTAAGTGACATTATTAATAGATATTGTGTTGTTTCTTGTCGGTCGAAGGTCAGTACGCTTAGCTGTGACCAATAATCTTCAGCAATGTCAAAATTTTATTGATCTCGCGGTGGGAAAATTCCCTCGCCGTAGCAGTGTTCATGTAAAAATAAATGCAAACAAGACGTATAATCCCACATTTTGGAAATATGCAGCTCTACGTGGGATGAATTGAGACATTAACACATGATCTATGGGAATGATATTGTTAAAAGACATTATAAGACCCTGCACTAATATGCATCTAATGGTCTATAAACACGTATCGCCGTGGTAAAATAAACCCGCAGCACTATCTGCCAAATCCTGTTTGTCGGACACATCTTCGAGTGCCATTATCCTATCACCACCTTCACTGATAAACTTTTGTGTTCCCATTTGGTCTTTCAAAGCCTTTATAATTTGCCACCGCAGCGCTAATGGAAGATAGTGGAGGTGGATTGACAGGAGAGTTAATGGCGACCATATACACTGACATCGGCGTGTAAGAGCATGCATTAGGCGGGAGAATGGAGCTCCCCTGAAGGTGCAGAAAAACATATACTTGTGCGATGATGTGTCCACGGCATCTGCTCGGGGCTTCTGCAAAGGTAATGATGGAGGTTATTTCACACAGCACTCTAGCTCTCAACCAGGCGTCCATTACAGTATATGCAAAGGGTAAGATCGAGCAAGGTCAAATTGCATTGCATTGCAAGAAATTGTGTGTACATTTGTATTATACATATATTTCTTTCATAGTATTTTTTTTTTTTTGTAGCACGGTTATTCCGATAAAGTACATTTCAAATGTGTTTTTGTTTTGCAGTGCTAGGACCAATTATATTGATATAGATAATCAGTGTTAGTTAAAAAGTTCAAAAATGTCTTGATTTGCTTCATAAAAGTTTTTAACTAAACTTTTATGTTTTTCACTTGAATGGACGATTTTTTTGACCAAAATCTGAGTCTTATTTCCTCGTGGCGTGGACTGCTGATTAGTCCTGCCACGTATCAATCATAAAACGCACTTACTGCTCACCTGCAGCCGCGTGCGGTTCGTCCCCACGAGCAGCACGTTTCCACGTGTCTAAGCAGATGGATCTATCATGATATAGTTCCCTCAGTGTGCGTTCTCAAATCACCGAAAAAACGTCCATTGCGCCTTTAAGAAATATGGCAGTCATTTGTTTGTTTATTCTTTATAGATTTGGAAACCATTTCCACAAGCCCAAAATTAAAACTAGCAAAAACACCTGTGATGCTTTGAGGCAGGAAGTAATCACACAAACGATAGATTTTGCTTACTGTATTTTCCTGACTATAAGTCGCACAGGCCAAAAAATGCATAACAGAGAAGAAAAAAACATATACAAGTTGCACTGGAGTATGAAATGCGGTTGCAAGTGTGAAAATAACAAATAATATCACATATAAGTCGCTTCGAAGTATAAGTATATAAGTATAAATATAAGTATAAGTCGCACCCCGGCCAAAACTATGAAAAAGTGCGACTTATAGCCAGGAAAATGGGGTATATATTGTTCTTTGTGACTGAATAGATAAAACTTCTGCTGCCCTGGTTTTGTCACTGTGTTGATATCATTGCACTGATATCATAGCCTGACCTCTCTATTTTCTTTGCTATTTCTAAACCATTCTCCACAAATGACGTTACACTGTTAAAGGTTACTGCTCACCCTCTCGTTGTCTCATCCCCATCTGTCTAAATACGACACGGAGCAAACTGCGCTGGGTAATAGCTCAGCACAGAAATCGCACGGGTTTAAGATGCGCTACAGCGGGACTCAAAGGGCAGAGATTCTCGCCTCTCCTTTCTCCTCGCGCCCTCATTTATATTCCTCTTTCCTCGGCCCTTGCTGATCAGTTTCCGCTGGATATCGATTACTGCTATAACTGCACAGCTCCCGTCACGTGCCCTCTGGATTCTCTCCTCAGCATTTTACTGTTTATTTCCTCCTCTGCATGGTGTGGATTTCTTTTCCCGTTCTAGCATGAGAAAAAAAAACATAACAGGAAGCAGTCCCCTCTCTATTATCCGCCCGAGTGTGAATCCAATATCGTGTCAGGTTCCAATCACTATCATTATCTTCAATTGATGTAGAGGAGGTGGATTGAGAGGCGTACATTGATGCATAAACACTGGCGAATACGATGTTTTATGGCCTGCTCAGTGACTGTTTTTGATGGAGAGTGCGTAAGATAGAGAGGTTTTAAGCGCAACATAAAACCTTAAAATTTGAGTCAGCATTATTTTTGAAATCATAGATACGGTGCAACCTTGAGCACATGCCTTTGACCCAAGCACAGGCGGTCAAAGGCATAAGAGCCATGAGAGGTTAGTCCTAGAGGGGTCACATCTGGCCATCTGCCTTGGCGGCACGATGGCTGGCACTCCAAGAGGTTTGTAGGTTAAACTCCCGGCACTAGATCAGGTTTTTGTGTGCGGAGTTTGCATGTTTCTCCCCTAGATGGGTCTAGATGGGTTTCCTTTGGGTATTCCAGTTTACCCCATCAACTCAAAACATGCACAATAGGTACCTAGCAATCCTAGCACAAAGATAGGGAAATGGGTCCAGAGGAAATGCCCCAGTGGCATTTAGGGATGGGTCAGAGGACCTAGGAAACGTCTCTATGGGGAATATAAAGTGCAGCTTAATTATACTATAATCTGGCATGAAAAATTGATTAAAAAATATACTTTCTTAGCGTGGACTGTCATTAGACCTGGCCTCAAGACGTCACCTGCTTTCCTCAATGAACCTAGAAAAAATACATAATGCCATACAGTTGAATATTTCAGGCAAGGCAATATCATCTCCATAGAGACAAGGAGGATGGCGGACTCTCCTCCAGAGGAGAACCATAGTCCACCTTTAAACAGGAATGAGACAAAGTTTGAAAATACATGCAAAATTGGTAAGGTAAGTAAGAAGCAGAATCAAATCAGTAAAACACAATGGCTATCAAACAATTAAGGGCTTTAGCTCACTGGGGCTCCTGCTGGTCGGAGCAGATTACCAACCTGACAAGTTTGCAGGTGTAATTTGGCACCAAGCCTGAAGTCTGAACACCTGTCAGCGCCAAGTGGGTGACATTCCCCACATAGGAGAACGACTGTGTGCGAGTTTGTGACAGTTATATGCCGCCTGTCATCCAGAAAATCTATCAATTCCTCTGAGATGTGATGTTGCCACCCTCACACACAAGCTCACACACAAGCTCACACACGAGCTCACACACGAGCTCACGCACGAGCTCACGCACAAGCTCACGCACGAGCTCACGCACGAGCTCACGCACAAGCTCACGCACAAGCTCACGCACAAGCTCACGCACGAGCTCACACACAAGCTCGCGCACGAGCTCGCGCACGAGCTCACACACGAGCTCACACACAAGCTCGAGCTCGCACAAGCAGCGGCGGCATTGCAGACATGACAAAGCATCCTCAGAGACAATAGTGTGATTTGGTTTTGGAGACTAATTTAATGGACTTTTTCGAATAGTGTGTGTGCCTTCCTCTTGGGAAATATAATTGGGTGCAATGTGAAAGGCGAAGATTTAGAATCTTGCTTTATTACTCTCATGAAAGACCAAAGAAAATATTTATTTTTGAATCCATGACATTAAAAATTACACACTCTGGGCAAAACAGGGTCTTCGGAACAGCCTCTCTCAGACTGTTCTTTGTCTCTTCATGTTCCATATCAAATCTGCAACAAATTGTCAATTGTCCAGCATTTATCTTCTAAGGTCCATAGCAAATACATTGTCTTATAAACTACTACTGAGATATAGAAGGTTACAAATGAATTATGATGACTTAGTTTTGCTGGTGAACCCGTTTCTGTTTGAATACAGGAGGGAACCAGAGCATAGAACACATAAGACAGCAGTCCAAGCAAGTGTCTATTATATGACAGCTCCTGAATATTCTTGTATCATTCAGAACAAATACATAACTTATTTGATTTCACACGTTTATTCTGATCCCCCTTAGGAGAAATCCTGGGAACAAAAATTCCATACACACTCATACATAAATAAATTCAGTTGAGAAAAATTCCTATCAATAGTAATAAGGTTAAATTCATTTCAGACAAAACTGATCCAGCACCCGAGACAAACTGTCTCTCCATTCTGCGTCGCAGTGTGACGAGCCTGCTGTGGTTCCTCCTGTGAGCTCCATTGTGTCATGCAGAGGGTGTTTGGTGTGGGTCAGGGTGGGCGTCCCCCTCTCCCCCTCTATCTCCCACTGAGTCCACCCTTCTTTCCAGCACAAAAACGTTTTTATTGATCAGCCTGTTCAGTTGGTTACCGTCCCTCAAGGTCACACTGCCACCCCAGAACAACGGACAGATATGTACAATGTCAGAACATCTAGCTGCTCGCATCACATCCTTTATCTGCAGAGATTCAGTCCACTGTTTTGTTTATTTTTGTCCTTTTTTTTGCCATTTTTATAACATCCAGACCATTTGTTCCTCTGATTGGTTAATCCACCTGTCATTCACGTTATCACAGAAATTGTAGAGACATGGTAAGGTTCCAGACCCTAACGTCTTTGTAAAGGATTGTAAAAGCATGTGATCTCGGGTGTTCAGGCAAGATAGAATCATATATTAACACGTATTTGGGGTAATAACTGTCTGTATGCAAAACCAAACATTGATTTTCATGAAGGTCATTTACAAAAATCACTGCACACATTTACCTAATGGGGCCAACATCCTCCCCATGATTTATTGTCACAAGGCTGCTGCACTGTCTTTAAGTGTGGTAGTAAGTCAAGGTTATTTGCACTTTATTTCTCCCTAACTCCCACAGCAATGGAGATATCATAGAGATGCGACTCGGCAGCAGCTGTCCCTGCAAACAGGGTCCGAAGGGACAGCCAGAGGGAGCAGTATCCCACTAAAGAATCCCTCTCTCACTGCATTTGGACTGGAGGCAACACAAAACAACTGCACCACTACTCTCTTTACCCTGTGGCTCCCATACTTCACTTTGTACAAAAGTCAGGAACAAGAAAGTGCCCAACTCAATCTGCACAGGCTTCTCTACTATAGTAGATTGCTGAGCTAAGCCTGGCTTTTTCATTATTCATTACCTATTGGCCAGGGTGATAGGCCCCTGTGCATTGATTGATAGAATCTGGGCTTCACCCCAGACTGCCTCTTACCATACTGCACCAGGGGAGGAAGTGAGGTCAGAGAGGCAAACAGCACCAGCAGCGCTTTAAAGTCTCATGTCTATACTATTACAATAGTAATATTGTACTCTAGTCTATACTATTACAATAGTAAAGACTAGAGAAAGAAACACTGATGACGAGTGTTGTAGTTTTTAACATTCAGTCATGAATCACAGACACATCCATGCATTGCAACATTTGCATGTAAAGTGTGGAGTCCAATGGGAAGTCCTGCAACAGTCCCAGGTTTGATTCCCAGATGGTTGAGGGTTTTTCTCCTTGTGGTTTGCATTTGGTCCCTGTGCCTCCAACAGTTTCCACGAGGAGCCTCAGTTTTTCATGCTCCATCTGAAACATTAGTCCCCCTCTGGGAATGTACAGTACATTAATTCTGTGGGGCATTCCTAGGTCAAATCTTGTGTTGAAGTGCCAGTCTATACTAAATTAGGGTGTTTTCCACTGTTCCCACAGGGATATTTATCTTGTGCATGTGTCCATTGCCCTACAATGTACATGTTTTATAGATCGAAGGGGGATTTATGAACCACTAGGAGAAAACGTTGAAAGATCATCTAAACTCTTCCTTTTTTGTTGTAAGGATAACACATAAATACACACATTATAAAAAGTATTCTTTTGGTATGTGGTATAAGAGTGATGTACTTTCACATGGAAATCCTTTGCTCAACACAGGCACTTACAGACCGCAAAGAGAACCCGAACGTCCTGATGACAAACTGAATTCCAATTTATATTCTGCTTGAAAAAACAACTGATAGGTATGTTCTTTATTAACTGCCATGCCCCAGCAGTATGATACATTCTTCATAAGGCATAAGGATTAGCTGCTTTATCTGGCACTATGTCTAAACTCCCACTAATGAGGTTCTTACATTAATAAGAACCTGGCAGAGGCAAGTCAGAAGAGCACTATATATCTTTTCATTTCTATGCTGGTGGCGGCTACATTGTGTAGCCAAATAACGAAACGCAAACAATTTATTATAGTCATATTCTTGGAAGTAGCGTTTGACAAAAGGTATGCCATAAATGAATGCCTGCAGGAAAGAGATGATTGGAAAAGATCTGTTTATGTGTTTAAGATAATGACTTGAATAATTAAAATGTGATTTATCATGCAGGTCTTTAATACTTAATACACACAATTAAGTATGAAATATTTACAATTAATGATTAGTCTTTATTGTTTCTGGAATATGAATTTAAGCCATGTTGCTAGTTGTTTTGGTCCATTTATGGAAACAATAGAATATGTTGTCTTTCTATATTTACAGGCAAATGATTGTTACATTATGACAGATGGGTAAAATGTAGAGAACGAGTATACTTGGCCTTGAGTTTGCATGATATCATATTCTACAATGTTAGAACAAATAAAGATTGAGTCATACTGTACCATGCTTTAGCCAGAACAGTGTACAAAAGTGAAGAAAAGTGCCATGAAAGAAACCTATTAACTGCTGGGTCACTACTGCTGAATACATTTGTCACAGTTGTGCTTTTGAGTATTTAAATTACAACACAATTCCATGGTCAATGCCGCCACCGTTCTTTATATATATATATATATATCAGTGCGCAGTAAACGTGAAAAAAGATGACCAAATCCAGACATCAGGTGCGTTTCTAGGTTGCGTACATGGAGAGAGGCAAACAGATCAGACACTCACCATGGCTCCCTGCCTGTGACAAATATAAGCAGGAGGCAGCGCTAATGCTGGAGTCGGCGGCAGAATTGGACGCATATTAAGTCGAGTGACTCAGCCGGCATGTGCGTACACTGTGGCCCAGGGAAGACACAACAGATGTAGACATTTAAATTGCTTTTCTGTTTCTTTCTGGCTCTAAGCTGCCCCAAAATACTACTGCATGTGTACAGTGCCACAGCAGCACCTGCCGTGTCCTCAGGCACCAGCTTTAATCCACTTGTTGCTGTATACTCCTGTTTTCCATGACTGGACTGGACTCTTTAACCACTTTGTAGAGCGCTCAAGCTCTGTTTCTTAAGTTGTTAAGAGTCAATCTAATTTACACATTTGACTATTAGTGTCTCTGCTTCTCTCGCAAATTACTACTCAGTCGAACTTGCTGGTCCTTTTTTCAGATCAAAGTTTGTTTGGTTTCCATACTTGTTTCGATTACCCCTTCACTGTAGTAGTCTGTGATGTTGCTGTGGCGTGTCAGCTGATTTAGGTTTTGCAGTCCAACTCTTACAGTACAATATCCCAGCTGTGTGAGGGTAAAAAGGCTCCCTCGTCCCGGGTTATAGTCCTGTGGGCACATTCATGTCCTTAATCCAGCGACGAGCCGACTGCAAGTGAGACTGCAAGTGAGGCTGCATTTGAGGCTGCAAGTGAGACTGCAAGTGAGACTGCAAGTGAGGCTGCAAGTGAGGCTGCAAGTGAGGCTGCAAGTGAGGCTGCAAGTGAGGCTGCAAGTGAGGCTGCATGTGAGGCTGCAAGTGAGACTGCAAGTGAGACTGCAAGTGAGGCTGCAAGTGAGGCTGCAAGTGAGGCTGCAAGTGAGGCTGCAAGTGAGGCTGCATGTGAGGCTGCAAGTGAGACTGCAAGTGAGACTGCAAGTGAGGCTGCAAGTGAGGCTGCAAGTGAGGCTGCATGTGAGGCTGCAAGTGAGACTGCAAGTGAGGCTGCAAGTGAGGCTGCAAGTGAGACTGCAAGTGAGACTGCAAGTGAGACTGCAAGTGAGGCTGCAAGTGAGGCTGCATGTGAGGCTGCAAGTGAGACTGCAAGTGAGGCTGCATGTGAGGCTGCAAGTGAGACTGCAAGTGAGACTGCAAGTGAGGCTGCAAGTGAGGCTGCAAGTGAGGCTGCATGTGAGGCTGCAAGTGAGACTGCAAGTGAGGCTGCAAGTGAGGCTGCAAGTGAGGCTGCAAGTGAGGCTGCAAGTGAGGCTGCATGTGAGGCTGCAAGTGAGACTGCAAGTGAGACTGCATGTGAGGCTGCAAGTGAGACTGCAAGTGAGACTGCAAGTGAGGCTGCATGTGAGGCTGCAAGTGAGGCTGCATGTGAGGCTGCAAGTGAGGCTGCATGTGAGGCTGCAAGTGAGACTGCATGTGAGGCTGCAAGTGAGGCTGCATGTGAGGCTGCAAGTGAGGCTGCATGTGAGGCTGCAAGTGAGACTGCATGTGAGGCTGCAAGTGAGACTGCAAGTGAGACTGCAAGTGAGGCTGCAAGTGAGGCTGCAAGTGAGGCTGCAAGTGAGGCTGCAAGTGAGGCTGCATGTGAGGCTGCAAGTGAGACTGCAAGTGAGACTGCAAGTGAGACTGCAAGTGAGGCTGCAAGTGAGGCTGCAAGTGAGGCTGCAAGTGAGGCTGCATGTGAGGCTGCAAGTGAGACTGCATGTGAGGCTGCAAGTGAGGCTGCAAGTGAGACTGCAAGTGAGACTGCAAGTGAGGCTGCAAGTGAGACTGCAAGTGAGACTGCAAGTGAGGCTGCAAGTGAGACTGCAAGTGAGACTGAAAGAGAGACTAAAAGACTGCAAGTGAGGCTGCCACAGTAGCCACAGTAGCCACAGTAGCCACAGTAGCCACAGTAGCCACAGTAGCCATAGCTGTTCTGTGGCCCGGGTGACAGAGTAGGGACCATTCTGCTCCATCAGCCTCTCCGACAAAACACTACCACTCACAACTACACACAAAGCCACATTCAGTGTGACTTTGTGTGTTTTATTGGAAAAAAGACGACAGTTAAAAATGGGATTCAACCACCAAGCTCTAATAGGGGTTTGCATAACGATGGTCTACAATTGACTTTTTGTATAACAATTGTGCTTTCAAAGTTATTATAGTTTTCCCTTTTTACGCCCATATATTTGATAGCTGTTCTATTAACCACAAAACCTGC
Source organism: Eucyclogobius newberryi (assembly GCF_026437365.1). Classification (NCBI taxonomy): domain Eukaryota; kingdom Metazoa; phylum Chordata; class Actinopteri; order Gobiiformes; family Gobiidae; genus Eucyclogobius; species Eucyclogobius newberryi. The sequence continues at coordinate 20,963,050 of NW_027315724.1, forward strand.
TGATTATGTTCTGTAAAAAAAAAGTTATTAATTAAATGTACTAAATTATATCTACAATTCCAACCTTCTTGCTTCACATTTCTCTGTCTCAAAATGCTTCAGAGAAAAGTAGAGCCACTTACTCAGAACCAGCAAACTGCCATTGTGGACCCATAACCCAAAGCTACACGTGAAAGATGTTCTGGGGAAGCCATTTTACAAACACAAATAAATCACATCCGATGCCATCTCTGTCGCTCCATTTCCCTGTTTCATGCACATCCTATCTCTTTGTGCTTCTGTCGAGGCGGCAGGTTGGGAACAAACTCATCTCCACTAAGCTTTGAATGAATCACACACAGCGACGTTGCCACCCGTCACCCAGAGCAGCATGTGCGATCCTTCAAACAAACCAGGTGTCCTTCAACTTTGCTGTTTTTATCTCACAAACACACAGGCACCGACAGGCAACGGCAGGCGCAGGCAGGTGGGGCCTCAGATCTGGGCACCATATGTTTTATGTGTTAGTTTTAGGCACAACAGACTTTTGGACGGTCTAAAAACGCTGTATAGCTGAAGATGGGGCGAGGCACAATTCACCTGAGACAAAGTGAGACACGAGATAAGCTCCATGAGAACGAGGCAAGATGAGAAAATGGTGCAGCTCACAAAGCAACCTTGCTCTTAATCCTTCAAAAACAGCTGCCTTTGTTAAAATGAGCAGAACAAAACACCATGGTGAAGTGAAGCAAGCAATTTTGGGTTTGTATTATTATATGTTTTTGCAGTATATTTTTGAGGGTAGCACAAGGGAATGTAGGGAAAAAATAAAATAAATATACCGTATTTTTTGGACTGTAAGTACTTTTTTCATACTTTTGGCCAGGGTGCGACTTATACTTATATTTATACTTATATACTTATATTTATACTTGTTTTCCTTCTCTATTATGCATTTTTTGACTGGTGCGACTTATAGTCCAGAAAATACGGTAATAATAAAATAATAATTCTGCAATCATAACTGAAACACAGAATGTGATACAGACCTAACACTCCTGTTCGATGCTTCATTAAAAATGTCATTATTTCGTAAATGTTTGGTCGTAACTTCATTGCCCTGTAGTGTTTGGTCCTCCGCTTTACACGTTTGAATATCCAGCCTTCACTGGACCACAGTCTCTACAGCGTTTCACCCACGAAGAGCCCAAAAAATAGCGACTAGTCTTTAACTTGTCTGAATGTGACACCACTTACATAAGCCCTTTCCTTCCCTCCTTCTCTCCCTCCCTCTCTCTCTCCCTTTCTATCTCCTTCTATCTCCTTCTCTCCCTCCCTCCCTCTCTCTCTCCCTTTCTATCTCCTTCTATCTCCTTCTCTCCCTCCCTCCCTCTCTCTCTCCCTTTCTATCTCCTTCTCTCCCTCCCTCCCTCTCTCTCTCCCTTTCTATCTCCTTCTATCTCCTTCTCTCCCTCCCTCCCTCTCTCTCTCCCTTTCTATCTCCTTCTCTCCCTCCCTCCCTCTCTCTCTCCCTTTCTATCTCCTTCTCTCCCTCCCTCCCTCTCTCTCTCCCTTTCTATCTCCCTCCATCTCCCTCTCTCTCTCCCCCTCTCCTTCTCTCTCTCCCTCCCTCTCTCTCTCCCCCTCTCCTTCTCTCTCTCCCTCCCTCTCTCTCTCCCTCTCTCCTTCTCTCTCTCCCTCTCTCTCTCTCTCTCTCTCCCTCCCCCTCCCTCTCTCTCTCGGTGTGTGATTCTAAGCTGCCATTGGACAAGGTCACTCTGGAGTTGATGGGCCTCTCAATCAAGCGGCCCCGGTTTTACCCTTCATCTGCCCAAAATCTCTTAAGTACACGTTTAATCCTGACTGTACATGGAGCAGGAGAATCATCTCCCGGCCAAAGGAGCTGGAAGTGGCGCCGACGTTGTTGCCTTGAGTTAATACTTGTCCATCAGCTGCTCCATTGCCTCAACTCCCATCTGGCTCCCAAAAAAAAAGACCACTTTGTGCATAGTGTGCCACAAAAGCCAGGAACACACTACACTTTGCAAACGTCGCGATCTGTTGAGAAGGACTTTATGGAACAGCTGTTTTTGTTTTGTTTTAATGGCGAGGTTTGACAAAGCAAACACAATAAGCTTTTAATCAGTGCAGAAATACTGGATTCACAGCTAAATTGGTTTTCATCAACGTCATTTTAACTTCCAAGATAAAAAAAAAAGAACGGCGCCCTTGATATCTATAATTGCAAGGAGAAACTTTATTGATGTCGGATTCAAACAGCCAATTACTGCGCTGCATTATGACAGCGGTATGTGAATTTATAAATTATACTGTATATAAGCTTATGAAGTCTTAGCACCTAAATATAGTTGTTGAGTTTATGCTATACCACAGACTGTGCCTTCAAAAGGATGGAAGACAATAATATTACAACTGCAGTATTTTTCGGAGTATAAGTCGCACCAGCCAAAAAATGCATAATAGAGAAGGAAAAAAAACATGTAAGTCGCACTGGGGTATAAGTATATAAGTATAAATATAAGTATAAGTCGCACCCCGGCCAAAACTATGAAAAAAGGTGCGGAATATATGGTACAATTACTTTATTCACCACTACAGCTTTAATACACTGGAAATATTAAATAAGACATATAATGCTCTATTTCCTGAACAAATAATAAAATACAAATTGGGGAAAAAAAATAATTATTGATCCAAAATGTGTCTATCAACTTCCTGTTCAAAATTGCAGGACTGATTATTTAAGCTCCGCCTCTTCCTTGTCTTATTTCTTTGTGGAATAGCAAGAAACGTATTTTAAGCGACACCTTTTTATATCTGTGAAATAACCGTCACATAAATATATACGCGACATTAAACTGAATTGTCCACAGCAGATAATTGGGAAGATTGTGTTTCCAGTGAATGACCTGCAATTATCCCGTCGGAGAATTCGATTGAAATTGTTCAAACCGCCGTCGTGTTACAAAATATCACCATAATATGCACATTGCCAGCGACAGTAGCGACAGTGAGTAAGTCATTAAATGCACTCTCTCATTTGTACTGCCATCACTACAGCAGACGCAGCGGAGGTAAGTGAATTATTGGCTCAGCTCTTTGTGCATTAGGGCCGTGTGCAAATATGCTGTGTATTTGTCTTGATTATGCAGTTGTGAAAAATGAAGCAGCGTTAAGAGGTGAAAGTGACGTGGCCATACAGGTTCAGAGCACACTTTTAAGAGTTTATGTTGCATTTTATGGCATTTCTTCGTTTTATTTGATGAATTTGTAACTTTCTATGTATTTAAACAGCGTTTTATATAAGATAAGGTAACATCATCCTTTATTGTCCACACATGGGGAAATTTCGGTGTTACAACGCAGTAGATACAGAGGGAAAGGACAGATAACGTAATAGAAGAACTCTTATTAACAAAACTCATCTCATATCTTAATAGGGAATGGAGGAAAATAAATGAAAAGATAAAGATAAAAATAAAAATAAAGTAAAAATAGCTAGCATAAAACTAAATAATACTAATAGTAAGTAAACACTCTTATTTACATCAATTATATGCACAGGAATATGGCCTTAATTGCTTGTGAGTATGACAGTAATTGCACATGAATATGCAGCATTTAGACTATATATATATAAGATGTAAAGAGTATTGACTTTGACATATTCAGGGGTCAGAGGCAGGGAGCAGAAACAGGAAGTGGATTACCTGCTGGGTCAAATCCCCTCTGTTTAAAGCCACAACATATGCAATATGGAATATTGAGTGGGCCATTACATTAAATTACAGTGAGATGAGCAGGGCTTAAATCAGCACTTTCCCAAGCTCCTCTCATCTATGTGATGAAACTGCCACAGTAAGTAAGCCTTTGAAGATCAGGACGCAGTTATAAAGGGCACGTTACCCTGCACATGCGGCATATGTGCAGATGGTATGGGATGGAAGAGCAGAAGGCAGTTTACAGAGGTTTACTGAAGCACTCCAAATACTTTCACTTTGTCACTTTTCAGCTGATGACACTTCCTGAGGCGTGGTCAGCCTGACGGGCGTGGCATGTCGTCCAGGTTGAGCAGGAAAGCAGCCGAAACAAGGGAATGAAAACATCTCCTCAACTGATTATTGACAGGACATCCCAGAGTGCACCTCACTGTGGTAAATGTACCCCGTGTTTACAGAAAGTGTCTTCTTTTGGTTCATTGAAAAGAGTGAATGAAACTCTGCACCAACAATAAAGGACTGGATATGATATCATAATGGACATACGGAAAATGGAAAAAAGTCACATAAGGACTGAACTTGGAAATGGACAAAATTGATATAAACTGGACTAAATGGGACTCACATTATGGATCAGGTGCTTTAACCTTGTATTTTATTTTCATCTGGATGCATCATTCTAAAAACTGTCATCTCAAACAATACACACTTTGTATTTTCTCTGGTACCGCCCACTCCACACTTTTTTTCTCTCTCTTTTAATTTTTTTTAATATTTATATTTTTCTTCTTACTCTCTTTTTTTCTTTGGGTTCTCCCTGCCGTTGCTGTTGTTGACAATGTGACTGGACTGTATCTTTATTTACACACAAGTTTTGATTGGTCTGTGTTTTTTCTTTCAATAAAAAAAATATTTTAAAAAAAGAAAGAAAGAGTGAATGAGGGTGAAAAGTATGATTTAGTGCAAAATCCAATGTCATTAAACTGAGGATTTATCTATGTCATGTGACTTGTACCTGACGGTTTAGTTTAGAATGCACACAAACCTTTTTAATTCTATCTCGGCGTAGCTAATACAGAGTTCCAACTATATAATTAGATTGTAGAGTGTGTAAAATAGTGCTCTTTACACGTCTAGTTTATAGGCCCACTTTCAAATCCAAGTGCAATGTTCAATCATCTATTCGCTCACTGGAACAAAAACTACTTTTGCCTTTAGCAGAATTTTCAAATACCGTAATTCATCCCAATATTACGCTTCCACTGGTAAATGATCGCGGCTCTGAGCACTTTCCTTGGAAGATGAACTGTGCACGTCCACTCCGCGCCCGTCGTCATAGTAATGTGGCAATCCTGCAAGACGACACTACACAAATGGATGCGATCGCAGTTCGTCCGAGGAGAATATGGCGAACGCTCTTCACTTTGTATTAACTTCACTGGTGCTGAAACGCCACGCCGACAGTGACGTAAAAGCGCCGGGCGACGGGAAGGCGCGCGGTTGTGTTTGCTGGTGGCTAATTAGGACTTTGAGTTTCAAACGTTTTAAAAAGAAGTTCTATGGCATCGCCGTTAAGACTGTCGCTATGGCGATTAAGAAAGGACCCAATTCCCAGAAGATTTAAAGACAGCTTCAGAGCCATTTCCTTCAGCCAATAAAATGTGCTGTGAGACTGAAAGGGGCGGGGCAGAAAGTATGGAGGGATCTGTGTTATAATGGCTGCAAGTGAAAGCTATTCAGAAAGAGTCTCTCCTCTCTCTCTTCTCTCTCCTCTCTCTCCTCTTCTCTCCTCTCCTCTCCTCTCTTCTCCTCTCCTCTCTCCTCTTCTCACCTCTCCTCTCTATTCTCTTCTCTCCTCTCTTCTCCTCTCTCCTCTTCTCTCCTTTCCTCTCTTCTCCTCTCCTCTCTTCTCTCCTCTCTCTCCTCTTCTCACCTCTCCTCTCTATTCTCTCCTCTCTTGTCCTCTCTCCTCTCCTCTCTTCTCCTCTCTTCTCCTCTCCTCTCTTCTCCTTTCTTCTCCTCTCCTCTCTTCTCCTTTCTTCTCCTCTCCTCTCTTCTCTCTTCTCCTCTCCTCTCTTCTCTCTTCTCATCTCCTCTCTTCTCCTCTCTTGTCCTCTCTTCTCCTCTCTTCTCCTCTTTTCTCTCTTCTCCTCTCCTCTCTTCTCGTCTCCTCTCTTCTCCTCTCTTGTCCTCTCTTCTCCTCTCTTCTCCTCTCTTCTCTCTTCTCCTCTCCTCTCTTCTCGTCTCCTCTCTTCTCCTCTCTTCTCCTTTCTTCTCCTCTCCTCTCTTATCCTTTCTTCTCCTCTCCTCTCTTCTCTCTTCTCCTCTCCTCTCTTCTCGTCTCCTCTCTTCTCCTCTCTTGTCCTCGCTTCTCCTCTCTTCTCGTCTCCTCTCTTCTCCTCTCTTCTCCTCTCCTCTCTTCTCTCTTCTCTTCTCCTCTCTTCTCCTTTCTTCTCCTCTCCTCTCTTATCCTCTCTTCTCCTCTCTTCTCCTTTGTTTAGACAATTATCACTATTTGGTACGTAGTTGAGGTTTCTTATGTGGTGTGATCATTTCCTGTTGGAGCTATTGTGTTTGGGAATCTGTTGGACTATGAAAAGTTAGCCATTTATTTGTAGAAATTGTGTCAGTAATAATTCATATGTGTGTCATGTGAGGTAACTTGTGATGTGTAAGCAAGAAAGACTTAAAGGGGTAGTCTACGCTAAACCACTGTAATGTAATCAAAATCAAGGACTAAATCTTGATCTACACCGTTATAACATTTGAACTTATGTTTCAATGCATTGCAACAACATTTATCTGCAAGACAAGCAGCATAGGAATTCAAATATGTGACAGACACTTGCCGATTTGACTCCAGAGTGTGTGTGTTTTCCAGTGTAGCTGAGAGAGCGGAGTTTGTGGGGGCGTCCCATCACACACAGGGAGTTTGGCTCATGTGTGAGTGTGAGGAGATGTATTTAAATATGCACTGCCAGACTGCATTCTGAGTAAAGATGTAAGTGACATCTCTCCTCCTCAAAATGTCTTTTCTGCCTAGCAACCACGCAATCGCCTGCAGGGCCGTGCCACAGTGACACCGCTTTTATTTGAGTTTCCTTTTCCCCATGTTTCATGCTGAACGTCATTAGAATGAGCTGCTGTCTCACTGTGACACTCCTATGCATCTATTTATATGTCACAGCCTATGAAATGTCTGTGACATATACAGTCTTTATTAGGTCAGATGGATGGGAAGAGATTGGTTGGATTGTTGCTTGGTTGCTCAGTTGGATGATTAAAATACAGCAAGCCGACTCCAACAACATTCATCTTGTCTTCTTAAAATAATCCACAAATGTAGGTTCCCATGTGTTTCCCTGTGTGGGATAAGAGGAAGGTGACTGACTGACCGATACCAATACCGATACTGTTTGTGCCTCACTTTCTGATTTCAGTGGCCTCTTTGGTCCAGGCATCCAGAGAAGGGGCACCTTTTTCATAGTTTTGGCCGGGGTGCGACTTATACTTATATTCATACTTGTATACTTATACCGGAGCGACTTATATGTGATATTATTTGTTTTTTTTCCCCACCTTATTTCATACTCCAGTGCAATTTATATATGTTTTTTTTCTATGATGCATTTTTTGGCTGGTGCGACTTATACTCTAGTGCGACTTATACTCCAGTGCGACTTATACTCCGGAATTGGCATCTTCTTTGAGAACTTACAATGACAAAGTGACAGGAGCGCCAAGTCAATTTGTATACTACTATAAGTTTTAGGCATCTTGACAACTTTCATCACCATCATCCTCTTGATTAACACTTTTTATGAACCTCTACATTATCATTATGTAAAGTGTATGTCAATAATCCAACGCAACACACTTTCACTGTCACGCAAAGTTCAGATGATGTTGAAATAAAAATGAGAGCGTCTAAAATGTGTCCCAGCCCAGTCTTATGACCAGATGACCGAAGTGTTTCACATATGTATTTTGGATTAAGTCAGTTCAGTGGCACTTCAAAGCCTTCAGGCAGCATCAACAACACAACATCTCCGACCGTAAAAAGCACGACTTGTCGAGCCCCGGTGGCATAAGTATACCCAACGACGACGCTAATGTTTCCAGAAGTCACACTTTCGACTCGCATCTGACAAGAAGATTAAAAATAAATGTGATGATATCAATTTATGAGTCTATCCAGGCTGATTCGCGCTGTACGGGCTGCTGGGAAATGTTTCAGAGATTTGATTTGTATTGTTTTTTTCTCTTCTGCCACCGCATCTGCCGCCACTGTTTAGCTGACAAATGTGTTTTGCTCGAGCTGCTGGAGACGTCGAAAACACATGAAATGCAACCAAATGTTATCAGAGGCGTATTTTTAAAACATAGACTCATTTCATAGAGGCTGGAAGAGAGTGTATATCTTTCACTCGGTGTCACTTCAGGCTTGTCACTCTGGAAAGCTGGATCGCTGTAAGTATTTGCAGGAGACGGTGTCTTTAGTCAGAGCTTGAGGCGGATTTTTATTTCTCTTTTTTTCTTTGGTAAACAATATGGCTTGTATCAGGCAAGAATTCTGTTTAAAGCTAAAAATACACCAATCAAATACAAGAGTGTAGCAAAGTAGCAGTAGTAGTTGCAGGGATGTTGACAGTTGTTGACAGTCAGACAATATTATTATTATGTATTTATTCTACAAAGTGCAGAAATATCACTTTAGACGGATGTAACAAAGGGGTTTTATCATAAAGAATATACTTAATATTCCAATATTGCATATCTTCAAATTCACGATATTATTAACATTTCAACATATTACCCAGTGGTTGCTTTAACTGTAGAAAAAAGTTTTTTCTGTTGACTCATAAAGGGCATTTTTTATATACTATTATAGTTCTTTGAAGTAAGATGTTACATCATTTGCAGTGAGTCACTGAATAAATTGATATTTAACGTATATAACAATTTGTGATACCAGAAAAATGCACAGTGGCTCCATCGGTTTAAACACATTTCTTCGTTCTTTTAAACATTTAACTAGTTAATGGCTTAAAAATGCAACAATAATTCATCCACAGTTTGTCCATGAACTACAAGAGTTCTAGCTCTGGTTAAATACAGTATTTTTGCAATTGCGAGACAAGGCCATGTTCTGATACAACACAAGATGCAAGTATAAATTGATAAATAATTTCTGCTCTTATTCTGCCAACAACGTCATTTGAATAGTTGCAGCAAAGTTTCCAATTAGAAGTCCAGTATTCTCTTTTGAATATATGAGTTGTTACAGCAGTGCGGCACACTCAGGGGCAGAGACTCAGGGGCAGAGACTCTGGGGCAGAGACTCAGGGGCAGAGACTCAGGGGCAGAGACTCAGGGGCAGAGACTCTGGGGCAGAGACTCAGGGGCAGAGACTCTGGGGCAGAGACTCAGGGGCAGAGACTCAGGGGCAGAGACTCAGGGGCAGAGACTCAGGGGCAGAGACTCAGGGGCTCTCTGGGCGATAGACTCTGGGCGATAGACTCTGGGGACTGATCCGTGGTCTATTTTGGCTCCTGACCTAAAGTGTGCAGACCCAGCTCTGTGTGTACATGGCTGATATGCTGTAGTCTCTCCACACTGTCGGACTCCCAGTAGGACAACACAAAGCTCCTCGGAGATGCTGAGAAACAGAGCAGAACCAGCCAAATTAGATCTTTCTCCAGGCTCTGCCGTAACTGTCCCCATCCTTTACTGCACATTATTAGGAGAGAACAGAGCTATATAAAGCAAATAGAATGGATGACAGAACAAAAAATGACAGAGGAACACGGAGGAAAGGACTTGCAGTGGTTTTAGCAATTAACTTTGGGATGCACCTTATGGATGATGTACATCTTTTACTGAACCGGGAGGAAAAGACATGAATAAAGTATGATATTATGCATTTCCTTTTGGGGTCTTGAGGAGATGGGCAGGCTGGAGTGGCTGATCGTTCTGCTGCTGTTGTCGAGATGGGCGGAACAAGCTTGAGGCGTGAAACGGATTGGTTGGGAAGCAAAGATAAACAGGCTGTGATTGGCCGAGAGGGACAGATACTTGTCAGAAAATATGTCTTTTTTTTGGCAGTTTAGAATCCAGAGAAAACAATGACTGATGAGCTCTGGCAATAAGTTTGGGCTGATGTGTAGGGTATTTTTGGATCATTGTCCCCAAATTATGCTATTTTAATTTCCAATAAACTTGCCCAACATCCCTGTTCAACCACAAAACAATAAAAGAGCAGTTTAGCCTAGTGATCAGCTGATATACTGTATGTTTCTATGGTTGAAACCAATAAAAAAAACAGCTCTACCGATATTTTTGGGCTCGTACGTAGGGCCGATTTTGAGTATTTTTCCCTAATGATATTTAAATTTTCTACCAACTCATACACAACCCTGTACGCACACTGGACATATCATCGCAATAAAGTAAAAACGCTTTCAAAGATGAAAAGAAATGTATTGCTATGTACACAATAAAAATATATATAAACTATGCAATGACATTCTCACCTCCTTTCGGTAGAAGGTTGGCCAAAACCAAATGTTCTGGTGAATCAAGGCCAATACGCTGAAACGTGCAAATATCATGAGTATATCGGTCTATCTCTTACTTACAGTTACACTTCCTCTAAAGGTCACGGTCGAACGCACACAAACACTTTTATCGATTCGCCATCATTGACAATGGCCTTTAGTCAGACAGACCTGAAGGATGAAAAAAAAAAGAAGATGACCATCAGTTCTCTTCAAAATTGACCAAAAAACTCTCCGATGACGGATGAAACACCTTCCAGTCCACAACAACATCCATTCGACTTTATTTTAACCTTGTATTGATTGTGCTTCAAAACAAAACCTGACGGGCACAAACATTCAGAAAAGCTCCGAACTAAACACGCAGCAAAAAAAGCAGAATCGAAACACCATTTGAAGCCACGCGGTTCCGGCTCTACCTTCTCATTTGGTGGCTATTGTCGCTGATTGCTCGTCGCGCTGCGATGAACGCTGTTTGCAAGTATCGGTGAGAGTCTTATGAGACAAGGGATCATCACGGCGTAACGGCAGGCGACGACACCCCCTTTCTTTGCCTGGCTCGCCTCGCTCTCCGTCTCCAGTTTGTTTTTTTACTCTCGGCCTCCAGCACCGTTTGTCTCCCCCGACGACCGCCGTCCCTGCGCCCCATTCTATCCTGGACGGGATTTCGATGCACGCTTAATGCCGCGACCTGGATCGATAGCGTTTCAACCGTCAACGAAGTCTCTGAAAAATGACTACTAATGTGTTTGTATCGACTGTCCCGCCGCGAAAAACGTCTTTCCGATTTATCCCGCCGCGTCCTTCGAAAAAGACATCACACTCGGACGGACGGTTGGATTAACGGTCGCGGGGGGGGGGGGGGGGGGGGGGGGGTTGGGAATAGATCGATGGAGCACTGCGCGGAATGTTCGGGGCGTTGCGGTGTTAATCCCGAAACACAATTCCATCCGCCGTCCTCTCTCCTCCCACCCCTTTTCATCCCTCCATCTACTTCACCTGTTTGACTAGCGGGCGCGCTTAGCCTAATCCCATGTTCGGGACATCTCTGACACAGTAACCTTAGGGGGCTAAACCGGGGGGAAAAAGTCACGCTGCCAGGCTTTGGGTTGTAACGTTTTGTATGGGAGCGAGTTATGAAGATGTCAGCGAGTTTTGGGGGGAGGAGTTAAGAGCAAATTCAACACCTCTGTGTGAATTCTGTTTTGGGAAATGTGTGAGTAGAAGAAAATCTACCTCATTTGTCAAGGGGGAAAGACATATTGGCTGGACAAAAGCCGTCCACACAAGAAAACCTGAAGAAGTTGTTTTGGTCGACTGAGGTGTTCACACTCAATGAGTCGCTGCAACACTATCAGGAATGTCTAGACTCAATAACAACAAAGTCTGAGGTCTCCATTGAACCCCTTTTCTTTCTTTATGTCTCTTTATGTCTGAGAAAAAGGCCCAAACTCACGACTAGATTAACTGATGGGGGTTTTTCAATTGAAACTAGCAATGTCAAGAATAAGAACAAAAACATATATATATATATATATATATATTATATATATATATATCTATCTCTAACGTATTTTTCGGAGTTTAAGTCGCACCAGCCAAAAAAATGCATAATAGAGAAGAAAAAAACATATATAAGTCGCACTGGAGTATGAAAGTTGCAAGTGTGAAAATAACAAATAATATCACATAAGTCGCTCCGGAGTATAAGTATATAAGTATAAATATAAGTATAAGTCGCACCCCAGCCAAAACTATGACAAAGGTGCAACTTATAGTCCAGAAAATACGGTATATATATAAAAACCTGAGAATCATCAGAAGCAAATACAAGTAGCACCAAAATCGTCACGCAAAAAGCTTTTTCATCCAACTTTTTATGTCGCGCTTTCATTATTTAGTTTGATAAGGCTATAGTGACGTCATTGAGGAATCGTTTTGTCTTGGTGTCAATAATGTTGAATAACGCAACAGCACGGCAACGAAACAAGGCGATATTCTTCGAGATGATACTTTTTGGTTGAGAACGTGTCACTCGCTTGTTGACATAGACACAAGTTTCACATACACTTCATCTTCCTCACATTTATGCTGAGTGTTTTGACAGCTAAAAGAAAGCCTCCTCAGCTTCGGCTTGAGTTTGAAAAATAGATAGACGAAAGCATAAAGAGGCGGACAAAGCGAGAATGTGAGAATCCGTCGTGACAGTGGCGGGTCTAAATTAGCCGTCGCCTCCCCGGTCCATCGCGGTCCCCTCGACGGAGAGAGCGCCCCGACAGGCTGACAGAGTTCACCGCGGCGCACTGACTAACACGGAGGTGAGCGGGCCCCGCGGAGCCAGATGGTGACATACTGAGGTTATTCATAGGCTCCGAGGCATTAAAAAAGAAAAGTGCTAAGAACAGAACAGAAAGAAAGAACAGCGTCGCAATAAGAGCAACGCCCGCAGCTCCGGGTATCGACGCGCGGGCCTATTCCGCGCCATCGATCGGGTTTTTGAAATGCTCAGCGGGAAAGAGTCCGAGCCGCTAACTGTGTCTTTAACGGTGGACGAATACAATGAGACAAAGCGCTTTCGGGGTCAGCTCATGGCGTCGGTTTTTAAAGCCAGAGCGTCGCCGACAACACTCGAGGAGAGAATACCGAGAAGCATGTTTTGAAGCGATAATTTCTTCTTTTTTGTGTGTGTTCGGGGCGAGTCTGTATGTGGCGTGCTGTGAGGCGGAATAAATACTGCAATTTTCTTCATAGCTCCTCTTTAGGGGTGTCGGAAATATTTATTTAAAGGGTGGGGATAATATTCATCCGAGCATCAGGTTTTTCACTTTGTGGTTACACATTATGGTCATGCTGTGTTAAGAAGCAACATTAGAGGCTATTATACCAATACAAATCCCATTCTAAAGTATGAAACATGAGGTTATCTTTGTCAAATGGTAGTTCCCTAACATTTCCATCATTGTATTAGATTAATTAAAGAACATGTGGTTTCAAGTTGACAGAGAATTGCATTTTGATATAATAATAAATACTAATAATGCTTTATATTTATAGCCTTTCCATCGTTTTGTCATAGCTTTTGTCAATGTCATATTTTTGCTGACTTGACTAAACAAAAGGTGATAATAATGAATAAAACTAAACATTTCTGTCGACTAAAACTATGATTCAAGTTGAGTACATGTACTGATATTTTTGTCAAATAAAAGAAAATACATGAATGAATGAATGTTCCACTTGTATTGCTGACATGTTCCTGACCAACACAAATGAGTCTGTTTCCTCCTGTGGTGTATTGCCATGGTGATGCCGCACTAGAACACAAAGTGATGTCACTGGAAGCTATCAATAACCTAAAGCTGAGGACACACCACTCGGCTTCTGCGTCCCTCTCAGTCGTCTCTAGTTGAAGTCAGTCGCAGCAGCTTCAGTCTCGTAGTGTGGGCCAGTTACGTCTGGACTCATGTTGGACGGCGGAAAGACAAGAAAAGACTAGACTCCAGTCACGGTCACTCAAACATGTTTGAATTATGATTATGTTTGATTTTGGCCGAGCTCCAGTGCAGCGACATCACTGACACACACGAAGCCCAGCAACCAATGAGAAAGAGCAGAGGACACACTGGAAACAGAGTCTAATAATGCACAACCAATGGCAAGGAGCGGAGGAGTCACTGGAAACAGAGTCTGGGCTAAAACTTTCATTTTTGGCCTTTTACAGCCAGAGCGATGCACAACAAGGACAACAGCAAGGTGTATGCTTAATATCCTCGCCTAAACATTAGATTAATAACACAGAAAGCGCACATGGACTACTTTTTACACTTACAACCAGAGCTGGAATGCTGTTATAGGAAAACACCCCCTCCGCCTGTTTTCTCTGCTCTTTTTTGGTTGGCCAGGGGTCACATGATGCTATTTAACCAATGACAAGTCAGGAAACAGTCACACTCAGTCCAGTCGTGTAGTGTGGACCTCACACTCTATAATCACACTCAGTCCAGTCGTGTAGTGTGGACCTCAGACTCTACAATCACACTCAGTCCAGTCGTGTAGTGTGGACCTCAGACTCTATAATCACACTCAGTCCAGTCGTGTAGTGTGGACCTCAGACTCTATAATCACACTCAGTCCAGTCGTGTAGTGTGGACCTCACACTCTATAATCACACTCAGTCCAGTCGTGTAGTGTGGACCTCACACTCTATAATCACACTCAGTCCAGTCGTGTAGTGTGGACCTCACACTCTATAATCACACTCAGTCCAGTCGTGTAGTGTGGACCTCACACTCTATAATCACACTCAGTCCAGTCGTGTAGTGTGGACCTCAGACTCTACAATCACACTCAGTCCAGTCGTGTAGTGTGGACCTCACACTCTATAATCACACTCAGTCCAGTCGTGTAGTGTGGACCTCAGACTCTACAATCACACTCAGTCCAGTCGTGTAGTGTGGACCTCAGACTCTATAATCACACTCAGTCCAGTCGTGTAGTGTGGACCTCAGACTCTACAATCACACTCAGTCCAGTCGTGTAGCGTGGACCTCAGACTCTACAATCACACTCAGTCCAGTCGTGTAGTGTGGACCTCACACTCTATAATCACACTCAGTCCAGTCGTGTAGTGTGGACCTCAGACTACAATCACACTCAGTCCAGTCGTGTAGTGTGGACCTCACACTCTATAATCACACTCAGTCCAGTCGTGTAGTGTGGACCTCAGACTCTACAATCACACTCAGTCCAGTCGTGTAGCGTGGACCTCAGACTCTATAAACACACTCAGTCCAGTCGTGTAGCGTGGACCTCAGACTACAATCACACTCAGTCCAGTTGTGTAGCGTGGACCTCAGACTCTACAATCACACTCAGTCCAGTCGTGTAGCGTGGACCTCAGACTACAATCACACTCAGTCCAGTCGTGTAGTGTGGACCTCAGACTCTCTATAATCACACTCAGTCCAGTCGTGTAGTGTGGACCTCAGACTCTACAATCACACTCAGTCCAGTCGTGTAGTGTGGACCTCAGACTCTCTATAATCACACTCAGTCCAGTCGTGTAGTGTGGACCTCAGACTCTCTATAAACACACTCAGTCCAGTCGTGTAGTGTGGAACCTCCTCAACATCCTGAATCTATCACAACTGGAAAAGTGTGTCCCCATCTTAGTTAATGCGCTCAAACAGATTTAATTAACGGTTTCATAAACTGCAGTTTGCTGTAACCACAGAAATAAAGGCACGCGCAAAAGAAATAGCTAATGCAGCAGCTAGAAAAGCTTGCTTATTGAAATCACTGAGAGCGGAAAGTCCATAATGACGAAGGATAAAGCCGTACGAATCCGATCTGAGGACAACAAACGCAGCAACATTGGAACAACAAGGCCATCGAGATAAGACCGGCTTTGTGGACGTTGTACCGTGGGCACACAATATCCTGCCTACATCTACAGTGCTGCAGCTGTACGAATGAGAATACAATACTAACCCTACACCCCAATGACATAACACGAGCCTTGTGTAGTCGTCATGAGCTTGTGACTCAGACTCACAAGCGCATGACATGTCCAAGATCAGAGCAGCACATGCAGAGCTTCAAATACAAAACTGTTTCATCCCATTATGTTGTGCAGCTGAGTCAAAGAGACCCGACAAGTTGCAGATATGTCCTGTTCCGAACATAAGATAAGATAAGATAAGATATTCCTTTATTGTCCCACATGGGGAAATTTCATTGGTGCAACGCAGGTAGATACAGAGGTAGATACAGAAGAACAGATCACTTATAGGAAGTCTGAAAAACACTTTCAGTAGAAGATCTCCTATAAATAAATAAAAACTCCCATAGACAAATAAATAAATAAATACATAAATACCATTGCATGTGATCACGACAGTAATTGCACATGAATATGTGTCACGACAGCACATAGATTGCACATGAATTTCACAGTAATTGCACATGAATTGCACATGAATTCCAACAGCAATTGCACATATGACAGAATTGCACATCAGTATTAGGTTAGGTCAGTATTGCGAGTGTTCAGTACTAACAGTTTTTGTTATAAAGTCTGACAGCAGCAGGAAGGAAAGACCTACGGAACCTTTCCTTCACACAGCGAGGGTGGATCAGTCTCTCACTGAAGCTGCTCTCCAGAGCGGAGAGAGTGTCCTGCAGGGGGTGACACTCATGGTCCAGCATAGATGTGAATCTAGCCAGGACCCTCCTGTCCCCCACCTCCTGCACCGAGTCCAGAGCACAGCCCAGGACGGAGCTGGACTTCTTGATGACTTTGTCCAGCCTCTTCCTCTCCCTCTCTGTGATGCTGCTGCTCCAGCAGGCCACACCGTACAGGAGGGCTGATGCCACCACAGAGTCGTAGAAGGTCTTCAGGAGTGGCCCTGTCACTCCAAAAGACCTGAGTCTCCTCAGGAGGTAGAGCCGACTCTGGCTCTTCCTGTACAGTGCGTCTGTGTTATGAGTCCAGTCCAGTTTGTGGTTCAGATGAACACCAGGTACTTGTATGAGTCCACTCTCTCAATGTCCCATCCCTGGATGTTCACTGGTGAGGGGGCAGTGGGGTGGCGTCTGCGGAAATCCACCACCATCTCCTTGGTCTTCCCCGCGTTGATGAGGAGGTGGTTCCGCTGACACCAGTCCACAAAGTCCTGCGCCAGTCCCCTGTACTCCGCGTCATCGTCGTCCGTGATGAGTCCGATGATGGCAGAGTCGTCAGAGAACTTCTGCAGGACACAGCTGTCCGTGTCATGTCTGAAGTCTGCAGTGTAAAGGGTGAAGAGAAAGGGCGCGAGGACAGTGCCCTGGGGCGCCCCCACACTGCAGGTCCGAGTGTCAGACACACAGTTCCGGGCTCTCACAAACTGGGGTCGGTCTGTGAGGTAGTCCAGGATCCACTCTGCCAGGTCATACTCCACACCAGCCGTCTCCAGCTTGTCCCTCAGGAGCAGCGGCTGGATGGTGTTGAAGGCGCTGGAAAGATCGAATGTGTCACCCACATCTGTTTGTGACCGTTACGAAGTCGCTGGACGCATCGTCTCATCAGGAACAAGAGTTTAATCAAGCGTTTGACATTTGACAAGACATGAAGCTCAGATGGTTCACAGCACATTAGCTTCAGGCCGTAAGCTTAGCAAAGTTATACCTCCAGCTGTTCAAGCACAATATGGAACATGTATAACCAGTTTACATAAGGACAAAACTGGACCAGCCACGTGCTCTTCAGGGGTTTCAATAATATAGAGGACTTTTTTCAATCATTTGTTTGAAATTGTTCATCACTGCAGCGGTACTCATTTTTCATCATTCTTAAACACATGAATTACTGGATTTAATGTGTTTCAAAAATGTACCAGAATGACAAGACATTAGAGTTAGGATTGCCGGAGACAATATTGATTGCATTTTTACAAAGCAAACACAACAAAAATAAATGCTTAGCTGTTTTTTACATATTTTTACACCACAGAACATTTGGAATAACATCAGTAACTGCAAGGTTTTTTAAGGGACTCGCCGTACTATATTTCAGTCTCCCAACCGACCTACATTCATTTCTTTACTCCGTTGGAAAGAATCTGCAGGTTTAGCTCAGAGTTTGTGGGGACTTTGACTCTAAATAGTAGTTTTTGGCATGCAATTAGAAACAACAACAAACTTGCATGAACAATGATCATTTTTCTCTGTACTTTCAAGTTCAAAATGTTGACTAGTCCCATTATTTGTATCCCCTTTGATAAATCTTTTTAAACGCTCTTCAAAAGCAAAGTGACTGCAGTGTCCCAGAAGATGCAAAACCATTTGAAGAAAATGTAATAAACTAGTACAGTCTGGTCCCTGTCCTGAACACCAATATTCAATTCACGAGGACACACTTTACTCCCCAATAAAACATATCCATATCTTAGCAATTTTACCTGCACTCAGGAGACTAATAAAAGCCGCTTTGCCATGGCAATAAACTGGATTATCATCAAATGGGGATTTCTGCAATTTAACATCTAATGAATAGACAAGAGTTTAGAATATTTGTCTAAGAACTGACCCTTTGACCACCACTTCCACTTAAACTGAATGACCCTCGTCACTCTTTAGCTGCATTCAAATCAAATCAAATTTATTTATAAAGCACAATTCATACAAACTGCAATTCAAAGTGCTTTACAGTGTTTAAAAATGTAAAACAATGTACGTCAGAGTAAAATAAAGAACAAAAATAATGCAGTTTTTTAAAATATTAAAACCCAGGTAAAATGATGTCAGTCATAGGCGCGGCTAAACAAAACAGTTTTTAGCTTGGATTTTAACACAGCCGGGGTGGGGGCCTGTCTCACAACTTCGGGGAGGCTATTCCAGACCTTTGCCCCATTGCATTACATATTTATCCATGGTTGGAATCAAATTTTCTTAACCTAAACACAAGCGATACAAATATTGGTGACCAGCACATTTGAAATGGTTTTAACAGTTCAGTTGGTACCTTTTATCAAGCATTTTACCACAAACCTTGGCTTTTTAGTTAGAAAAACAGGTTTAAGCGGTGGTCGGATGGAGTTTTCTGCAGCTTCGCATGTCGAGCAAAGCCATATTTCCTCCAAGAAAGTTTTAGAATACAATATGTTTTCATCAATGCTAAATCAGACAATTGTAACTCTCTTATTCACAGCTTGGACAGGCAAAATGCAGCGGTTTGCCTGTCGAGGGAACTAGAAAGTGGGACATAATAGCTCAGTATTTGCAACTATCAATTATCTCCTAAGTACGTTTTTAATTTACACCGACTGGTCCCACCTTATTTGACTGAGCTCTTACAGCGTCGTACTCCCATTAGAGCCCTGTCCCTCGCTCCATAAATACTAATTATTCTATTACCGCATACAAAACATACAAAAATCAGGTTTTATTCTCAATAACAATACCAATACATCTGAAAAAATACCCGTAAGCTTCTCAAATGCATCCCTCTCTCGAAAGTCTAAATAGTTAATCACGGGATTATCGCGTTTTTAAGAGTGCTTTTACAATCCATCCACGGACGAGCTTTATTTCACAGCCTTCTATAAAGATTGCAAACACGAGCCATTTTCTTTCTCTGTGCGCTGTGTGATAAGACTCATTGTCACATTCACTGTTAGTTTTTAATTCATTCAAAGCAAAAAAAAACACACAAATATCACAAATAAATGAGGGCAGGGAGAAGTGCTTATCCCGCAATTGAAGATAAATGCTAAATGTCAGTCAAAATGAATACCCATGACTTATTTTCCCACTATTAGGTCAGCGGTTTATTGTAATACAACATCTATTCATCATTGGCCTATGACTTGAACGTTATGGGAAATCATGTGCCCGTCACCAGCCTTCTGCACGGGTAACTCTTCACTGTGCGGGGGTTATGCGGGGGCCCCCTCTTCTATTATAATTGAAAAACAACAACACATTTGCATAAGTAATCTTAATAAATTAGACGCAAGACATGGCAATTGTTAATCCGTAGTAACCCCAGCCACGGGACTCTACTGTCATGCAATTTGTCACCACACAAAAGCTCCAGGGTTTGTTTATTCGTGTCGTCGTCGAGTTATGAATGAACACGGCAAAAAAAAAAATGAAGTGAAAGCATGTGGGGATGGATGCAATCAAGTCCCGCCTGCTCGTACGACGGTGGTTATTATTCATTATGCGTGTTTGTATGTCATTATTTGCAGTTCAGCATGTCGACGTTTGGCTGTCAACGCGGCTCCAACTATTGCGTTTCAACATAGGCAAGTTTATTTGTAGAGCAGATTTCATACACAAGGCAATTCAAAGTGCTTCACACAGCAGGAAAAATGCATTCAAATCACAAATAAATTACAGAAATACAATAAAATTAACTAAATAAAAAAACACCTACTCAAATCCAAATTTATCGGACCACATTGGCAGGCATTCCAGACACTTTTTCCCATATTTATTTGACATTGCAGCATGACAGGCGTCTCCGGGATGGACTTTTAGATTGATTTGTTCCCATATCTGAGCGCTTTCTGCAAACTGCACACGTCTGTGCTGAGCGTGTGTTTCTTTTACCACGACTCTCTCGTCGACGCCTCCACCTGATGTGCCGCGCTTTGTTTCTTTACCGACGGACCTAGTCTTGTCTCCCCCTCCCTAGAATTATACACAGATTGCCTTCTCTGGTCTTGGTAAAGCAGGTATAATATCATTCTATTGTAAAGTATATCGAAACAAATCTCACAATATTTATGGCCAAGTTGGAAGTGATGAATGAATACAAACTTTAAGGCAACAGGTCTCACAGCAGGTCCAATTACCGGTGACGATGAAGAACGCACAAGTGAGTCAGACGGCTGATGAAAAACAGAAATAATAAGGCTGAGATCAGACGGAGAAGAAAATGAAATAAGTGGGCGACGGACTGGAGGCTGGGGCGACGGAGGCTGGGCACCGGACCGCGGGTTTGTTTATGAGCCGCAGCCTGGGGAGAGGTCAGCTGTGGTCGCCAGACAACCACTAATCCTCCATTACGCTCATCAGGCCACTGGCGCCGCTAACCACTCTGCTGCTGTCATTTCTGGACATCTGTGAGGGGTACCGAGTTTCTCCAGCGTGCTGACTCTGGAGAAAAGAAGCTGAATCACCATGACGACCTGGAACCGAGTGAGGAAGAGGAGAGCGATGGCGGTATGAGGGGGGATTGTTACAGTTACAGCTCCTTTGGAAGTTATCACAGAGTTCTGGAATTAGTACTAATAAGCTGCAAAATTGCCATAAGACCATTTTTTTTTGCATTGGTGTTATATATAGACTCTGCAGTGAAGTGAAAACGTTGTCCGGAATATTAAAAATGTGATGTGTTGGGCCACCTAAGATTAGAAAAGACTGCAACATGTGAAATGGCTGTTAATTATTGCAATATTGATTATTATTGTGATGTTTTAAGCATTAACTGTATATGGAAGTGGACAGCACTGGCCCCTAGGAAGTGATCATGGCTCCTCCAGGTCTGGCTCCCATTCACTTTCTATTGGCTATGATTTTGATGATATACTCAATAGTTTCAGCTATATATATACTCTTTATGTTACATGAAACTAAAAGGTCTTCATTTATGAATCAGACGCTCCAAACAAAAACCCAATGTTGACAAAACCAAGATTAAATCAAGGCTAATTTAGGCCTTGATACATTTAAAAGCACAGATTTTTACAATTCAGATGAAGAACATCTGACAATTGGAGAATTTGTCCTTTATCAATTGTCGCGTCAGACATAGTTGTTGGAT
The DNA here is from genome assembly GCF_026437365.1 of Eucyclogobius newberryi. NCBI lineage: Eukaryota > Metazoa > Chordata > Actinopteri > Gobiiformes > Gobiidae > Eucyclogobius > Eucyclogobius newberryi. Next base: position 20,984,637 of record NW_027315724.1, read on the forward strand.
GGATACGTTGGTGAAATATTGTGCAGCCCTAAACATATATATATATATATATACCCAAATCTACACACACAAACTTAGAGAGTAAAAGAGGAGTTAAGAGAATGAGACCGAGCCAAAAAAAGACACTGGAAAAAGTGCTAAATGCTTAAGTAGGTCCCTTGATGTCTAGTGTCTTGTTAAGCTGAGCAAGTTTGAGCGCGGGACAGATGAGAGGAAAGAAGAAATGGCCTTAGCTAAGGACAAGGAAGTGTTCTTTCCTCAGCTGTCCTCCGATACACTATCAATCTAAGTCTGGGGGAAACGGGGACAGCAAAGCTGTATCTCTGTCCAACAGTTAGTCAATGTCCTTTACTCGAGGTTGAAGGAAAGCAACTGCTGCCTGACTGTGTGAGACTTTGACCATCTGGGCCTGGTCCAAGAAATCTAATTATATAAGATATCTTTGGCTTGTTGTTCCTTGATAAGATGCTTAGGTATGCTTCAGTGCAGAGCCTGCCCATGAATGTTTTATATGCACCAAGCAGACAGTGCATTTTAGTAATCCACTGGTACAGTGAGGAGGAAGGGGCTGACCCACAATGAGTGCTACTGGTCACGTAACAGCCTCCAAAAAGTGACTCAAAAAAGCTTTGAGTCTCTGCTTCAGTTTTCAAGAACCACTGTTGTAGATTACAAACAACATTATACTGTAATAAAAGTTATTATATATATATATGATAAATTATACTATATAATTGAATATATAATGGATGAATGGAAAGCCTGTAATGCCAGAATTTTAGCCCCAGGAACTCTAAAAGGTACAAAACACATATAAATAACCTGCATCTAGTTCAATACCAACATATCTCAGATCTCAGAATAATTTGACTTTGAAATAAAATACACTTAAAATATATATTTCAAAACAAACATGCCATTTCCAAACATAGGGCACAATATGAATCCATGAAGGCCAAACATCAGCCTTGCAGCCCGTGCTCCTCTTCCAAACATTTAAAACTCCAACACGAGACTGAATTCATCTTGAACACACTTCTTGCTGGAGACATTTTCGTGCAACCCACATTTTGTCATTGCTCAAATATGTAAACATTTTACACAATGAATAGATTTAACTGGCCTGAGAACAAGAAGACTGCATTCACTCAGCTGAATCAGTTATAATGTGCATACAACAAAGCCATTATAAAACACCATTGTTGCTCTAAATTTAAACTTAATTAGCAGCACAGAAAACATCATATCAATATTGACTCTGTTTCGTTTTCTGATTGCTCTTTCTAAACCCATCCTATTGGGTATGATTTGTTCATTTCAGAAACTACCTTTTAATGAGTGCTAGAGAAGTCCTGGACGGTGTAATTATGCAGCACCAGTGGGTTTAAGTCTGCGAGTCTGCGAGCCCAGCAGCATAAACACTTCAACATTACTGGAATACGTTGCTCGAAGTTTAGCCATTTTTACATTCGTGCCTCGCACACAGATCATGGCGTTCACCGTTTCTTCCAAATTTATTGTGTTTGTTTTATTGTACAGAGAAGGACGAGCTGGAGTCACATCGCACTACAGAGGTGCAAATGCTGTATCCTGCCGCAGACATCGAAATGCCAGTCACTAACCTCCATTGATTTTCCATTTAAAACACGACAAAAGCTCCCAAGTATTGACTTAACCTCATACAATGGACGTAAGCGTATGAAGGTGCACCTGCTTAATAGACACTGGGACACGGAATAGAGTGTGAAGTCAATCCAAATCTGACCTCATTGGACACAGTATGTTCAAATGTCTGCGCTATGCTAAAATGATGGCTGTCTTTACATTATTCAACACCAAAAACATTGAACTGTCTTTATTGCATTGTGTAACATTCAAAATGGTCACCGCATTCCTTCAATTTGCCTCTTAAAAATCATAAACGACCAACAATGTGAAGTAAAAGCTGGAGAAAATGTGTTCTAGGTCCAGTATACGTGCGGTATGTGAGTGTAGGTTTCACAGAGAGAATGGAAGGTGACGACGATCAATTGGTAAATTACGCGCTGCACTGATCACAATCCATAAACCAACACGGGGCCGAGAGACGGTCTGTCGGATCACGGAGTCAACGCGCGGTGATAGTACTTTACGGTAATGAGCTGCGTATTGAACTGTCCGCAACGCACACTTTCTCACTCAGAAATGTATCTCCACAGTTTCCACAGTTTCATTTTCTTTGCTGTATTTGATAAAAGCATCGCTACGGGCATAAGTAAAACGCTTTTGTCTTAACGTAGCATATTGTTTCCTCTCTTGTACACGATGACGGATGATGAGGCTGCGAAGTTGTGAATATGTTGTTGTTCCTTGAGCCTTCAAACCGCTCGTGATGGGGCACGCCGAATACTGCTGAGCAAGAGGGTTTTTTTTGTGTGCGGAGAATTGATCGGTGCTATCTTCCCCGAGACGAGACACTGCCTTAAGGATAAACAGCAGCTGAACAACTCTGATGGACAAATGTGTCGTTATTGAAGCCCCTTGGCGTTCCCATGGGCGCTATGCATTGGCATGTTGTCCTTAAGTGACGCTCGGGTCGATTCCCCGGCAAACTTTCCCATTTCCAAGTGCAAAGTCATCTTTCTGGGATTCTGTTTAAGCAATTTGTTGTAAGCAAGATTCATCAATAACGATAATTGTGTTGGCGAGTGGTTGTAGAGCAGCCTGCCAAGGGAAATATGAACATTAAACATCGTGACATTATAGAAAAACACGACGTTTTTGGAGACCATTCAGACTCCAAAAAGAACCTTAGAAAGCACTTTAAACACTGTATAACATCCCAGACGAAACTATAGCATTTCCATGGTGGCAAGAAGGTGGCAGAACACCCACAAGAAAAGTTACATACTGCATCTTTAATGCTTAATTGGCTGACAAGGAAGATCTTTATCAAATTACCTCAGAAACTTGAGGCAGAAATTTGACTGATCTCGATTCCCTAATAGGCAAGGCAAGGCAAGTTTATTTGTGGAGCACATTTCATACACAAGGCAATTCAAGTGCTTCACACAGCAGGAAAAATGCATTCAAATCACAAAGAAATTACAGAACCAGAAATACAATAAAATTAACTAAATAAAATAAATAAAATTAAAAAAAAACACCTAGCCACAAAGGGTAACGTGTTTTCGGAGTCCAACTCCTTTTTAAATCCTTTTTAAATCAGTCCAACTGATGGTACGTACAATGGCAATTTGATGGCAATTAATAACTAAACCAAGCATCATTTCCTAACTCAAGGTTAATTACACAGAGCTGTTTACAGAATGCACCTAATTAATAAATGATACAGCAGGATTAGAATACACCAAACACCGGGACAAATGAATATATGCATAACCTTGCCTTCAGACTTTTTATCTCCCAATAAAATAATCATCACTTGGTTTCAGAGATAACCTTCCCTCCTCTCACGCTCCCTTAAGTCCATATTACTTTGGTTTATCTTCTCGCACCCGAAGCGAAGATTCAGAGCTCTTTTTTTTACACAAAAAAAACCCACATATCCTGTAAACACAGATGTGCGATAAGCTGAGGAGGGCACACTTCGTATTTGTTGCGTGGGCAGGTTAAATCATTCAATTAGTCAAGAAGATTCGGTCGAGCTCGTCAGGGCGGCCCAATTTGTGAGAAACAACGCTGAACATGCAAGGCAAAAGCATTTCTGACATTTTTGGAGTGACATTTGCTGATTTATTCTCAACGTGAGTGACTCCGTGGGGCAACTGATGTAGAATTAACATGCATTTTCATGTTTGATGGTTTCGACGAAGGCTTATTTCAAAATCCTGCAAAATTCATGTTCTTAAAAGGAAGGCACACTGGGAATAAAATGAACACTTAGCTGTGACTTTCATCTTGAAAGCGGTATTAAATGTTAAGTAACAGAGAGACCGAGTAATGTATGCCGCACGGCGGAGGGGGAAGAAAAAGTCTGGTGATAGTTTGCGGCCCCTGGGACGGGCGTCGGTCGAGAAGATTGGATGTGCAAACTGTGGTCTTGACTAGTGCAATTTCTGTCCTCCTCCAAAGGCTAGTGCGCGCAAGCAGGTGTCAACTGGACCATTTTCTTTCTAATATAAATGTAAATGTTACACTAAAACATGGCTGGCCCAGGAAACAGCCACTAAAGGCTTTACTGCTGTCCAGTTAAAGTGCTTTAGCTACAGCTCCTTTTGCAGTCAGCACTTTTGTGGCCATTTCACCAAACCGTGCAAGACTCTGCTAACACTTGTACGTCGTGTTGTAGTACGAGTAGAGACGCATCCGGACAAATATATAGAAAAAGATAGAGACCCGTCTTCCTGTATTTTGGACGGGGTATTTTAAAACGTGGACGGGCATTTTTGAGTGCAGGGACGGCCATTTTATGAAAAAATCTTAGAAAAAAAGGGAATATTATCATTAAATCGGGCCGGGAAGCATTTGACAATAGTCCGCCATTACAGTTTACTGTTTAGTGAAAATTTGCATGCTGTGCTGATTGGTTGACAAAATGTGTGTGCTTGGCTCTGATTGGCTGCCGAGCCGTGGTCCGTAGAATGCCGAAGCTACTCGTTTTTTCGCCAAGTCGGCCCCCGTACCTCCCGACAAAATGATTTGGACGGGGTGTTTTCAAATCTAAAAGCCTGATTACCACCACAACCACAACCATGACAGGCCATATTCTTTTTCAATCAACTTCTTGGACTTACCAGTTTCGATTGAAGATTTATCATCAATATCCCAGCTGCATTTGAAATCAAACTCATGTCAGCAGATATCAGCCCAAGTCTATGTCGGCCCGTAGGACATTAACGCCGACCTAGCAAGTAAATAGTAATTAATGACCTAATTTGCCACCATTACTATCGATACATGTACTTCTAGCTGCTGCTTCTTTATTACACTGGGATGTCAAAGTATCACAGTCATCACGGCTTAAGACTGAGGCCTTAAAAAATGCACTTGCTCCCAGTGGCATTAATTAAAGTCGGAACTCATGACACTGACACTCGTGATGCATTGGTCCGCCTGTGTCTCTTTGGGATTATGCAAACTACTAGGTGGATGAGTGGACCACGGGGCAGTGGCAAATCCGCACGACAAGATTAATATAAGGTACAAGAGGGAATAGGGTCGGTGCTGTGTGCAGTTTTACACTCCCTGCACGGTTTTCACGCCGTTTGAACAGTCTAACTAACAGGTACAGTAAGAACAATTAGGAGGATGCTAGACGAGGAACCTGGCAGAGGAAACCAGAAGCTGTTTCACCCGTCAGCAGCACTTGTGAAAGCAGACTGGGAGATAAACTCTTGGATAGAACGGTGGTCAATATTGAAACAGCAAAATGCACACGATACAAAAATAATGACAATGCCGAAGCAGACTGTCATCTCAAATCAGCTCAGTATGTACGTTATGTTGGGGGTGTATGGTAACAACGAGAAGAGGCGCTGCTTAACAAAACATAATTCAGGCCCTTCCAACCAGATTTAACCATGATTAACAAATCCACCATTGATGAATATGAGGCAAAAAGTGCTAAATGTTCTTACTGCATCACTCAGAAGGGCAGAACTGCAGTCTAAATTGACCACGCTCAAAGGAAAACTACGTCTACGGTCTTGACTTATGCCCCTAGTGGTCAGGGATCGCAATGTTCCTGAACGTTACATATTTTTTGTAACGTGAAGCCGCTGTATGAATACTTATCATACCATTACTTGTATATGAAGATGATTGTTAAAGTACCAGTGTTAATAGAAGTAGTAGTGCCAATCACCGACACAGATAAAAATGACATGTGACTCGGAGGGAAAGCTTTGATGTAATTTAAGATGAGTTACTTTCAGTTCCAGGCAGATATTTCTCAGTCATATTGGTGGATGCTTTGAAAGATCTGATGTAATAACATGTAAGGTGCAATCCTGCAGTGACAAGGTGGACACATTTTCATCTTAGTCCTGTTTTCACATGTTGCTGTCAAAGTGTAAAAAATATATATACATGTGTATATATGAAGAAATAAAGAGATACGTTGAAATGCATGCATTTTCATGTGGACTGTGGCCATACAACAATTATTCATTTTAATGGTAGTGTTCGGACTTTAAGCCGCTACTTTTTTCCAACACTTTGAACCCTGAGGTTCGGTGCGTCTAATCTACGCACCGAACCTCTAAGGCAAGGCAAGGCAAGGCAAGTTTATTTGTAGAGCACATTTCATACACAAGGCAATTCAAAGTGCTTCACAGCAGGAAAAATGCATTCAAATCACAAAGAAATTACAGAAACAGAAATACAATAAAATTAACTAAATTAAAAATTATCAATCCAACTGATTTTCTAAACTAATAAAATCACAAACAAAAGAGAAGAGTGCAAAGAAAAAATCCTTTCAGTCATATGCGCAGCTAAACAAAACTGTTTTTAGCTTAGATTTGAACATTGTCAGAGTAGAAGCCTGTCTCACATCTTCAGGAAGACTGTTCCAGATTTTAGCTGCATAAAACTGAAACGCAGATTCCCCATGTTTTGTCCTGACTCTGGGCACCAGCAGGAGGCCGGTCCCTGAGGTCCTCAGAGTCCGAGATGGTTCATATGGCACTAACATATCCAAGATATACTTTGGTGCTAGGCCATGGAGAGACTTGTACACAAGCAGACCTGCTTTAAAGTCTATTCTCTGAGCCACAGGGAGCCAGTGCAGAGACCTGAGAACAGGACTAATGTGATCATACTTCCTGGTTCTAGTCAGGACCCGAGCAGCAGCGTTCTGGATGTACTGCAGCTGTTTTACAGCTCGTTTGGAGAGGCCAGTGAGCAGGCCGTTACAGTAGTCTAATCTACTGGAGACAAACGCATGGATAAGTCTCTCTAAATCTGGTTTTGACACTATATTTTTGATTTTGGCAATGTTTTTTAGATGGTAAAAAGCTGCTGATGTTATTGATTTGACGTGGCTATTAAAGTTCAAGTCTGAGTCCATTATTACCCCCAGATTTCTAATTTGGTTTGTAGGTTTTAGAGCGAGACTCTGGAGGTGACCGCTAACACTTTCTCTTTGTTTCTGTGGGCCAAAAACGATTATTTCAGTCTTGTCTGAGTTCAGCTGGAGAAAGTTGTTTTGCATCCACACACTGATCTGTTGGATGCAGTGACAGAGTGAATCTACTGGTCCATAGTCACCTGCCGATAGTGAAACATAGATTTGAGTGTCGTCTGCATAATTGTGATAGGACACATTTTCACTGCGTATCAACTGACCTAACGGCAGCATGTAGAGGTTGAACAGAAGAGGACCCAGGACTGACCCTTGGGGCACTCCACAGGTCAGGGTCATGTGGTCTGAGACACAGCTACCAATTTCAACAAAGTACTTCCTGTCTTCCAGATAGGACCTTAACCAGTTTAGGGCAGTGCCAGTGATGCCCACCCAGTCCTCTAATCTCTGTAAGAGGATCCCATGATCGACAGTGTCAAAAGCAGCACTCAGATCTAACAGAATTAAGACTGAGGCTTTGCCCATGTCAGTGTTCAGGCGGATGTCATTTGTCACCTTGACAAGAGCAGTCTCAGTGCTGTGATGAGGTCTAAAACCTGACTGAAAAACATCAAATGAGTTGTTTATTAAGAGGAAATCTGTGAGCTGTTGGTAAACAACCTTTTCAAGGACTTTGCCCCAAAATGGCAGATTAGAGATGGGCCGGTAATGACTCAGTACTGCGGCATCAAGACTGCTCTTCTTTAGGAGAGGCTTTATGACCGCAGTTTTCAAAGACATTGGGAATGTTCCAGATTGAAGCGACATGTTATGTGAGTGAGTGGTGCTAACAAACTGTTCAGCACAGACTTTAGAAATCTGGTGGGTAACACATCAAGGCAGCATGTAGATGAACTCAGACTGGTGATGATCTCATGGACAGTTTTATCAGTTACTGGTGCAAAGTGAGTTAGCTCTAAGTGTCTTGGTGGTTTTAGGGTAATTTTTTGCATTGTGGGATTTATAGCATTTTTAATGCCCTGAACTTTGTCATTAAAGAATAGTGCAAACTCATTACACTTGGATGTGGAAATGAGTTCTAACGGCAGCTGAGCTGGAGGGTTTGTTAATCTGTTTACTGTGGCAAACAGGACACGCGAGTTGTTACTGCAGCTTCCAATTATTTCAGAAAAATATCTTTCCCTAGTTCTACATAAGATTAGGTTGTACATGTTCAGCTTTTCTTTGTAAATCTCTTTTTGAACCTGGAGCTTTGACTTGCGCCATTTCCGTTCGGCCCTGCGGCACTCCCTTTTCTGTGCCCTGACCGAATCATCATTTCTCCACGGCGCCTTCTGCTTATTTTTTACCATTTTAGCCTTTATAGGGGCGATGGTGTCCAGAACATTCAAAACACTAGATGTAACAGAGTTCAACAAATCATTTACATTAGAACATGAGACATTTTAAAAGTTTATCATTTCCATAAACAGTGCACCTGTGCCATCACTTATGTGTCTCCTCTGAACAACTGCAGGACCAACCGGAGGTTTGGGAGAAACAGACAGGTCAAAGAAGACACAGAAATGATCAGACAGAGCAACATCGATCACATTAACATTTGAAATATTTACCCCCTTTGTAATTATGAGATCTAGAGTGTGTCCTTTGCTGTGGATGGGGCCTCTCACATGCTGAGTAAGACTGAAGGTTTCAAGGACAGCATCAAGCTCTTTAGCGTTTCTGTCACAAATATTATCAACATGCACATTGAAATCACCTGTAATGACCAAACCATCAAAGTCTGTGCATATGACTGAAAGCATCTCAGTAAAATCATCAATAAAACCTTGGCAGTGCTGGGGAGGCTTGTATAAAACAATGAAGAGAATGGATGGAGACCGTTTTAGCTCCATTTTAAAGGATACATACTCAAATGATGAAAACACCCCAAAAGACAACCTGCGGGTAATTATTTCATCTCTAAAGACAGCACAGACTCCACCCCCTTTTTTGTTTTCTCGTGTTTCAGATTCAAACCTAAAGTTGGGTGGAGCAGATTCTATCAGAACTACATTTCCTGTGTTTTTGTCAAGCCATGTTTCAGTTAAAAACATAAAATCAAGATTATAAGAAGAAATAAAATTATTAATTAAGAGAGATTTGTTACATAAGGATCTGACATTTAGCACAGCAAGTTTCAGACTAGTTTCAGTGAGACTGGGCTTTATCTTTTCACAGGGAATATGAATCACATTTCTCAGATTGGGCCTGACTCGCATTTTGTTTTTCCATCTGTGTGATGATGTGACTACAGAAATAGCACTAGGGGGGGCTCTTTTTACATAGGGCCCCGGGTTGGTTTGATTTTTAATGTGACAATAAGTCCCGGCAACGCTGAGACCCAGTGCATCCTAGCTATGGGAGATACCAGGTAAAAGGCGAGGTTGGATGGGTGGTGGGGCTTTTGTAGCCAAGGAGAGTTTGGGACCAGGTGAGAGGCGAGGGGGGATGGGTGGTGGGGCTTTTGTTGGTGTAGTCGGCTTGTGCAGGGAAGAGTTGATAAGTATTGGCATAGCCCTTGCTATATTGGGCGTGAGTGGAGCCATCTTAATGCCTGATTTGATCAGACTTTCAAAATGGCTGGGAAGGCCCATGGGTGAGAGTGGAGATGAGAAGGAGAATGATGAATCTTTAGTGGGAGTAGATGTTGCAGGGGGAACCCAGGGCTGGTGTGAAGGCAGGGGCGATGACAGGGATGTGTTTGGGCTTGTCACAGATGGGTCCAAGGCCTTTGAAGATTGTTCCTTTGCTGGAGGCGGTGGAGGTGAATGCGGAGCAGCTGGAGCTGAATCCTTTGCTGGTGGTGGTGGAGCAGCTGCTGATGAATCCTTTGGTGGAGGCTGAGGTTGTGGTGCTTTTGATGTTGAAACATTGGCTCGGTCTCTGGCTGAGGGAGCAGGAATTCTTCTCTCATTCCTCTCTTCTCTAACTATCTGCTCAGGACCCTGTCCAGGCCCAGTCCAATGCCTCAGAGCGTGGAGCAGGTTCTCTGTCAGCACCCTCACTCCACCTCTGCATAGGTGGGGGCCATTTCTCTTAAACAGGTCCTCTCGTTTCCAGAATAGATAGAAGTTCTCAATGTAGTGTAGTCCTCTCGGTGAACACTCTTTGGACAGCCATGTGTTCAGCTGAAGAAGCCGGCTAAACTTGTTTATCCTCCTGTCGATGTTTGGAAGAGGTCCACTTATGAATGTTTTGATTTTCATTTTATCAAGCACGTCGAATAACTTCAAGAAGTCTTTTTTCAAAACTTCAGTCTGTTCCCGCCGCATGTCCACTGCACCCACGTGCACAATCAGCTGTTTAGCTCCTCCATGCTTAGCCATAATATTTGGAAGGAGTGACGTTATCTCAGAAACAGTGGCGCTTGGAAAAGAATGTGTGTTTATCTTTTCATGCGTCACGTGACTTATCGCGCCGTTCCCAACCAAAACAATCTGCGTGACCTTGGCAGATCCTCCTCGCTGTATTTTGGCCACGTCATCTTTCCTTTTTTCATTTAATTCCATCTCTGAAAGTGGTAAAAATCTGTTGGTGAGCTGTATTTTAGGTGACTTTACGTTATCTTTGTATCGTTTAGGCTTTGCTCCAAGTTTGTTCCAAGAAACAGCCTGGTCTTTCTGGTTTTTAGACAGTTTTGGAAACGACACAGAGTCACTGCGGTTTAGGTTGAAAGTAGCAGTTTTTCTTGTAAAAAGTGTGCTCTTCTTACCGTCGGTTGACACAGGAATGGTATCGTGAAGAACTTTTTCAGATTCCAAAACAAATATCCGTGTTTTCAGCTCATTAATTTCTTGTTGATATTTCCGACAGCGTTCACAGTTCTCCCTTCTTCTCCCGGACATGTCGCTGGCGTCAGATATGTCGTTAAAACTGGAAAAATGTTCTTAAAATCCTTGGTTTACTTGAAAAAGTCTAAAGCAAAAATGTTTGGAAGACAAAAACTGATTAAAAAGCAAAATAAATAAGGAAAGCAGCGATAGCAAGCGGAGCGAGCAAAAAAGCGTGTGCACTCTTCGGAAGCAGATAACTACTCTACTGTCCCCTCTGACCCTACTGTCCCCTCTGAGGGGGCAGTAGGGTCAGAGGGGACAGAGGGGACAGTTGTTTTATGTATGTTTAACCTCAAAATGTGTTTTATTACAATCCATCTGATTTTCACTGAGAAATGAGTGCAGTTAGATCCGCAGCGCAGCAGACCACGGGTGCACCACAAGATCCCCGGTTTAAAAGATAGTATATTTATGTGTAAATATCTCATGTTACAACATGGGACTCTGCGGCTTATTGTCAGGTGCAATTTAGTTTTTCTTTGTATATTCCGTCGGCGCAGCTTTTATTCAGGAGCTCTCTATAGCCTGAAAAGTACGGTAGTTTAAGTAAGAGAAAGGGAACCTGCGTGAAGATGATGTAGTGAATGAGTAGTATTAAGCACTAGTATATATATTTTTTTAACTACCTCTTAATATGAAATACCAGTTTTTTTATGGATGGTTTTAGCATTGCAGCTCGATCACCCACATTGCAAAAGCATGACATCCCTGCTCTAAACTGCATTTTGCTTTCTCCGCATTGTCTCCTCTTTATTTGTTATATAACCTGCTAAATTCATTACTCACAGCCCTTGGGGCAGATGCCAATTAAAGCATTTTTATGAGTCAATATGTAATTTCAGTCCTCCCGGTAAGCACCAAAACAGTCCAACAAGGTGTAAACACGAGAGCCAGAACAAATGCTAGCCATAACAGTGGCTCCGAATCCATCACAAGATTATTACAGAACGGCACAGATAAGGCGCATGGCAACTATATTGTAACAGATGCCATGCTGTTGACTTGGCAGCATAATAGCAACAGCTGGGGCAAAGATTCCAGATGCCAAACATGCACAAGGTCTCCCACACACACGGTCAAATTAGTATGTACTTGACGCCATCAAACTAGAGCACATCCAGAAAGCGCCGTTGGGACGGGGGAAAACACCCAACACACGTAATACAAACAGAACTTCTACACAATCCAGGAGTTATCAGGGTTCATTTGGACACTGCAGTCATCGGCAGCGCCATTTTGGCTCCACACCCGTAGCCCATGGCGGTTCTGGAGCTGTAGTAGCGCTTCGCAGTAACCTGATTTATGGAGTGCTTGACTCTTCCCGGGAAAACAGCTCGCAGCTTCGGGCACCTCTGTGAGTTTGTCTCAAACGGAGCCGGCTTGGTGGGGAGCCCCAAACAGATGTCGGATCCAAGCAAGCAGTGGTCCAATAAACAGTTAATGATCTTCACTCTAATTTATTAGCGCCAGGATCCATTTTGCACATCGCCATAAACCCTCTGATTACGAATAACAAAGATTTAGACAGAGCTATGGAGCAATTATGCACTCTTTTGGGAGGAGTTAGTTGACTGTATTGTAAATGTTGTGGCCATCAGGGGGATCGGGAAAGCATGCGGCAGATACAAACAAAAATAACTTATTGCAACTGGGCTGTTAGCATTTTTTGTCTAACAGAATATTTAGCATTTTAGATAATAGAAAATAAACTATTAAACTGCCCTTGAACAAACATTTTCTACCATGTGCCTGGGCAATATCATGTGTGCCTTCATTTCAACCACTACTCACTGATTGGCTGCTCTGAATGTCGATCAAACCCCAGCAGAAACAGACATCGTGGGTAAACTATAAAGATATGCAAAGATATATTTAAGATAAGATAAGATATTCCTTTATTGTCCACACATGGGGAAATTTCATAATTGCAACGCAGGTAGATACAGAGGAAAAGGACAGATAACTTATTTTATTTTCACTTATTTTATTTTATTATAACTTATTTTATTTTATTGTATTATAACTTATTTTATTATATTATTATTTTATTATTATTTATATAACATTTATTATTGTATGTATGTATTATTTATGCATGTATGTATTATTATTAATTATTATTGTTTATTCATGTATTATTTGTTGTTATTATATATTATTTATTATTTTATTATTATTTTATTGTATTATTATTTGTATTATTATTCTTTTTTATTTAATTTTATTATTATTTTATTGTATTATTTGTATCATTATTTTATTAGAACCGTATGACTGTTGACGTTTAAATCTTCAACCTTTTCCCTTTCAGCTCCATCTTTTTGGTGACTTCTTTGACTGGGAAGGTAAAAGTCCAGTTAGAGCCAGGCTAGCGTGCAAAAAAATCGGAATTTGTATTTTGCTTAACAAGACGCATATAAAATCCAATTTATGGCAAGTATATAATCTGTTTGAACCCTTTAGCTCACAGTGGAATAGAGGCAGTGGCTCGACACAACTGCTCCGGGGGATAAGCAGTGTGCCTTTGCTGCGATGAAAGACCCCAAGCCCCTGTATACAAGATACTCTACTTTCTGAATCTGTTTTTCCTACAACCTTACTGCTGAAAATACAGTGTTTTTTTTTAAACATTTACCCAGCTCATACGAGTCTCCATCTGTCAATCCAATATTGATAAATGATGCACCGGGAGATGTTTCAGCAGCTATTGAACTTGTCCTTCTATTCAAATACACTTCACACACGCATTGTCTATTGAGAATCGTTGCGGGGTTTTTTTGAGTGTATGTTAGACTTTTTCATGAGGAAGTTCCAACAGAATCTCTCGTCTTGCATCTGCAGTCAAAGGAAAAGGCATTTGACTGCTCACGCTCCCAGCAGCTCCTGTTGGATTGCGCCCGTTCTTCACGCTTGGAAAAGTACAAAAATAAAAGTAGAAGGTGGAAAGTATTGCAAAAAACTTCATAAATGTCAAATTTGCTGATTTTTTTGTTGCTGCGAGAGTAATGGATTCTTTAATCTATTTACGCACATTGATCCAGCACTAAACTTTATGCCAGAAGGAAGAAGCCAAATCAGATAATCGTGACTCAAGAAATCTCCTACAGTTGTGTTGTTATAATTACTGAAACGTGACTATAATGGTACGGAAAAAAGAAAGTATAATCAGTGCGTCTCATTTGATCCATTGTTTTGTTCACCAATACTCTCGCTGTTGTATTAACCAACCTGCGTGATCTTAAGAGTGTAATTATCTACTAGAGATTGCCCCCTTAAGTCCAATTATTTCCCACGCCATCTTGCACACGATCAGGCTCATGGCGCATCAAGTGGAGCTTTCAACTCAGCGGGCCCTGTCCTTCTCAACCCCGTCTAATAAATACTGTTTCAGAATGAGAGAAAATACTGAGTACTCTCAATACGACACCATCCACTGTTTAGTGATTGAGCGACACGCGTTTCTTAAACACAGTGGTCCCCAAACTTTTTTGACTCGAGGGCCACATTGGGTTCTAAAATTTGGCCGAGGGGTCAGGCCAGGAAAATATGGTGTGTTTGTGTGAACTAATGAATTACTATAAATTACACGCAGGATTTGACCTGTAACTTGTAACAAAGCAACAAATGCAAGGCTCAATGTACAAATGGTTTTCCAAATGCATTAAATAATGATTAATTATCTACTGTCGTTTACTGTCCACAAGAGTCTTCTACTGTCCACAAGAGTCTTCTACTGTCCACAAGAGTCTTCTACTGTCCACAAGAGTCTTCTACTGTCCACTAGAGTCTTCTACTGTCCACAAGAGTCTTCTACAAGAGTCTTCTACTGTCCACAAGAGTCTTCTACTGTCCACAAGAGTCTTCTACAAGAGTCTTCTACTGTCCACAAGAGTCTTCTACAAGAGTCTTCTACTGTCCACAAGAGTCTTCTACTGTCCACAAGAGTCTTCTACTGTCCACAAGGGTCTTCTACTGTCCACAAGAGTCGTTTACTGTCCACAAGAGTCTTCTACTGTCCACAAGAGTCGTTTACTGTCCACAAGAGTCTTCTACTGTCCACAAGAGTCTTCTACTGTCCACAAGAGTCGTTTACTGTCCACAAGAGTCTTCTACTGTCCACAAGAGTCGTTTACTGTCCACAAGAATCTTCTACTGTCCACAAGAGTCTTCTACTGTCCACAAGAGTCTTCTACTGTCCACAAGAGTCTTCTACTGTCCACAAGAGTCGTTTACTGTCCACAAGAGCCTTCTACTGTCCACTAGAGTCTTCTACTGTCCACAAGAGTCTTCTACTGTCCACAAGAGTCTTCTACTGTCCACAAGAGTCGTTTACTGTCCACAAGAGTCTTCTACTGTCCACTAGAGTCTTCTACTGTCCACAAGAGTCTTCTACTGTCCACAAGAGCCTTTTTCTGTCCACAAGAGTCGTTTACTGTCCACAAGAGTCTTCTACTGTCCACAAGAGTCTTCTACTGTCCACAAGAGTCGTTTACTGTCCACAAGAGTCTTCTACTGTCCACAAGAGTCTTCTACTGTCCACAAGAGCCTTTTACTGTCCACAAGAGTCGTTTACTGTCCACAAGAGTCTTCTACTGTCCACAAGAGTCTTCTACTGTCCACAAGAGTCTTCTACTGTCCACAAGAGTCTTCTACTGTCCACAAGGGTCTTCTACTGTCCACAAGAGTCGTTTACTGTCCACAAGAGTCTTCTACTGTCCACAAGAGTCGTTTACTGTCCACAAGAGTCTTCTACTGTCCACAAGAGTCTTCTACTGTCCACAAGAGTCGTTTACTGTCCACAAGAGTCTTCTACTGTCCACAAGAGTCGTTTACTGTCCACAAGAGTCTTCTACTGTCCACAAGAGTCTTCTACTGTCCACAAGAGTCTTCTACTGTCCACAAGAGTCTTCTACTGTCCACAATAGTCGTTTACTGTCCACAAGAGTCTTCTACTGTCCACAAGAGTCTTCTACTGTCCACAAGAGTCTTCTACTGTCCACAAGAGTCGTTTACTGTCCACAAGAGCCTTCTACTGTCCACTAGAGTCTTCTACTGTCCACAAGAGTCTTCTACTGTCCACAAGAGTCTTCTACTGTCCACAAGAGTCGTTTACTGTCCACAAGAGTCTTCTACTGTCCACTAGAGTCTTCTACTGTCCACAAGAGTCTTCTACTGTCCACAAGAGCCTTTTTCTGTCCACAAGAGTCGTTTACTGTCCACAAGAGTCTTCTACTGTCCACAAGAGTCGTTTACTGTCCACAAGAGTCTTCTACTGTCCACAAGAGTCTTCTACTGTCCACAAGAGCCTTTTACTGTCCACAAGAGTCGTTTACTGTCCACAAGAGTCTTCTACTGTCCACCAGAGCCTTCTACTGTCCACAAGAGTCGTTTACTGTCCACAAGAGTCTTCTACTGTCCACAAGAGTCTTCTACTGTCCACAAGAGTCGTTTACTGTCCACAAGAGTCTTCTACTGTCCACAAGAGTCTTCTACTGTCCACAAGAGTCGTTTACTGTCCACAAGAGTCTTCTACTGTCCACAAGAGTCTTCTACTGTCCACAAGAGTCTTCTACTGTCCACAAGAGTCGTTTACTGTCCACAAGAGCCTTCTACTGTCCACTAGAGTCTTCTACTGTCCACAAGAGTCTTCTACTGTCCACAAGAGTCTTCTACTGTCCACAAGAGTCTTCTACTGTCCACAAGAGCCTTTTACTGTCCACAAGAGTCGTTTACTGTTCACAAGAGTCTTCTACTGTCCACCAGAGCCTTCTACTGTCCACAAGAGTCGTTTACTGTCCACAAGAGTCTTCTACTGTCCACAAGAGTCTTCTACTGTCCACAAGAGTCGTTTACTGTCCACAAGAGTCTTCTACTGTCCACAAGAGTCTTCTACTGTCCACAAGAGTCGTTTACTGTCCACAAGAGTCTTCTACTGTCCACAAGAGTCTTCTACTGTCCACAAGAGTCTTCTACTGTCCACAAGAGTCGTTTACTGTCCACAAGAGCCTTCTACTGTCCACTAGAGTCTTCTACTGTCCACAAGAGTCTTCTACTGTCCACAAGAGTCTTCTACTGTCCACAAGAGTCTTCTACTGTCCACAAGAGTCTTCTACTGTCCACAAGAGTCTTCTACTGTCCACAAGAGCCTTTTTCTGTCCACAAGAGTCGTTCACTGTCCACAAGAGTCTTCTACTGTCCACAAGAGTCTTCTACTGTCCACAAGAGTCGTTTACTGTCCACAAGAGTCTTCTACTGTCCACAAGAGTCGTTTACTGTCCACAAGAGTCTTCTACTGTCCACAAGAGTCTTCTACTGTCCACAAGAGTCTTCTACTGTCCACAAGAGTCTTCTACTGTCCACAAGAGTCGTTTACTGTCCACAAGAGCCTTCTACTGTCCACTAGAGTCTTCTACTGTCCACAAGAGTCTTCTACTGTCCACAAGAGTCTTCTACTGTCCACAAGAGTCGTTTACTGTCCACAAGAGTCTTCTACTGTCCACTAGAGTCTTCTACTGCCCACAAGAGTCTTCTACTGTCCACAAGAGCCTTTTTCTGTCCACAAGAGTCGTTTACTGTCCACAAGAGTCTTCTACTGTCCACAAGAGTCTTCTACTGTCCACAAGAGTCGTTTACTGTCCACAAGAGTCTTCTACTGTCCACAAGAGTCTTCTACTGTCCACAAGAGCCTTTTACTGTCCACAAGAGTCGTTTACTGTCCACAAGAGTCTTCTACTGTCCACAAGAGTCTTCTACTGTCCACAAGAGTCTTCTACTGTCCACAAGAGTCTTCTACTGTCCACAAGGGTCTTCTACTGTCCACAAGAGTCGTTTACTGTCCACAAGAGTCTTCTACTGTCCACAAGAGTCGTTTACTGTCCACAAGAGTCTTCTACTGTCCACAAGAGTCTTCTACTGTCCACAAGAGTCGTTTACTGTCCACAAGAGTCTTCTACTGTCCACAAGAGTCGTTTACTGTCCACAAGAGTCTTCTACTGTCCACAAGAGTCTTCTACTGTCCACAAGAGTCTTCTACTGTCCACAAGAGTCTTCTACTGTCCACAATAGTCGTTTACTGTCCACAAGAGTCTTCTACTGTCCACAAGAGTCTTCTACTGTCCACAAGAGTCGTTTACTGTCCACAAGAGTCTTCTACTGTCCACAAGAGTCTTCTACTGCCCACAAGAGCCTTTTACTGTCCACAAGAGTCGTTTACTGTCCACAAGAGTCTTCTACTGTCCACAAGAGTCGTTTACTGTCCACAAGAGTCGTTTACTGTCCACAAGAGTCTTCTACTGTCCACAAGAGCCTTCTACTGTCCACAAGAGTCGTTTACTGTCCACAAGAGTCTTCTACTGTCCACAAGAGTCTTCTACTGTCCACAAGAGTCGTTTACTGTCCACAAGAGTCTTCTACTGTCCACAAGAGTCTTCTACTGTCCACAAGAGTCGTTTACTGTCCACAAGAGTCTTCTACTGTCCACAAGAGTCTTCTACTGTCCACAAGAGTCTTCTACTGTCCACAAGAGTCGTTTACTGTCCACAAGAGCCTTCTACTGTCCACTAGAGTCTTCTACTGTCCACAAGAGTCTTCTACTGTCCACAAGAGTCTTCTACTGTCCACAAGAGTCTTCTACTGTCCACAAGAGCCTTTTACTGTCCACAAGAGTCGTTTACTGTCCACAAGAGTCTTCTACTGTCCACCAGAGCCTTCTACTGTCCACAAGAGTCGTTTACTGTCCACAAGAGTCTTCTACTGTCCACAAGAGTCTTCTACTGTCCACAAGAGTCGTTTACTGTCCACAAGAGTCTTCTACTGTCCACAAGAGTCTTCTACTGTCCACAAGAGTCGTTTACTGTCCACAAGAGTCTTCTACTGTCCACAAGAGTCTTCTACTGTCCACAAGAGTCTTCTACTGTCCACAAGAGTCGTTTACTGTCCACAAGAGCCTTCTACTGTCCACTAGAGTCTTCTACTGTCCACAAGAGTCTTCTACTGTCCACAAGAGTCTTCTACTGTCCACAAGAGTCTTCTACTGTCCACAAGAGTCTTCTACTGTCCACAAGAGTCTTCTACTGTCCACAAGAGCCTTTTTCTGTCCACAAGAGTCGTTCACTGTCCACAAGAGTCTTCTACTGTCCACAAGAGTCTTCTACTGTCCACAAGAGTCGTTTACTGTCCACAAGAGTCTTCTACTGTCCACAAGAGTCTTCTACTGCCCACAAGAGTCTTCTACTGTCCACTAGAGTCTTCTACTGTCCACAAGAGTCTTCTACTGTCCACAAGAGCCTTTTACTGTCCACAAGAGTCTTCTACTGTCCACTAGAGTCTTCTACTGTCCACAAGAGTCTTCTACTGTCCACAAGAGCCTTTTACTGTCCACAAGAGTCTTTTACTGTCAACAAGAGTCTTCTACTGCCTACTAGAGTCTTCTTCAGTGTGTCAAACAATTGCTCTTCCTGCTTGATTGGCCCCGGTGGCCGTTTGTGGTGAATTTTATTTTCTGCGCGGCATAGATTTTCTTGTGCGCGCACTAAGTGCGAGCAGTGCGCTATGTGTGAGCAGTGCCCAGCTGCGCAGGCGCGCAGCTTAGAGGGAACAGTGGCATCTCTTGAGGAAATGTGGACATTACAGGCGAAAGGTAAAATGAACGGCCAGCCACAGTATCGTGTTTAAATCCCGACTCCGACATTTGCTGCATGTCCTCCTTTCTCTCTCATCATTCCCCTTCCTTTCTTTCTCATTCCATCTACTGTCTAATAAAGCCTACGGCAAAAAATAATAATAATATAACTTGGACAAGCTTGGCGGGCCGGACTGAAAGTAGTTTGAAAGTAGTTTGTGCATATAAGTAGTTAGAGCATCAATGGAAAGCTCTAAGATGGTAATTCAGTCCCAGTTCTGACCACTGCATACTGTACTTGTGTCCTTGGGCAAGACCCTTTATGCACCTTTTCTGTTTGAATGTAAAGAAACACCAGGTGAAGATTAGACTTCAAGTGAACGATTTGGACAAAAAATAGGCAGAAAACAAGCTTGACAACTGCCGAATTCTAATGGCGAAAGGTTAAGGTGGGAGCGTTACCTGTGGATGAGTCAGTGTCTCAAAAAATAATTGCAGTGCTCTTTGGGGCCCCCATGTTCCCCTTCAATAGTGAAAACAATGCATGGAGCTTTGAAGGCTCTAATACAACATCAAGGGGATTTTTTTTTATCCCTCAATCCTGAGGGGTCTGGGGGTCTACTCCAGAAAGTTATGAACAAAAATCTTATCATTTCCAGTATTCTGATACATTTTAGATATAATAGTCCTAAAGTTAACAACTCATTGTTCAATGCATTGTGAGGACCCCACAGTTCATACTTTTCTCTGCTCCGCCCCTGCTCTTCTGCAAAACTGAACGTTCTAGAAAACACCACAGGCTAGAAACGATTTGTCAGGACATCTGACCTGACACTTTTAGTTACATTTATAAAAAACATGTTACAGACATTTAAAGCCCACCTTGGCTTTGCGTGGGCTGCAGCATTAGCTCTGTGGTCCGGCTTGACAGTTGAACGCATTAAACGTCTTCTTTCAGTTTCTCTGTTTCTAAATTATGATGAGACTGTGTTGCTCCTTGCGGAGAATAAAATACAGACGCATCAGTTTTAACTGTGGCTTATACGGTGGTGTTACTCCTGTGTATCTCAAACTCACTTGATTCCTAGTTAGTTTTGAAATGATGAAAAACTAAAGACAGAGTCGGCCTACTGTATGCTCCCTGAGTGCTCCCTGAGTGCAGCGGCTGCACAAATAGCCAACATTATGTCAATCAAGTTAGTGCCTCTAGCAGCACGTGATCACACAAAAAAAAAAACAATAATATACGTTTGGTTTTAGAGCTTAATAGGCCCGTCGCACTTCAACCATATATTTTCCATAAATCCCCATGACTTTTCAAAAAAGCCATACATCGGAGGCTTAACAGCTCTGTGATAACTAATGTCCATAATGCAGTTGTTTTTATACTTAAAAAAACAAATTCAATGTCAAATTCAGCTGCTGGGAAATGTTTTATAGCTGAATAACCCAACTTTTCTCTAACAATTGTATCGTATAAACTGCACGTTATCTTCTCCTAAATAGAAACATTTTATAGCAAACTTGTAAGACAGAACTCTGTGTCACTATGATGCTTTGGGGTCCACGCTAGGGACGAGTTAGACTGACTAGCTGCTCGTGGTTGAGTGGATGGCACACGTGCCAGCTGTGTGGGGGTTCTAATTTGGCTCATTGTGGTCATTAGTGACCGCAGAGCCTACTCTTTTCAAAAAAGTCCATAGGAATAATAAATGGGAAGTTTACTTCAGATAAAATCATCCTTTATTGTCCACACATGGGGAAATGTCATTGATACAACGCAGGTAGATACAGAGGAAAAAGACAGATAACAGAATATAGGAAGTTTCTGGAACCTCAAAGTGGCCCGTGACTGTCCATCTCGATAATGCATTCTTACTTATGTGGATCAACTCCACTTAATGTGGATCAACCCCACATTATAAGATAAGATAAGATATACCTTTGTCCCACAATGGGGAAATTCCAACGTTGCAACACAAAGTAAGTACAGAAGTAAAAGAACACATAACTTATATAAAACTTACAAAAAACACTCTTAAAAGAAAAGCTCTTATGTGGATAAACCCCACATTATGTGGATCAACTCCACATTGAGGTACCTGAAATACACCTGACAACAGGAGACCATCAATGCAATGAAACATGGAAAGACTATAAGAAAAGACATAACCCAATTTCAGAGCAGGAAGTGATGCCGAGATGAAAGCCGAGATGAGGAATAAACGCGAAGGCGCAAAACGGAGTGAGGGGCCGGAGTGGAAGGAGACGTGCGGCGGCAGCCATCCATCATGTGGGCCTGCGTCTGTCAGACTCGAGTAATAGATCAGGAGAGATACAGAGGAGAGCAGACACTCCTCCCCTATCTATCTCCACGCACCATCAGGGCTCGCCTGTCAGGCCTGCTCTGTCACCTCCAGACCGGCACAATTGAAGGCTAATGAGCAGAGCGACTAGACTGGAGTTAATGGACACTGTATTCATCTTGAGGGCGAAATATAACAGGCATTTCTGCATTATTTATGAGTTTATTTATGTAATATCCTGAATTAAGCATTTTGTCAACACGGTTAATATTTAAACACACACTCTTGTCCACTTACATTCTCAGAGTGGCTCCATTGCCAGACACTACAAGCACAGACTCAGCCCATCTACCTCAATACTGGGATCTATAAAGGAAATAGATGTAATTACAAAGTAATGCCAGGCATTGACTAGTTAACGGCAATTAGAGATCCAAAGAAGTCTGTATGGCATGGATAATGTTTTGGTTATGTCCCCATATTAATGCAGTTAGGTATTTAGAAAGCAATGATGGATAATCATCACCCACACTACCAATCTGCACAGCAATCATGCTTGACAAATGATTGAAGGTGGAAATTAAAGTGAATAGCAATGGCTTAATATGAAATGTATAAAGAGCAGAGTATTTCTCATATGAATGCTGCATAGATGAAAGGACTTGGCACTGTGCAAGTTGTGGGTGAGCTACATTTGCATGGATCAATTGACCTTGGTGTAGGGTGTCCTTATCTGTCAATACTGGCTAACAATTAGATTTAGTTCATTTATCATTTTCCGTTTGGGGTCAAGGTTCGCTGGAGTCTATCCCAGTCATTTTGGCCAGAGCTGATTGAAGGGCTGGCACTGAACATTCAATGCTGGATGACCATTTACAATAGAAATTATGCTAAAATGGTTATGTAGCTTTTCTGGTGGAGGTAATATATACAGCTACTGCGAAAAATCTTCAAATATTTGTAGATGAAAATGGATTATGCCTGGTTGCAATGGTCGAGTCATCACAATCACTTGTTTTCTTCTACTGATAATTAGGTCCATATTTGTACAAAGCACATTTGTGTCAAATAAAGCCGTTTTTTATGCCGCCCTCCATAATTTGTCTGTTCTTCAAACATTGAATCCAAAAGCAACACTTTTCAAAACTGCAGCAGCTTTACACAAGTCATCTCCAGAAGGTAGATCATAGGCCAGTAAAAATAGAAACCCATATTAATCTACTGTGTTTGTGGTATCCATAGTGACAGCCACAGAAATATCCAATTGTAATCTCAGTCAAAGTTTTCTGTGGACTAGTCACGATTCATTTTAAAATCAGAATCAGAAACGGGTTATTTCCTTTGTCAATAAACAGAATTCACAAACATAGAACTTGCTTTGGTGATTCAGTGCAACATAAAACGATGAATAATGATAAAACAACCTATACAAGTAAAAAAAAAAAAAAAGGCTACAAGATTAAAAAATGGAAATAGGCTTACTATGTACACAGATGTACAGTTGAATTGACATATGTAGTGCAGAAAGTGAGTGATTAAATGATGGTTAAAGTGTTAAAGAAGTGTTCACGAGTCCAAAATGCATTGACAGCAAAATATTGAGGCATTGTAGAAGTGTCTAGATTTGTCTGCGATCACATAAAAGACATATCTATGAAGACAAGAGTGTAAGAAGTAGGTTTTGATCTGCTGATATCATGGTATCCACACTCTGGCCGCTCAACACAGCAGCATTCATTACTGCAGCTTGTCTCCTTAGCATTCAGCTCATAGCCATGGCTCCCTCTTGCTCTCCCCTAACGGCCAGCCCTCCCTCCCTCCCTCCATCCTCCCTTGCCTCGCCCGCCCGCTCTTCTCTGGCGAGGTGGGATTGCGCCACTGAACCGGCATCTGTTGCGACGCGCAGGAAGCCAGCACTCAAAGCAGGCCCGTGCGCACGTGGAGCGTTTAAACCCTCGGTGCAGTGGACAGCATGGGGACAGCAGGGGGACATCAGTGAACAGCAGGGGGACATCTTAAAGACACATTCACTGGGTTAGAATATAAAATGCCACGGTGCCACAGTCAGACACTATCATACTTAAAGCCGCAGCTTTAACAATTCTCACAAGCCGGTGAGGGCAGGGCTGTAGTAGCACAATATTCGGGTTCCCAAATCTTCTTTCCCGGGGTCCACGCTACATGTACCTCTTCCCTGCACTGCACCCTGGGTAAACGAATCACCCACCTCTGACCGACAGCCCTGAATGGTGTGCAGGGCTGTGATTTGTCCGTTTTTCATTCTATTACCGATGTTGCTTTCAGCCGTTGGTGTCTTAGTCAACCTTTATTGATTAAAATAATGATTTTTATTAAGACGATATGGATTCATATGCACAACAACAGAAAAGAGATTGCATGGAGGAGGTAGTCAGAGTTTTGGGAGTGACGGAACTATCTATTCACATATGAAAATGCAGTTTACTTTTGTACATTATTGTTTTTAGTGAGATTCTAATAATACACGTCTTTAAGAGCTTTTGCCTCTGTTAGTTGACTAATTGATGCACAGATTATGTCTTTAGTCAAATAACACTTTTGTTGGACAACTACAGCCCTACTGGTTTGCATGTTAGCCTGTTGGAAATACATAATAAGAACAAAATAAAAGAATAATGACTTGCAGAAAAGTTGTGTTGGAATCCTGACTTCATGGGGGATTTCTTTTTAAAATGGCATGTTCAATGGGGAGTTTCCCAATCAGCTTAAAACAGACAGAAGAGGCTTCTTCAAGTGGGCCAGAGTTCCACTGAACAACTTCGCTGCAAGGGATGAATAAGAAAACAATGTATTGGTAAAATCTGAATAAATAGCACAAACTATGTCAACTGTGTGTTTCGTAAACAAATGCTGAGCATAAAGTCGACTGCAGCAGATCATTCTGAAAATTGGGTCAAAGACAGACAAAGCACATATTTGATATTACTTTGGAGATTAACCATTCATTTTTAGACTGCTGGCAGTTGGTTTGTTGCTTAGAAACCATAGATGTTTTGTTTGTGAGTAATTTCTGTGTGAAAGTTAAATCAGATTTAGAAAGCGATCTAGGATCTAGGGCACACATTGACCTGCATACTCCAAAAAAAGTACTGCACTCCGACAGTTATGGTTTCAAATAATACATGGAACAAGTCAATAAAATACATTATAAACAAAACCATAATTTCCAAATTCCACTATAAATCTGCAGATGTTTTACCTTCTATTTCAATTGTATTCTTCCGAAGTTCCGAAATTTAAATTCTGTGGGAGGTTCCTCTCCTCTTGGCTCGTCTCTCTCTCCGGCGCGCCCGACACTCCAGACACATCAATTACACTTACATTCCTCCAGAATTTACACTTCTCTGAGGTTTTTCAGCCTGACGTTGAGTGAAGGAAAGGCACTTGTATGTTGCCAAAAATAGGGTTCCACAGCAACAGCCGTTACTGGAGCTAAAAGGTTTCTCATAGACACGGGGTTTATTGACGTGTCCAGGCGCCCAGTTTCATGTCGAAGTTTGATCGATCGGTTGAGACGCTCTGTCCTGCACTGTCCTCCAGAAATGTGATTTATTAAGAAACACATGGCCCTTAATATATACTGACCCTTTTTTGATAGAAAGTTAAAGTAGTAATGCCTGAAAAATATAGAAAGTGAGTGGTGACTAAACGATCACAAAAGGAAAGGGCAAAGGGGGCAGTGCCTGGACCTTGATTGACAGCTGTCGGTGCGCCCATCACACACGACCTCCACACGGCGTCAACTGGACTGGAAGAGCGCACAAGAGTGACGGGCTGCCAGTGCGGAACAGAAACAACAGCTATGGAGCCAAAGGAGCTACTATTAAATGTAATGTAGAGTTTAAGCTAGCAAGAGTTTCCAAGACAACAACAACAACAACAACAACAACAACAACAACAACAACAACAACATCACTAGTATATTTTGTGATTAATTAAAAGGGTTTTCAGGTAAATTACACCACAATTTGGACAAAATAGCAACTTTAGCCAATTGTTGCCAGTAATGACATCGTGTGCCATTGTGAGGATGACTGAGTGAATAAATAATGCACCTACCGTATTTTCCGGACTATAAGCAGTATGACATAAGGTTGCACGTGTGAAAATAACAAATAATGACACCTATAAGTCGCTCCGGAGTATAAGTATAAATATAAGTATTAGTCGCACCCCGGCCAAAACTATGAAAAAAGGTGCGACTTATAGTCCGGAAAATACGGTAATCGCGAAGCAACTTGGCTCTCGAAAAACAGCACACAGCAACTATTTTTAGAGTAGCCAGTAATAAAGCAACTTAAACTCATTTGGGATTCAGTTCCAAATCTCTTTTCTCATGTTGTACTTATTTAAACTTAATAATTGGTCGACTAATCAATTGACTGAAGGATGACAGCCCTTGTGGGTAAAAAAAAAAATTAATTTAAAATATATATGGTATTGAAACAAGATACTAATTCGAACAGGTATCATGAAAAAATGAAATAAATAGAACCTGCTCTAAACTGTTAAAAGAATAGTCTTACATTTTTAATATCTCTCTTTAATATGCTAGGTCACAATCAGACTCCACCCGCTTTTACAGTGGAAATAAGGGATCAACCAGATTGACTTTCTGAACGTTTTTAGAATATTGTATTTATTTATCATTAATTTAAATCAATCCAACACATTAAACCTAAATGACACTTATTAATTCAACAGCTAAAAGTGATTTACACATTAAACACTACCTCATGCATATTAACTAAATATGCTAAGATGCTAACGGGCAATTCCAACACGTGGAGCTATAAATCGCAGATCTAGTGCAGGGCAAATGCAAAACTTTTCTTCCCGCATTTATTTTCAAAAGGTTGTTTAACGATAAAAAATGTTTACGGCACCGCGGGCGATTTCTTCAAAGCTCCGAGAAGCATCCGTCTATATCCGACTGTACGGTAAATAAGGGTTATGAAGGTGCTTAAACTGTGCACAGAACAACCCCCAATATGGCCCGGATCAATTCTGAACAACATTTTTACACATTAAACATTTATGGCTATTTTTGACTCCTGTGTGAACTCGGTTTCCATGGCAGTGAAGGATGTTCTGTTAAGCTGTATATGGGGGAATTCAGAATAGATCCATGAGAAAGGTTTCCTCGATTGGCTCAGATTAGTAAAGGTTTTTTTACATTTTTTATAGGGAATTTGTCAAACTGCAGATTTCTATGTCGGGGTGTAGCTCCTTTGGGGATCAATCTTCATGTTAATACAATCTTCCCACAGTATAATGTCACGCTGTAAATCATGTTAAGATCAAAGACAAATCCGAGCACATTTCTCATTACGTTTGATGGGCCTCTGATGAGATGGAACTGGATATTCCGACTGACGCTTCGTGTGGGTAATCCTCGCCACTCCAAAGCTTAATTTAGACTACAATGTACAAGAGAGCGAGGGAGAGGGAGGGAGTACATGTAGTTGTTTGGTGTTGTTTGGGCTGAACTGCAGTTTCAGTCCAAATGTGTCTCGCCTTCACCTGCAGAGGGCGCTGTGTTCAATATCAGGCGGAGGAATGACGCTTCAAGTTTGTTTGTGTGACACGGATCAGGCCGAGCTCCGGGTCTCTTCCTCATGTTTCCCTGTGATTTACCCCGCAACCTGCCCCACAACCTGCCCCGCCACCTACCGCACAACCTACCTACAACCTGCCCCACAACCTGCCCCGCCACCTACCGCACAACCTACCTACAACCTGCCCCACAACCTGCCCCGCCACCTACCGCACAACCTACCTACAACCTGCCCCGCAACCTGCCCCGCCACCTACCGCAAAACCTAACTACAACCTGCCCCGCAATCTGCCCCACAACCTGCTCCACAACCTGCCCCACAACCTACCCCGCAACATACCACACAACCTACCCCGCAAACTGCCTCGCAACATACCACACAACCTACCCCGCAAACTGCCCCGCAACATACCACACAACCTACCCCGCAACCTGCCCCGCAACATACCCCGCAACCTACCTATAACCTGCCCCACAACCTGCCCTACAACCTGCCCCGCAATCTGCCCCACAACCTGCTCCACAACCTGCCCCGCAACCTACCCCACAACCTACCCTGCAACATACCACACAACCTACCCCGCAACCTGCCCCGCAACCTACCCCACAACCTACCCTGCAACATACCACACAACCTACCCCGCAAACTGCCTCGCAACATACCACACAACCTACCCCGCAAACTGCCCCGCAACATACCACACAACCTACCCCGCAACCTGCCCCGCAACATACCCCGCAACCTACCTATAACCTGCCCCACAACCTGCCCCGCAAACCTAACTACAACCTGCCTACAACCTGCCCTTCAACCTACCTACAACCTACCACACAACCTGCCCCACAACCTGCCCTACAACCTGCCCCGCAATCTGCCCCACAACCTGCTCCACAACCTGCCCCGCAACCTACCCCACAACCTACCCTGCAACATACCACACAACCTACCCCGCAACCTGCCCCGCAACCTACCCCACAACCTACCCTGCAACATACCACACAACCTACCCCGCAACCTGCCCCGCCACCTACCGCACAACCTACCTACAACCTGCCCCGCAATCTGCCCCACAACCTGCTCCACAACCTGCCCCGCAACCTACCCCACAACCTACCCTGCAACATACCACACAACCTACCCCGCAACCTGCCCCGCAACCTACCCCACAACCTACCCTGCAACATACCACACAACCTACCCCGCAACCTGCCCCGCCACCTACCGCACAACCTACCTACAACCTGCCCCGCAATCTGCCCCACAACCTGCTCCACAACCTGCCCTGCAACCTACCCCACAACCTACCCCGCAACATACCACACAACCTACCCCGCAACCTGCCCCGCAACATACCCCGCAACCTACCTATAACCTGCCCCGCAACCTACCTACAACCTGCCTACAACCTGCCCTTCAACCTACCTACAACCTGCCCTACAACCTGCCCTACAACCTGCCCTACAACCTACCCCGCAACCTGCACCGCAACATACCCCGCAACCTACCTACAACCTGCCCTTCAACCTGCCCCACAACCTGCCCCACAACCTGCCCCACAACCTACTGAATGCCTCGCTCGGAATGGGTAAAAAAACTGAAGCGCTGAAACGAAAGGCTCTGGAGGTTATGACATCACATTTACTTGTACAGCTGAATTTATACTTTTCCACTGTTGAAGCCAGTTTACCTTCATGTTTGTACAAGTACAATCACTGGAAACAGTTACAGTACAACAACATGGGAAGGTAACACAGTACAAGTACAACAACATGGGAAGATGAGATAGTACTAGTACAACAAGATGACATATACTGACATACAAAGACATGGTCAGACAGTAACAACAGCAGATAACGACATAATCAGATGAAATAAGGTAAAAACACTTGGGTTAAAAGCAAATGTCAATGTACAATCGACCAGTGACAAAAGCGCACATTCTATTTACTTATTTTTGACACAAATGGAACCCCATAATTAATGAAATACTGAATTAGTTGACAGTTATTTCATTAATTGATTAGTTGTGATTCATTTATACATTTGTTGCAGCCGTAAACTCAACAGTTTCCTCAAATATCATTAAATTAAGTTGTTTTTGAATTTTAAAGTTATTCTAAAACTTTCCCCCACGTCAAAACTCTTTGACGATGGGTTTCAGATGTCAAATTGTCAATTGTATTTTCATTCAGTGATCAAACTTGGGCCCAGACCTCGGAATTGACTTATAATACTTAATAAAAGCTTCTGAACAGCTATAAAACCTCATCTACCAAAACATCATTGATCCACCGCTGTAGAAACACTTTGTTCCTCTGTTTACAAAGGAGTCTAATAAAAATGAAAATCTATGAAGGATGCAACTACAACCAAACAGTAAATCTACATCCAAACCTATATAAACCAGTACAAATGATTTTTTTTTTCTACCACTTAACCAGCTCCAGCTGGAGACAGGCCCGGCTGCACTGGCCATGCACGATTGGCAGTTAATTGCAGAACTAATGAGCTACACCAACACTCTGATTGATAGATATCTATTAACTCTCACTACTTCGAGTCTCACAATTCATGCCATTCATACTACAATGTATTTAACATTTTGACTCAAGCTGTATGTTATAGTGAACAAATCATACAAATTATCCAAATGTAAAATGAATGGCAAATAAGTGCTGGAAATGAATTCTAAAGCTCCGAAACATCCTCCAGGATTAGGTAATAGACAACTGAAGCAAAAATAATTGAAAGTGAATTTCCCCCCCAAACGGTGTTGAACCAGGACTTGTGCTAAGCCGCAAATACACGTTCCAAACAGGACCAAACCAGAGCTCATTTCACATGTGTTTGCGTGTTTTTTTTAAGGTGGCTTAGAGCTATAGCCAGTGCAAGTCCATAAATATGCAAATGGGACTGTTAGGCAAAAGGAAGAAACAGGTGCAGGAGGGGCAGACGTGAGCAGCTGACACAGCAAGTGGAGATCTCCCTCTAGAGCTTTTTGGAGGATCCCTGTGCCCTCTGATCTCTGCATGCAGCAATCATGGGGAATAAAGCCATGTTCACTGGCAAAACCCTGTGTATAAGATGTGCCCTGTCCTCGACTCGGTCTGCAGCAAGCTATTGTTAGAGCTAGACCTTAAGGGACTTTTAAACACGCCAAGCTACAACACCTGCCCTATATATCCTTTTATCATGGCTGTCCTAACCCTCCTGAGCTGTTCCCCCAGAGCAGTGCCCCCTGGCCTCGCAATCTATTTAATTACAGACCCTCTCCTGTGCTATGATGGGTTTTTTTCCCCTTTATATCCCATGCAAGTCTCATTTCTCCACGAACTTATCCTTTGGGTCTCAAATGTCTGCCAAATTCGTCACCTAAAACTTGGAATGATTCACCAGTAAAGCTATAGCCTCACACAGCTCCCCTCCACACGCACTTACCCACATCCCATCTCTCCAGCTCGTGCCCTTAATCTACAGAAAAGCATCTCACCGTGTCTAAACCGTGTGTGTAGAGAAAACACCAGCGCCATTATCTCCCCATCTGCCGTGCGTCTCCCGTGCCTGTGCCGCATGTGTTCACCTCTCTTCATATGACAAACCGGGCACAAAAACGATGCGGCAAGAAGAGCGCAAAGTGGATAAAACAGTGCGTTACCTGCGCGCGCGCCTTCGGTCCCCGTCAGTAAAGGCTCTGTCCGTGCTCTTCTCCGCACTTCGACTCGAGGTAAAGAACTCCACTGAAGAATCAATACGTCCAATAATCCTTCATTTACACAAAATAAGACGGATCCAGAGTTCGGTCCAAAGACAACCACTCGCAGCAGTTTGTAAGAAGGTGCTTGGATAGAAATGAAAGGTCTTGGTGCGGCTACAGGGTTCCAGCCAGCGCCGGTGATCCACTGGGACGGTGCAGAGCGCGTGCAGAAGGCGCCGTTACAGCGGCGCGCCACCGCGGTGCGCACTCATCTGCTCTCCACATGGACGTTTCTCTTGAGTTATAAAGATCATCCAATAGTTTGGTAAGAATCAACCATTCAGTTGAGAAAAGAAGCAGGCAAAGTGATGCGTGGTGATGCGTGTTGAACCCGCTACAGCCGCGTGCGGGGCTGCTCCTCACGCGGGCTCAGACACTCATGAACGCTCTTTTTGCCCGGGCGTCACGGCCGTTATTCCTGTCCCAACCTCACAACGTCCAGAGCTACATCCCGCTTGTAATGTGTCCTCTTGAATATCCTCCTCGTGCGGTGGGATGTTGTCTGCTTGAATTCTAAGCTCTTGGGGAGGAAAATAAAATAATAATTGTGAAAGCCCCTGAAGTGACTTTGTCCTGACCTCTCTTGTTCCCGCGACGAGACGCGCGGCCGCCTCCGGTAAAGGCAAGAACCAGGCGCAGAATTCCAATAGAGTTCTCCCAAACACTTCCTCCTCCCGTTCATCCGCGGCGCCGTGCCTTTCCCCGTCTGTCTCTTCGCCTACTTTGGCAGTGTGCGCGGTTTGTCCCGGGAGGTGCTACGCCTACCTCCCGCTGTCCAACCCAGTGCGCCTCGTCTGAGCGTGTAGGGCGCGTGTGTCCGTCCCGTTCTGTCTGCTGGCGGTAAGCACTGCTGATAAGCGAGCGTTACCGTGACGGCGGCGTAGGAGGTGTTTTCAGGACTCCGCACAGACCCACACCGGCACCGGCACCGGCACCGGCACCGGCTCTCACGCTGACGTCCGCGGGCACTTAAAGGACAAGATCGGGTGGGGATGAAATACCAGGATTGTTCATCCCCAATATACAGCTTGCATTTATTGTACTACTTATGTGTATGTACTACACCGTGTATTCACAGTGGTCTATGGTATTATATTTGTGTATCTGCCATTGTGAATGACATGTATGTCTCAGATGTATGTATTCTGATACATTATGTATGTCTATCAGAATTCACCACATGGAGTGCAACAGCTCATTGCTTTTCACTGAAATTACTTACGTGACTCTTTAGGTGTGCGCGCGCGCACACACACACACACACACACACACACACACCACATTAACATTTAACATTTATTAAATCCAGTTCTAAAGCTGGATATATTCAGGACTAAACCAGGTCTACATCAGGACTAAACTAGACTCACACCAGGACCAAGTACAAGTGTGAACACTCCCTAAAGACATGGTTTTGACAGAATTAGAAGTGTAAAAACAGCTATAGGATGCACACATCCAGTGTTCTTCCTGTAGTTGTTTCTGTCCTGTATGGTTATGGAGCCCTTTCCCCAAGTTCTGTCACTTTGAAATTTGACATCAAATCTACTATTTTCCATTACTGCCTAGAATAGTACATATTTCCCTTGGCTTATACCTTGTAGTTGAAAAGGTGGAAAAGACACATTTTGTATATTGAACATGTTGAATCATTCATTTGTGTCAGTGTCCGTCTAAACTGCTTTTCTACTAAAACAATCACTACTGTGGTTACTAGTGAAACTGGTCTGTGCTATCTTTGTTTTGAATCAGTGGCTTGATCCAATGACCCAATGACCTGTGAGAACATATCTTACATGCGGTCAAGCTCCCAAGGCTGCTGGTCAAGCTGGGAGGGCAGAAACTAATAAAAAGATAACAAATCATAGCAACGATGGGTAGTAATCATAATGGAACAAATATATTAAAGAATGGGTTAGAGGCAAGGGCAGAGCAAATCCTCATGCTTTCCCTTTTGTTCTCAATTGGAGTGGAGCACCTGTAGGCGATGCAGGCCAAGGTCAGTGTGTGAAAATAAAGATTAGCTGCACTTAGAAAAGGATGATGGAGGTACTTTATTTTGGATTGGTTACATTTCTAAAGAAGATTCAACCAGGATGCTTTTGGAGGTTACAATTGTCGTCCCCAGGGGTCCAACACAATTTTCAAAGATTCGAGCATACTTGTTGACCTTTTTCTACATTTTCTGGTATTATTTTAACAAGTTTAAATTAGATATGTTTGTGTGTTTGTTTTTGTTTTGGAATTATAGATTACCAGGAGAGCGCCAAACACCGACTCAAAACAGTGTAAATATTTGAAAAAACAGTGAACGCTCATGGTATGCAGTACTAACAGGCAGTGTTGTCTTGCATCCCTTAGTGGAGCTGAAAGCACAGATCCAGTCAACAGAAGCTGGACTGGGATAAAGAAATATGTGGAAAGCCCCAGGTCTCACAGGTCAGTGCGAGTCCAACCCAGTGGAGCCATTAGACGGAGCGGTGCGCTGTTGGGTTAAAGGTGAACCAATAAATGCCAATTAGGTGTGGTTATTTGAAATATGAGGTGTGGCCAGAAAATAATTATAGCATTTTAGCAGCCTTTTGTAGGAAATCTTATTATTCAAACTTTGGCTCAACACAACAAACCTAATATATTACACACCATCCTCCCTGCTCAAGGACAAGCTCTCCCAGCTCAATGTGCCTGACTCCACCTGCAGGTGGATCACTGACTTCGTGATCGATCAGTGCGTGCGGCTGGGGAAGAATGTCTCAGGCACTCAGACCATCAGCATAACTCCACAGGGCTGTGTACTTTCTCCCCTGCTCTTTTCCCTGTACACAAACTTCTGCACCTCCAGCCACGACTCCGTAAAACTGATCAAGTTTGCAGATGACACCACCCTCACCCGTCCGTGATGAGCCCATCTATAGGAGGGAGGTGGACCGGCTGGTGTCCTGGTGCAGCGGTAACAACCTGGAGTTCACCGCCCAGAAGACAGTGGAGATAATCGTGGACTTCAGGAAAGTTACATCCTCCCACAGACTCCCCCATCACTACTGTGGACTCCTTCCGCTTCCTCTGCACCACCATCACCAGGACCTCAAGTGGGGGCCCACCATCAGCTCCCTCATCAAGAAGGTCCAGCAGAGGATGTACTTCCTGTGGCAGCTGAGGAAAGCCAAGCTGACAGTGGAGATGATGGTGCAGTTCTACACGGCCATCATTGAGTCCATCCTCACCTCCTCCATCACTGTGTGGTACATTGAAGACACAGCCAGGGACAAACAGAGACGGCAACGCACTGTGCTCTCTGCTGAGAAGGTGATCGGCTGCAGACTTCCATCTCTGCAGGACCAGTACATCTCTAGGACTGGGACGAGCAGCCTATTTTAGAATATCATTTCTCATTGCATTTACTGTGAATTGTATAGGATTGTATAATTTTTTCATGCTTTTTTTAAGGCAAGGTTCTTAGGATGTGTCTTAGTACATTTGTTTTGACATACATTTGGTTATTTTATGTCAGTTGTTGCTTGTTCGTTATCAACAGGTTGCGTAAGGGGACATATTATAAAATGCCCATGGTTTAAAATTGAGCTGGAGACTAGTCTGAATGTAAAATTCACTGATTGCAATTTTTTATAAGGTTTATGATTCATAGCTCTGTAATACCAGATCTATCCCATGAAATGAAAATGGGCAAAACGTCCAACATCCTCTCAGTATCCTCTGCCAGTATAAATAAACAAAAGTTAAATGTTGATTTTACTATAGTGGAAATTTGACTGGACTTCAAGCCATAAGATTAATATGCCCAGTTTGTGGAGCCAATCCCAAATAAACAATGAGAAGGTACAACATTATACATATGTAAATATCTCATAGAGATGCCCACCATCTGAGATTGTGACAACCCATTGCAAAACAAACGTTGGACAACTTTGAACTCTGCCTGCTATTTTGAGTGAAAGTGTGTCATGTTCCCCTACTGTTCCAAGCCTGCATCACAGAATAAAATGGCTGAAACATTGGCAGTACAATGATCAAGACAATGAGGAGACAGACGAGGACAGACAGTGGAGCAGAGGGAGGGGAAGTCGCACGCACTGAAAGACGAGAGAGCAGCCTGCAACCAATTCAGCACCACGGACAGCACTACTCTCAGATTGAGCAGCACAAGGCCGGAACAAGCCTTATCCGCCCAGAGAAAAGCCAAAAGCCCTCCACAACACACGCTGATCCCTCTCCCTGTATCCCACGCTGACAGTCTATTTCCACTGCCCCCACCCCCTCTCCCCATCACTCAGCTCAACTTCCTGTCTTCATCTCCAAACGCCACATTTCCTCATAATTTCTGTGCGTGACTGCTGTTTTCGTGGACCCACACTCGCACACACTGGCACGTAGATATATGTGTTAAGTCACTAAGCCGTCACAAGCTATAAATATCTAAAGATTTGTCAAATGGCTGGGTGATGCGTTCATGGGGCAAAGGCTGACATCGTGTGCTATTAGAGTTTCAAATCATGTCTGAGGTTTGGCAGTTATGGAGTCTTATTGAACCACAAATGAAAGGAAAATCACTTTGAAGTCAGTCGGCGTATTCAAATTCTGACCACGAGTAGTAGTAGTTTGGTTTGATCAGAGACAATTACCTTAAAGGATTCAAGCTGAGGTTAAAAAAACATAAAATAAATGCAGTTGCCTAAATAAATGACTAAATCTACACAACTCTCTTGCGGATCTAGATGGGCTTCATCATGGACCGCTGTATCAGAGCAGGTAATTTAACGCCTTTTAAATCTGATCTCTTTTATCCAATTATTATATCATCAAACTATTTAATCTCCCCCTAAAATGATGTTAATGATCAAATATATATATATATATATATATATATATATATATATATATATATATATATATATATATATATATATATATATATATATATATAAATAATAATAAGCAGATAAAACATATACAATTAAAGTAAAAACAAATAGTTTATTGACTGGATAAATTGAAGTACTTGAAACTTTGCAACTAAGAAAGATATAAATCATATATGTTTGGGGTTAGGTTTAGTTTCCTGAGGGTTATGTAGAGGGGAGGAGTTATTCCTGACCGTAATGACAGCAGGTGGTAGAAGAAAGCTATACAGCACAGCATTCATACTCTACATATTGAAGTTCATAGGTCCATTTTCTGTGTTGTCAATGCTTTCTGGAACATGCAGGTTAGGTTGGTTCACTATGGTGCTGAGCGTACTTTCCCTGCGACTAACATTTGAGCGATGCAGTTTCATTGTACAACTTGTATGTGTGAGGACAAATGAAGTATGCATTATGCAAAATTGTTACATTTTTGTTCCCTCATCAAAAACATACCTGGGTTGTAGTTCGCTTCATTCTCACTTGTTTCATTTATCCTGTTACAAGGTTATCTTCAAGTCAATCTTCGAGTCAATGTGCATCAAACTGTGTACATAAGGAAGGCATAGCTTTAACAACGTAGCATTAATGTAGCATTCACGTTGCCTGAGGGCCTTCTGCCAGGTGTAGAGGTGCAAGTTTTAAGATGGGCAATATTAACTCCTTGACCAAAAGCACTCATGCAAAGCTAATTATTAAAGCATATGTCCAGTAAAAGGCCAGAATCTACGGCGCAGGTTCGAGCATTTGCTGTGCACCGTATTTAGTAACAGATCGTTTCTATCGGCAGCTCCAATAGCAGGTTAAATGATCTTTACTGTCAGATAAATACAAACTGACTCCGGATACAATGAAGGAAGTGTACATCACTCCACAAGTTCCCATGGTTCTCCTATCTTATATGTCACTTCAGAATGGTGCAGCTAGTCAATGAGCCAATCACTCAATGGGGCTGGTCATAAGATCACTGTCTCACTTTGACAGGGGATCAATGCTCCTGTCGACTCATTGACTGCCATTGATTTTCTAATGCTGTGGGGAAGTGTTTTATTAAGAAGTATGGCACTGGTACAGAACATATTTGAGGAGAATTATTAGAACACAGGCTTGTTTATTGACTTTTCCACCCAGAACACATTTATGTCAGACATCTGTAATGGAAAATGTTTCTATATCTTTTGCATTACTCATAAGGACACATAACTCTTGCATGTGTGCTGTGAGGGCCGTCACTGCGTTATTACACATGTTCAGTTTCATATTGATTATGAACAACATACATGAACAACATGAACATGAACAACATACATACATAGAGTACTGAGGCCTGTGAAGTTATAGTGTTCCGTTCTGACATGAAAATTCACACAAACACATTTCAGGACAACGGGTTTGTCCAAGTTATACAATCCAAAATGACTTTGCCCTGCATTTGTATACAGTGTAACAGCCGGCAGTTAAAATATTGATAGTACTTGTTTTCCCTTTTATTGCTCTCTGATATCCACTCGCCTTCTGTGTACCTCCTCCCCGGGCCTCTGCAGTTATAAATGCACTGTTATGCCAATGTTGCTATCGTCTGCACAGAGCTTGTGACAACTTAAGTATAAATTCACTATAAAACGTTGATTTATAACTTAAAAATGTAATAACACTTTCTGGGTTATTGAATTAATTTAGTTGGATGCACATTTCGGTTGATTTTCCTTCCTGCTTTTTATACCATACAATTCGGACTATTGAGTGAACCTCAATATAAGCGGCACCAACTGAATTTGCACAGGAAAATAGTGTGCATATATAGGCCACACCTGTCCAGATGATGATGTCCAGAGATATTTACTCAGAAAGATGGTGCACAGTAGTGATGCGTGGGCTGTTATTTGATCCAGGTTACCCGTGGGTCGGGTTGGGGCAGGCCAAGAAGTTCTCATTTCATTGCAGGGCGGGTTATGAAATGCTGACTGTCATATCCACGTCATGTCTAAATTCAGTTCCTCATTAGACTAATTTCACACTGAATATGAGTCAGATTGTAATAAAACACGCAGCATTTTGAAGCTTTCCGAGAACACGTCCCTTTGTTTTTGATTTCTCTGTGTGAGCTGATTTACCAGTGTCTTCCATCTGCATCTGGCTCTGCTCTTGTACTTAGTGAGTGAGCAAGAGAGGCTGTTAGCCCGTAAAAATCTACATTTTATAGGGTTCAAAATGTGTGATTAAAGTAGCAATTTATGGTCAGAATGTTACAGTATTTGCTTTGAGTCATTACAATGCATAAACTGTAATGTACTGCTCATTCACTAGCAAGGACC
Organism: Eucyclogobius newberryi; assembly: GCF_026437365.1. Classification (NCBI taxonomy): domain Eukaryota; kingdom Metazoa; phylum Chordata; class Actinopteri; order Gobiiformes; family Gobiidae; genus Eucyclogobius; species Eucyclogobius newberryi. The sequence continues at coordinate 21,023,050 of NW_027315724.1, forward strand.
ACGCCACGACTATGGAATATAAAAGAATGTTTATTGATAATAACGACGATAGATCGACGATAGATCGACGATAGATCGACGATGGATCGACGATGGATCGACGATAGATCGACGATGGATCGACGATAGAGCGACGATAGAGCGATGATGGATCCACAATGGAGCGGCGATTGAGCGACGATTGAGCACTGATTGAGCGACGAGAGTTGGCTGGGTAGAGACTCAGGATGGGGGCTCTGTCTCGGGTAATCAGCCCCGCCCCCTCGGTAGATGGTGATGTGTTAAGGTGGAGATGATAGAGACATGGGGTGGGAGGGCGGGGTCGAGAGAGCTGAGACGACAAGAGATGCTGTGGACAGGCCTTATAAATAGGGCCTCTGGGTAATTAGAGGTAGAGGTGTGGTTAAAGACTGGGGCGTGTTTACTGGAGGAGTAGAGGTTGAGGCGTGGTCCCACTTTTTTTCTCCCCCAGTTCTTACACTCCAAGAACGACTGGAATAGACCATAACCAAATTCCTCTACTTGTCCATCATGTGCAAATGGCCCAACCACCACCAGTCCAACAGTCACACCCTCATTCACACAGGAAAGTTGGTTAAGTGTGTTACCCAAAAATACTAGAATACAAGATGCTAATACCAGCAGGAATATGGAGACGTCAATTCAACCATCTATTTTGTTATGATAATTTCTGAGCTACTGCGTCCACATAATTTCCCTTGTGGATCAATAGAGTACGTTTTAGTCTAAACCAATCACAACTTAAACATCTTCAACATCAGTCTCTAATCCATAAAACATTGCTGTCTTCACCTTCCATTACATAACCACACACTGAATATTGATAGATTGAAATCAGACAGGGAAATGCAATTCATTTTCATTTAATTAGCTGCAAACACTATTCGGAAGAGCTGGCATATATGTGTATACTGCTAAGTGTGTCTCGACAGATTCTTGTGACACTGTTGACATTTATGTGGCATATTTTACAGTGCTCCAGATGGAAGGTGTTTTTTTTTTGTCTTTACCACAGACTCCTCATCTTTAGAATCTTCCACAAAATGATTCACTGCGTTTCCTTCAGTAAATGGAGACGCCGAGTGCAGCCTCTCCCAGAGCACAGAATTCCATGGACAAATTGAAACTCATTGGGTTGACCTAGGGCACCACAGATAGTCCTCTCCAAAGCTAATGCATTGTGCTAAATTAATGTCGGACCAGAAAAGAGAAACTGCCAAATCACAAATTGCATTGCATATTCAAATATTCAAAGGTTACAACTCAAAAAGCCCCAGAGCAGGTCTTATTATGAACATTTGTTGCACTTTTCGTTTTATTATTTTGTGTTCTGCGTTTGTATTCTGGCAGTTATGTGTTGTTTTTAATTACATCTACAATTATTCTGGTTTCGAGACTCAGAAATGAAATAGTTCTTACAAATAATACATTCGTTGTTTTGAAATAAATGCAAATGTTAAGTCGACATTGGCTAGTTTGAATTAGAAAAGTTACAAAGGTTGCTAAACGTTGTTTCATGCAAATGCAAGTTATGTACTATATTGTTCATTGTTTTATGTTGCACTGAATCGCCAAGACAAGTTCCTATGTTCGTGAGTTTTGTTCATTGACAATGGAAATAAACCCCTTCTGATGTAGACCAATCAGATGCTTAGACTCTGTCATTAAATTCTGGACAAACTAGAATGAAACACTGGACATACTATCTGTTTCCCAGCAGAGAAAGATTCAGACGTTATACATATCTATATAGATATGTAGATAGATAGATGGATAAAGATAGATACATATAGATTATGCACACACTTTAACAGTGTCCTTCGGAGTGGTAAAGGTTACATTATAATGGCTCTGCCACCTCAGCGCAGCCATGTCGTCTGAGACAGGCCAATGAAGCAGACAGAGACAGAGGCAGAGACTGAAGCAGAGGCAGAGACAGAGACAGAGACAGAGACTGAGACTGAGACTGAGGCAGAGGCAGAGGCAGAGGCAGAGAGCACTGAAATACAGAGGGACAACCCCTAAAGGACAAATATTATGCATTATTTGTTTTGCTATCAATCTTTAGACATGCTCTTTGAACCTCTGTTTTGGCATCTCGTGTTTTAGAGCTTAAAATAATGTGTTAAAATGAAGTAATGATGACTTTTAATAGTCAGGCGTTTTCTGAATAAATTTAGTTAATGCCTCATCTACTGGCTTTCCCCCGACATGCTAATGGAGCGTGCAGCTGTAATGAACAGGATTGGATGGCAGAAATGCTTAAAGTCTGGTGATGATTTACGAACTTAAGAACATCACAGAAGAAGAGTGTTTTGTGTGTCAAGCAGGCATATTTTTGATGATATGTGTTCTATAAATGTACTAAATTCACTTGCAATGATTAATAAATCATACATATTTGATCGGGCCAACATTTACTAATCCCAATACATTTGAAACTATCCGATGAAAGGTTAATGTGTGATGTCAGAGAGTCATGTGGAAATAGAGTGGGGTGGGATGCATGGGTGCAGTGGGGCTGAGCAGATGGAGAGACTCTCCTGGGATCGGGCTGGAGCAGAGTGATGGGAAGAAGGGAAGAAGCAGAGTCAATAGACAGAAAGAGTGGCGGGAGTGGGAGACTCGGTGTATAAGGGAATGGAGTGGGAATGCTCAACAGCTGAAGGGTTTGTTTGACGTTTGAGATGAAACTATTTGGCCTTGTACCACCAAATCAAGATGACTTGTTCAGAACTTTATAATCTGTGACTAAATAAGATCTAAAATAGGACTGTCTCAGGACAGATCCGTAAATTGTATCCAAGTGTATGTTTCAGCTGACTTCATAATCCCAAAAACAAAACAGGGAACAGGGAACAACATTGTAATGGCCTGAAAAGAAAACTGATTTTCAAAAATTATGACTCCATACAATCTGTCCATGATAGAGTAACGTCAAGTCTCTCGTCATCGGTGTGATTTTTTAGCAGATTTTTATAACATAATCACGCCAGAAGGAGCTACCACTTTGAAGACCAAGATTCTTTGTTGACCCTCATGTGGAAATGTGTCCTCTGCATTTGACCCATCCTTCAATGCTGTGTGAGAGAAAAACTGTCAGAAGCATCTCCAGATCTTCAGGAAGGTTTGATCAGGACTGTCTTCCGTATTGTGTGTGTTTTAGGTTGACAGAGGAGAGTTAAAAATGAAACCCATCCAGAGACAGGAAGAAACATGGACACTCTGCACAGTAAGACCCCAATAAGGTCAGGGAATCAAACCCCAAACTTGTCTTGGTGTGTCCAGAACGCTCAACTACCATGCGACCAACTGATTTAAAGGACACGTATTATGCAAAATTAGCACTTTTGATCTTTTAACCATGAGCTATCATTGTTCCCTGATAAAAAAATTAAAAAAAACCTTGTCGATTTAGCTTAATTCACGCTAGTGGTCAGAAAATCCTCTCCCCTCCGAGCGTCCAAAAGACTCTGTTCTGAATCTCCTCGATTTCCTGACGTTTTCTCAATTTGTAACGTGGCTATGAGAATCTTCTCTCCCGTTTTTAAGTCCAGTTTTAAGAAAATCCAGCTTGAAATGTACTGAAATCTTCATTCTATACATTTGATCTGTTTACTGGGTGCATTTTAATTCTATAAAATTAAATGCCGGACCAAGGTACTTCGCATACACAAATAATGCATAATATTTCTCATTTAATAGTTCAAGTGTTGGACAAAGATGAAGAAAAAGTGTTATTGTTTTGCTATTGTATTGTATTGTAAATTTGAGTAGTCATAAATCCAACAACCAATATTATTATTAATGAAAAGAGAAATACCACATTTTTTTGAAGAGGCTCCTGGTTTAAGAAATGTATATCTTTGATGTTTCCTGTAGTCCTTCAGATGTAGCTCCATCGCTGTTATGGCCCTGTGAGGAGTAATTGGTATTTAGAACATGAAAGAGCTCCTGCAGCACCAGGTAGTGAGCAGTCAGTCAGAAAACACACAATGCTTAAAGAAATGTGAGTGCATTTAACGCTTAGCTAATTGTGCATAATCCACACAGAGCCAGTGAAGAGGTGTGTTAACAAGTGTGAGGCACTTCAGCATGTTCAAGAATTATGTTAAGTGTGTTGTAACATGTTAATGGGAATGGTGGTGACATGTTAAAAAAAAAAAAAAAAAAAAAACATTCACATTTGATTTTAATACAATTTGATTCATTGCAAAATACACTATTTGGAAGCTGATCATTTATTGTGCCAACCCAGAGAACAGTCTAGATAAATGATGATGTAATGTATGATTGCCACACATTTATGACAAACTCTGGGTGTGTTGGTGACTGAGTTCTAGCACTGGGCCTCGTGCTGTGCCCAGTGAATCAGCATCCTCACTTGTACATGTGCTGTGTGTTGTGTGTTGTGTGTGGTGTATGGTGTGTGGTGTGTGTGGTGTGTGGTGTGTGGTGTGTGGTGTGTGGGTGTGGTGTGTGGTGTGTGTGGTGTGTGGTGTGTGTGGTGTGTGGTGTGTGGTGTGTGGGTGTGGTGTGTGGTGTGTGGTGTGTGGTGTGTGTGTGTGTGTGTGTGTGTGCTGTGTGGTGTGTGTGCTGTGTGGTGTGTGTGTGCTGTGTGTGTGTGGTGTGTAGTGTGTGTGTGCTGTGTGTGTGTGTGCTGTGTGGTGTGTGCGTCTCATCTCATGTGTGCGCTTGTATAGCCCAGATTCAATCAGTCCTGTTAATTAGCAGCAGATGTGTGGTATCCTAAATTAGAATGTGATGATTCAATGAAAGTGCACCAGCGCCCCGCTCTCTGATTCATTAGGAGGGCAGAAAGACAGAAAAATCACAGTCTTTGGAACATGCTTGCTCTCAATACTCCTGGAATTTTCATTATATAAGCATCAACTCCCCAAATTGCTACCAGGTCCAATCATGGTGATATATAACGACTTCATCCGCAATGTTGTTTGGTCAAATAATGTAATGAAATGTACCTAATGTGTGTGTGTGTGTGTGTGTGCGTGTGTGTGTGTGTGTGTATGTGTGTGTGTGCGCCAGTGTGTGTGTGTGTGCGCCTGTGTGTGTTCGTGTGTGTGTGTGTTTGTGTGCGCCTGTGTATGTGCGTGTGTGTGCCCATGTGTGTGTGCGTGTGCGCCCCTGTGTGCGTGTGTGTGTGCGTGTGCGCCCCTGTGTGTTACTGTGTGTGTGCGTGTGTGTGCGCCTGTGTATGTGCGTGTGTGTGCCCATGTGTGTGTGCGTGTGCGCCCCTGTGTGCGTGTGTGTGTGCGTGTGCGCCCCTGTGTGTTACTGTGTGTGTGCGTGTGTGTGCGCCTGTGTATGTGCGTGTGTGTGCCCATGTGTGTGTGCGTGTGCGCCCCTGTGTGCGTGTGTGTGTGCGTGTGCGCCCCTGTGTGTTACTGTGTGTGTGCGTGTGTGTGCGCCTGTGTATGTGCGTGTGTGTGCCCATGTGTGTGTGCGTGTGCGCCCCTTTGTGCGTGTGTGTGTGTGTCTGTGCGTGCGTGCGTGTGTGTGGGCCCGTGTGCGTGTGTGTGATGTTTTGGCCAGGCCTTTAATTTAAACAGAAGGGTGGATGGTTGAGTGGCTCGGAGCTGCTGTTCTACAGTTTCAGGACTCTCAAATGGCGGAGCCACCGCTCCTAACTGCTCATTAAAGAACTTTATAGTTAGATTCAATGGAGAGTGCTGTGGCAATGCCACCCTTCTCAGGCCCAGTAGGAACAGCAGACACTGTGCCATTGAAAAGGCTGGGGCACAGCATTACACAAGAAATCACATTTGAGCTCTACATGAGAAGGTTTTGCAAGACACAGCTTGACCCAGAATAAAGCAGCGTATAACACCAAAGAGCAGAGCATTGCTTTCACATGGATCAACCTGAGCAAAGGTTATGAAGCTTGTGACCCAGAAGTCACACACATGTGCTGATGTGCAGGCCTGCTATGGCTTGGTAAAATGAAATCCAATACAACACATTCGCTCATCTGGATTTTATTGCTGTTTATTTATTATCTAATTACAAAAACTCCAAGACTATAATTATTGTTACTGCAATGCACCATGGGAACAGTCTTGGATAGTCAAATTTCATAAACAGCGACCATAAACTGCGAGTTATGAAGATTCTACCTAACATTACAGTGTTTCTTATCTAAGCACATTGGTCTGATTAATAAAGCCAATAAGGTCTGGTAGAACAGGTGTGAGACTGCTGCAGCCCGGACGTGACCAGGATGTGAGGAGCCTGCACTGCTGCCCGCTGCTCAGCCCAGTGCCGCTCTGAGACGTGAGTTCTGTGTCATGCCAAGCAGGCTAACTACTCTGACATACTCCACTGGTGCAGAACGTCAGCCACATCTGCACCGGGGAGAATCGGAGAGGGAGCGAGGCAAGAGAGGCAGAACACATGGAAAGCCAAATATGACAAGGGCACGAGCTTCAAAACATAAGAAAGAAAAAATACGGAGTGGAAACAGGAGCAACATTCTACATTTGGACTTTTTCTTTATGTTTAAAGTAGCCGGAAACTGTTAATTTAATCCACATCTACTCCATTCCATGTTTTGTCAGTTACTTTGGACTCATTATGTAGAGCTTGTGCAAGGTGGAACCAAATCAAAGGCTCATTCATTTGAAGTGTGGTTACTGTAGCTTCATTTATACCTCCAACCGTTTCTAATGACAATGCTGTGTTTTGGTCAATAACCAGCAGAGTGTACTCAAAGTCATTTGGAGAATTGACGGAAGAACGGAAGAAAAAGTGTAACTAGAAAAACAAACATGGAGGCACCAAGGGTAGTTTTTGGATAACATTTCTTAGGAAAAAAAGTAAAGAAAACAAGGTGTTTCTTCATTTTGCGGCTTGTTCTTTTTTTATCTACATTTTGAGCTTCCACTGTTGCGGCGTGTTCACTACTGTCCCCAGTGGTCAGCTCATGTACAGCTCTTGCTAAGCATCCATAAGGTGTGAACATACAAATCACATACAGACCAAATGATAAGATAAGATAAGATAAGATAATCCTTTATTGTCCCACATGGGGAAATTTCATTGGTGCAACGCAGGTAGATACAGAGGTAGATACAGAGGAACAGATCACTTATAGGAAGTCTGAAAAACACTTTCAGTAGAAGATCTCCTATAAATAAATAAAAACTCCCATAGACAAATAAATAAATAAATACATAAATACCATTGCATGTGATCACAACAGTAATTGCACATGAATATGTGTCACGACAGCACATAGGTTGCACATGAATTGCACATGAATTCCAACAGCAATTGCACATATGACAGAATTGCACATGGTTAGGACAGTAATGACGAGCGGTGTGAAACTCATTGTATGCCACTGGCTGACTTTCGCCAAATGTAACATAACATTTATCGGGGGGGGGGAAATGCTTTGTATAGGCCTAGTAATATTGTTTTGTGGACACTGATGCACAAATCTGTAGCATGTGAAAGACATTAGCATCAGGTACAGGACTATGTATGGACTTGTGATATGATTTCTGATATTAAATGTTGTTATCAATGACCTGACACTCAATATGAGCTCACCATTTTTCATACTTTAAGAGAATAAAACTATCTACTACTAACTACTAATGGAACCTTCTGATTGTATTCACAGTGTCCAGTTCAGTCACAGTCTTGGGTGTCAAAGCTCACAGCAGCCTCACTTTGTCATGTTGCTGCTTTATTACCCTGCTGTGGGACCTGACCTGTGTTTTAACCTGTAGCTCCTGATCTGTCCAGGTCTGCAATGGTTTGGATGTTTTCCTCACAAAGTTTTCACAGTGTTTTTTTATTGTTAGCTCCACAGTAGCACCACTTTTAGTACAGCTCTAATGTCCACACAATCACTTCCTTTTTTTCTTCCACATTATTCCAAAAACATGCATCCTTTTTCCCTGCTCAGACCTCTCTGCTGAAGTCAAGTCTGTAAAGTTCTGTACAAGTCGGCACTAGGCACTAAGCAGACGCTCCAGCAGCACGGCAGCACTGAGCAAATATGCGTATCTTGATTTGAACGCACCCGGGAGACGGGAGCGTTCAAATCAAGATACGCATAAGAATGAATTACTTAAAATAACACTTGTTCTCCTTGACAAAAACAAATATTTTTCAAAAACACACTATTGACTTGTAGCACCCTCAAGGAATTAGCATGGGAACGAGGTATAGAAAACGGGGTTTATTCTTGGCTTGAGAAGTTCGACAACTCTTGACAACCCTTGACAACCCGTGAGAACTGGGCATAAAAGAAAAATACAATAAATACATTGAAACACATTTACACTTTACATACATTCATCAAATTGCACAATAAAGTTACACAAACCTCGTGAGCTGACATCCACGAGGGGCTAATTACTTGGTTTGGGCCTTGATTTGACTTATTTTATATTCTTAGTTGTTCTTTGATTGTTTTTCAGCTATTTCTTTGACAATTTTCTTTACTCACGCTCAAGATCGGTGTAGCGTGGCAGCATCGCGCAGCAGTCTAAGTGCGTCTCTAAATTAGGGCCGGGTGGAAACTTAATTTTACGTTATTTGGTTCTGCATTAAATTTCACCACTAGATGGCGGAAGAACAAAGGCTAAACGAGCACAAACACTTTTATAACAAATAGGAAGGACTGCTACACTCCCACCAATCACTTGTGATTTACATAACTGTGTAAACCTATGAACTTTTATTATTTTCAACAACTTATTAATTATGAACTAGTTATGTGTAATGAAATGTCTTTTGAGTTTAGGTTGTGTATCTTAATCTGCTTCGTACAGGACAACAGTCTTCTGAATGGGCCTCTCCAGATAAACAGATTTAGATAGTCGTTTTCCATTTACATCCAAAGTTGAATCTCCAATCACTAGCTTCACTTTCCTCACTTTTCCATCCTTGCTGGGATACACTTCAATGACCTTTGCCAGCTTCCATTTATTTCGTGGGGATATTTCATCTTGTAGAAGGACAATATCATCCACTTTGACATTTCTCTGTACTTTTGTCCATTTTTGTCTGCTTTGAAGATTAAGCAAGTACTCCTTTTTCCATCTTGTCCAAAAAGTATTGGCAAGGAGTTGAACACGACGCCACCTTTTACGGAGATAAAGATCTTCCTTAACAAACTTGCCTGGAGGTGGAAAAATGACCGTGGACTTCATAGTAAGGATGTGGTTCGGTGTTAAAGGTTCTGGGCTTGAGGGGTCACATAGTTGATCTGTAGTCAGTGGTCTACTGTTAACCACTGCCATGACTTCATACAGAAATGTCCTTAGAGATGAACTGTCGAGTTGTTTGGCTGATGTTTCCAGTATTGATGTCAGGACACTTCTTATGGTGCGTATTTGTCTTTCCCAGACGCCACCCATATGACTTGAAGCTGGGGTGTTCATAAGAAACTCGCATTCCAGTTTTTCCAGTTTGGCTTGATCCATTTCTTTGAGTGCTTCAACGAACTAATTTTTGGCGCCAACAAAGTTCGTGCCTTGATCGCATCTCATCTGGTGAACTGAACCTCTTATGGCAATGAATGCGCGCAGTGCGTTAATAAAGGCGTCAGTGGTTAAATCATCAAGCATTTCAATGTGTACTGCTCTGGAGCACATGCAGGTTATCAACAATCCATAGCGCTTTAACTCCTTTCTGCCTTCCTTGACGTAAAAGGGGCCAAAACAGTCCATCCCGGAATAGGTGAATGGCGGGGTGGTTTCCATACGATCTTCCGGAAGGTCTGCCATCTTTTGCTTCTCAGGGAATCTTCTGAACTTTCTGCACTTTAAACATCTGTAGATGTGAGATGACACAACCTTGCTGCATCCGAGGATCCAATATCCATTCGCTCGAAGTGCATTCATGGTAATCCCTCGTCCTTGATGGTATGCTCTCTCATGATGATGCTTGACAAGTAAGGTTGATACATGACTGTCTCTTGGCAGGATCGCTGGGTGCTTGACATTCGAGTGCAAGGCAGCATGCGTGAGGCGTCCTCCAACTCGAAGTATACTTTGGTCATCCAGGAATGGGCATAATTTATGTAGCTTGTTGACTTTGTCTTTAGTCTGGATTACATTGTGCTGAAGGGATTTTATTTCCTTTGAGAAGGCAGAGTTTTGAACCATTTTGAGAACTGTCCACTCTGCTTCCCTTCTTTCTTCTAAGCTACTAACTTCACAAGATTTTGCTTTGCGCTCTTTCACTTCTTTTGCAAGGCGCTTGAGTCTGGCAATAGCCCTGATCATCCGTGACCAGTCCGAAAACTTGTGCAATTGATCCAGAAGTGATCTTTGTTCTTTAACTTGTGTCTTGAGTACTTGAACTTTCTTGACTTCTGGGTCAGTGCTTGATAACTCTCCCACCTTGACTTCACCACTGGACACGACTTTCTGCCAGAGAAGGTCTGGGCCTCTAAACCAGTTTAAGGCTACAAGTTGTTCAGCTGTAAGACCTCTAGAGGCGTGGTCTGCTGGGTTCTCTTCGGATGCCACATACCTCCATTGTGTGGACTGTGTCCTTTGTTTGATACGTTCAACTCTGTTTGCGACAAACACATGGAATCTTCTGGCTTCATTTCCAATGTATCCGAGGACAACCTTTGAGTCCGTCCAGTAGGTTTCTTGTGAGTATTCAATTTCCAGTTCCTTTTTTAGCATGTCACCAGTGCGAACAGCGACTACAGCAGCTGACAACTCAAGTCGTGGAATGGTTGTGACTTTAGATGGTGGAACTCTCGATCGTCCCATCACCAATGAACAGTGAACTTCTCCAGATGTGCTTACTGCTCTGTGGTAGGTGCACATACCATATCCAGATGTACTTGCGTCTGAGAAATGATGTAGTTCAAAATGCTGAGCCTTGAAATTGGTTGGAGTATAGCATCTTTGAATCTTTACCCCTGCTAGGTTCCTCAGGTCAAGCAGCCAAGATTCCCACTGAGGTCGAAAAGTGTCAGGTAGGGTGTCGTCCCAGCTGAGTTTATCTCGACACATCTGTTGCAAGATCTGCTTTCCTAGCAAGACGAAAGGTGACACAAATCCAAGTGGATTGAATATGGAGGCAACTGTGGACAAAACTCCTCTTCGAGTGAGTGGATTTTCTTTAACAGTCACTCTAAACTGGAACTGATCCAATTCCACACACCATTGAACGCCAAGTGCTCTCTCCATGTGTACTTCACTCAATGCCATGTCCAAGTCTTTGGCAGCTACAGCACATTCTTCTTTTGGAAGTGACTCTAGAACCTTGGAACTGTTTGTTTGAGACCATAGTTGGCACATCCTGGGGAGGAAGTTGCACCAAACAGGTGAACTTTCATTCTGTAGATAACGAAGGGGGTGTCGAGGTCGCCATTTTCCCACCATAAGAACCTTAGATAGTCTTGGTCAGGAGCACACACATGAAACTGGTGGAACATGCGTTCAATATCACACATTATTGCCACCGGGCTTCTGCGGAAACGACACAGGACTCCAAGCAACGTGTTTGTAAGCTCTGGGCCGGTCAGAAGATGGTCATTTATAGATGTTCCTTGAAACTTGGCAGAGCCATCAAAGACGACTCGAATCTTTCCCGGTTTTTGTGGGTGATACACCCCATGATGTGGGATATACCATGCCGGGGTCTTGTCAGTATCTTGCTCTGGAACCTTCTCAGCATCACCATGTGCTATAATTTCCTCCATGAACTTCTTGTAGTCCATATAGTACTGCTTGTTTCTTCTCAGCTTTTTCTCCAAGCATTTGAGTCGATGAATGGCACAGGCTTTGTTATCAGGCAGGTTGGGCCTTTCACACTTGAACGGAAGAGGCATCTCAAAATGTCCATCCTCTTTGAGCCTAATGCCTTCTTTCATCTTTGTTAGGAACCTGAGATCTTCTTGCGAAATCTTGATATCTTCTGAGACCTTTTCCACAAAGTCAGACTCCAAAATTTGTATCACGTCGGCAGGCGAGATAATTTCTTTTATTTGAGTTCTGTACACGTAGTGCACTTCACTGGTCAGGTTTGATGTCAACTGAATACTTGGCACCACTTGCTTCACAATGACTTGATGACTCACTCCAAAGGCATCTCCATAATCAAGGCATGGATTGCCAAAGCCCACGATGCTCCAGCCCAGATCAGTTCTTTGTGCGAATGGCTGATTTTCTTTTCCGGACACCACTTGACGGGGAACAAGGGCTTGAGGACAGTTCTACCCAATCAAAAGGCCAACGTCACAACTTTGGAGTGGAGCAATTTCATTTGCGATGTATTCAAGGTGTGGCCATGCCTTAGCTGTATTTGGTGTTGGAATGTGATCTCGATTTGCTGGAATAAAGTCTCTTGCATATGTCACTGGTAAGGGAATGATCTGGTTAGAGTAAAATCCTCTTACTTGTAAACCGGAGAGCTTGTGGCAGGACACAACCTTGCCCTTTGAAGACATTGTGGTAAGCTTTAGCTGAACTGGTTCACTTGTAGTATGCAGAGCTCTTGCTGTTTCTTCTAAGCTGAAGGTAGTGTCACTCTGTGTATCAAGGAGAGCATTCACTATAATTTCACGCTCTGGCTCACTTTCAGCTGAAACCCACACTGGAATGATTGAGGATGTGTGAGTATCCATGACGTTCTGCATTACTCTGTTAGACGTTGCTTCACTTGTCATTGATGTGACATTGGTGTTTTGTGTAGTTGAATCTGGTTTTCTTTGCTTTGTTTTGTCACCGCCTCTCGCTTGATTGCTCTTTATCTGAGTCCTTTCCTCTTTAGTGCGAGTGTCATGAAGACATGTTGGATGTTTTTTCTTACACGTGTCACAGATTTCTCTGCTTTTACAATCTTTGGAGCGATGGCCAGATTTCAGGCAGCCAAAGCATAACTTCTTCTCTTGCACAAACTTGAGTCTTTCTACGATATCCTGATCCATGAACTTCCAACATTTTAATAGACTGTGGCCTGCTCGCTCACAGTACCCACAACTTGAAATGACAGCCCTTTCATTGGAATTGATCGCCATTACTTTTGCTCCATAACTCCTGTTCCTCAACACCTTTGTCTTTTCACCTTCACTTGGTTTCAGAGCGTAGAGAGATGTTATGGGGGTAATTACATGCGATTTTGGCTTCACGTGAGATGAATTCAACAAAATGGCTGAAACTTTGGAATGCGTTGGTCTGTTTAAGTACTTCTGTTGCTTTTCTGTTCCACCTTGATGTGAACCAGTCAGGAAGTTTAGCAAGCATTTTCTGGTTCTCTTTGCAGTCATTGAGTACTTCGAGATCTTTAATCTGTGACATGGCTGCTTTACAACTGCGAAGGAAGTCTGCGAACTCTTGTAGTTCTACACTGCCTTTGGAATTTATCTTCGGCCATGCAACGAGTTTGTCTCTGAAGGCTTTAGCGATGAGAAAAGGATTCCCATATCTTTCTTCAAGGACTGTCCATGCTGCATTGTAGGCTGACTCAGTGCCAAGCAGAAAGTAGCTTTCTATAGCTTTTCTTGCAGGTCCACTCACATACTTTCTCAAGTAGTACATCTTCTCTTCAGCTGGTATGCCTTTCCTGTCAATGAGAGTCTGAAAGGAAATCTTCCAATCACTGTATCTGAGTGGGTCACCATTGAAAATTGTAGGCTCTGGGACAAGGAGACGACTTGCACTGAGAGACTCTGCAAATGCCTTTATCAGCTCTGTTGTGTTTGCTTCTGGTGTAGATGCCACATTTTTAGGTGCAAATGGCAGTCTGAGGGGTGAGCCATTGATTTCAGATTTGACTTCATACTCTTTGTCACAGGGACGTTGATGAAGCAGATCATATATGTCTTCATCTGAACATTCACTTTGCTCATATACTTGTTGTCGTGCCTTTGCAGCTTTTAATTTTGTAACTGTCTCCAGCCGCTCTACTTCTCTGCGCTTGGCTTCCAGCTCTCTTTGTTTTTGTGCAATTTCTGCAGCTTGTTTTTCAATTTCCTTCATATGATTTTCTTGTTCAAGTAGAACTTCCAAAGCAGCTTCATTAGCAGCAACTTCCGCAGCTGCATCTTGTCTTTTAATAGAGTGTCTGCTTGATTGTCTAGATGAGATCCTTGATTGAGAAGAGCACTTACTGTGGTGAGACTTGACACCACTATTTTCTGAGGCGACAGACTTGAACACTGACTCTGTGTCTTCAAGCTGTTCTTTGTCCTCTGGACCTTCAACCTTTCTGATTTTTTGAGACTTCTCTATAGCTTCAGTGATGTTTCTTGTTACTGCATCGCATGTGTCCATCCTGCGTCTTGTGTCATTGTCAGGAGAATCAATTCGTCTCAAATCATTGTATGCAGTGAAGGTATTTTCAGCATTACTAGTAACCTTGATTCCACAGTCCTTCAAACATGCAGTCATTAAACCTCTTCTGAAAAAGCCTAATCTAGATCCCGACCTATTGGTAAACTACAGACCTATTTCAAATCTTCCCTTCGTCTCTAAAATCCTTGAAAAAGTTGTAGTAAAACAGCTTTGTCGCCACCTGCAGGACAATAACTTATTTGAAGTTTTCCAGTCAGGGTTCAGAGCCCACCACAGCACTGAAACTGCACTAGTTAAAGTCACAAATGATTTGTTATTAGCCGCTGACGATGGACTGGTCTCAATCCTGGTTCTGTTGGACCTCAGCGCAGCGTTTGACACCATTGACCACAACATTCTACTGCAGAGGTTAGAATGTGATGTAGGTGTTGGAGGAACAGCCCTCAGCTGGTTTAAATCCTATCTATCTGATAGGTTCCAATTTGTTAATGTAAACCAGAGCTCCTCACCAAGCTCTAAAGTAATTTACGGTGTGCCACAGGGTTCGGTACTCGGTCCAATTCTGTTTACTCTTTATATATGCTACCATTAGGCAACATTATCAGAAAGCATGACATTAACTTCCACTGCTATGCAGACGACACTCAGCTGTATTTATCAATGAAACCTGATCAGAGCGATCAAGTAGACAGACTTAGTACTTGTGTGAAGGAGATAAAAACCTGGATGACACTAAACTACCTGCTTCTTAACCCTGAAAAAACCGAGGTCATTGTGCTTGGCCCTAAGCATCTACGAGACGCTCTATCTGAGCAGATAGTCACACTGGACAATGTCAGTGTAGCCTCCAGTTCTACTGTAAGAAACCTTGGAGTCTTATTTGACCAGGAGCTCTCATTTAAAGCTCATATAAATCAAGCTTGTAAAACAGCCTATTTCCATTTGCGCAACATCGCCAAAATCAGAAGAATCCTGCCTAAAAGTGATGCCGAAAAACTTATCCATGCATTTGTAACGACTAGATTAGACTACTGTAACTCCCTGCTTGCAGCGTGTCCTAAAAGCTCCATAAAAAGCTTTCAACTGGTTCAAAATGCAGCAGCAAGATTACTAACAGGAACAAAAAGAAGAGAGCACATTACGCCAGTGCTGAAGTCTCTTCACTGGCTCCCCGTCGAGTCCAGAATCAAATTCAAAATTCTACTCTTGACCTACAAAGCCATAAATGACATGGCCCCATCCTACCTCAAAGATGCTATAGAACCATATCATCCAAACAGAGCTCTTCGCTCTCAGAATGCCGGCCTTCTGGTGGTGCCAAGAGTCTCTAAAAGTACTGTAGGAGGTAGAGCGTTTAGCTACCAAGCTCCTGTGTTATGGAATCAGCTCCCGACCCATGTTAAATATGCTGACACAGTCTCTTCATTTAAGTCCAGGCTTAAAAAGTTCCTCTTCGAAATCGCTTATGGTCAGAGTAGTTAGGAACAGAAAGATAAACCCACAGCTTCAGCTACGCTGCCCTAGGAGTAACTGTGCTGGGGGAAGTATGACAGCTTGAGCACTATCCTCTTCTTCTTCTGACTACTTATGCTATCAAACAATATTTATTTTTTGATTCCACTTGCAAACTGTTCACCGCCTTCTTTTCTTTCTCTCACTCCTGAGGACTTGTGGACCCAGATGCCCCTCCCCTGGTGAAGTGGTCCCTGCCCTGTGTGGACGGTCCCTCATCTGCCTGAAGAGTGGCTCCAGTTCGCCTCAGTCGGTCCCTCTTCTGCCTGAAGAGTGGGTCCAGCTCGCCTCCGACGGTCCCTCTTCTGCCTGAAGAGTGGGTCCAGCTCGCCTCCGACGGTCCCTCTTCTGCCTGAAGAGTGGGTCCAGCTCGACTCAGACGGTCCCTCTTCTGCCTGAAGAGTGGGTCCAGCTCGACTCAGACGGTCCCTCATCTGCCTGAAGAGTGGGTCCAGCTCGACTCAGACGGTCCCTCTTCTGCCTGAAGAGTGGGTCCAGCTCCAGTCTCCTTGTGTCCGTCTGTCCGTCTGTGAGAGTCGGATCTCTCCTTCACTGGAACTCCTCCAGGTTTCTACGCTTTTTTCCCAAAGAGGTTTTTTTTGTAGTTTTTCCTGGCCGAGAAGGAGAGTCTAAGGACAGAGGACCCTGGGACATCGTCCCTCGCCACCACAGACATTGTCTGACTTCATCGCCACCACAGACATTGTCTGACTCCATCGCCACCACAGACATTGTTGATTCATTTCTCCCTGTGGCCCTCAGAGGCAACTGTTGTTGTGATTTTGGGCCTTACAAAAATAAATTGATTTGATTTGATTTGATTTGATGATCCTGCAGAAGATTAGTTGAGCAATGTTCATTTATAGCTTTCTTAGCATTCTTAGTGACAGCTTTCCACTTCTCATAGCACGCACTGAAACAATGTGTGGCCTTCTTTACCTGCTCATCGTGCAGCTCTTGTCCCTTTTCCGTTAACTTGCGGACTCTTGGACTCCTTTGTGTATCTTGTGAGGTAGTGGGAATATCATCTTTAGTGCGTTCAGCTTCTTGTGGTTGCTCATTTGTCAGGAGTGTCTCTTCATCATCTTCCGCAAAGTCTTCTTTTTCTGACATTGTTTAGTTTATTTTGAATGTTTACCTTAAATGTGATTGTAGTAACTTAAGTTTTGAAATAAAGTATTTGTAGTAAAGGAAAAAACGAATATTGACTTGGGTTACTACTGTACTTTAACTTAACTTAATCTTTCAAATGTACACTTTTAAATGTTAGCGTGTCTCAACTACTAAATGTTGTGAATAAATCAGTAATTATTAAGAATTATTGACTATAAACAACATGCAGGTTACTTAGCACAAAAATGCAGTATATGTCATTACTATATGAACATCACTTCAATTGAACAGAAAGATAAACATAATACCAGTCCTTTGATCAGAAATGAAACGAAAAAATATCTTCTTATTACAAGTTCCTTTAACTTGTCTTATTTTCTGATCAAATTATCCTAATGAAAGTCCTTGATGCAACTTTCATTTGTGGGAACCTGGATCTCCCGCAGTTGTTGCATCTGGTTGTGCATTTGGCCGTGGCTCTGCGAGGCGCTGTCATCTCTCCCGACCCTGGCACCGTCTCGTCTACCCATCCGGAGCAGAAGAGTTCTCACTGTAGCACCTTCAAGGAATTAGCATGGGAACGAGGTATAAAAAACAGGGTTTATTCTTGGCTTGAGAAGTTCGACAACTCTTGACAACCCTTGACAACCCGTGAGAACTGGGCATAAAAGAAAAATACAATAAATACATTGAAACACATTTACACTTTACATACATTCATCAAATCGCACAATAAAGTTACACAAACCTCGTGAGCTGACATCCACGAGGGGCTAATTACTTGGTTTGGGCCTTGATTTGACTTATTTTATATTCTTAGTTGTTCTTTGATTGTTTTTCAGCTATTTCTTTGACAATTTTCTTTACTCACGCTCAAGATCGGTGTAGCGTGGCAGCATCGCGCAGCAGTCTAAGTGCGTCTCTATATTAGGTCCGGGTGGAAACTTAATTTTACGTTATTTGGTTCTGCATTAAATTTCACCACTAGATTGCGGAAGAACAAAGGCTAAACGAGCACAAACACTTTTATAATGAATAGGAAGGACTGTTACATGACTCGTCTTCACTTGACTTATAACATATATCAACTATTTGTTGGCATTGAAGGAGGAAGAACTGAGGATTGTCGACTCAAACTTGCTGATTTCTCTGCGGATCACCATGTTTTGAAAAGATTTAATTAAGGGAAGAATTCCGAAACTCTAGCCTCCCAAGTCTGCGTTAATGGAATGGCTAAAAACCTTAATCTACACCCATGTTTTGCTGCTTAAATCCTGCATTTACAGATGTCTATATATGTTTTTCATTTGTGCGTTTTAAATCATAAATAATTGTTCCCCTCCTGGCTGCTTCTTCTTCACATGCTTTTGATCATGAGCTCTCTCTTCGTGTCTTTCACACGAGCACCGTACAAGCTTTAGCAGTTTTCCTTTGGGAGAGTCTCTGTATTCTTCAGATCACTGGATAATGGTTTACACAGATGAGACCAGCGCATGTATGTGCATGGTTACATTTAGAAAGGAAGACAAGTAAATTGCACTTCCTGCATCGTGACATATTATTGCTTAAGAGAGAAAGACAGTAATGGAAACGGCTGTAGACTGGCTTTAAACACATGAGAGGAGAGCTGGGATCTTGGATTATTAATGCTCTTGACTAAATAAAGTGAACAGCAGTGCAGTGACAGCCGTCTGAAGGGCTGTTGACTCATGTATCTCGCTTTGTGTTTACTGACAGAGAAGGCATGGAGACTGTACAACAATGTCTATTAGCAGTCAGGAAGAAAAACAGTGCAGAGACATGGAGCCCAGCAATACACATGAGGTAAACATCCTGCCTATACCACATAGTACTGCAGCTCAGAATCAGAATCTGTCATGGAATTAGACATACACCGATGCTATTCCGTAACACATAGAGAACACAATTCAACCTAGAATATGAAACGACACAGAAACATCAGACATTTGTGTGGCATGCATGGGAGAAAACGCGGGGACTGTGTCAGCCAAGCCGTTGTAAGGAGCCTGGCTGACCCTCCTGCGTCTCACCCTCGCGTCTCACACCGTTTTTTCCCATGCTGGTTGGTTTTATTAGATATTCTGGAATAGGCGGGTCACATTTCTCATTGGTCAGCCTCACATCAAGGCACTTGGTATTTTTCCGTAGAGATCAAGCCTTGGGTAAACATTACCCAGACTCCTCTGGGTTATCACCCCCCCAGGGTAAACATCCTTTGGCCCATCTTTACGACCCCTTCACAAATGCAGTTTGTCACACACCCGTTCTTCTCTTAGACTAATGATGCAGATAAAATATCACTATTATGCAGATAAAATACATCACAGAAATATAATCATATATTCACATTTTATCACATTTCCCTCCTGTTTATCAAAGCATTAGTCTACTGTCTCATATGCCAAACATATTATTCTTTTCAGTTTTCAACATGTCTTTCATATTGGTGTTAAAATGACACTTTTACACTTAAAAAGTGATGCACATTTCTCAACATTGAACAAAATTCTTTTCTCTCGGCCCACAACATTTCTACTGCATTACTGTCCTAAATTTTGAGTCAGATTGGTTAATCTCTGTAATTTGACAAACAGACCATTTATCTTGTCTATAATTTTGTGCGGTGTGATGGGAAATATAGAAGTACAAGCGGAAAGCCCTCAAACCCGCTGCTCTCTGGTCAGTCAGTTTGACTCGTCAGGGACCTCTGGACACCCCAATAGAATCAAATACGTAGTATCAGGTGCTACTGGGACCAGATTGTCTACTAACCTCTCGACCTTGACCCTGCGGTATGGTTCTGGGTGATGCTGGTCTTTGTTATGACCATGGCTGGCCACAAAAGGGATACATAGGCACAACGTCCCACAAGTGTCCCCACATCACCATACGTCCTCGCTTGGTTTCTTAAGAGACCTTCTTCCGCTGCTCGCTTTGGTCACACCTATGACACATATGAACTGGTACATTTCCCATCTCAATTCATAATCTCATTAACATTCCATGTAGTTATGTTGTAGCAGATAAAAAAGCTCTCTTAGGTAGTGCAAACAACGGTGGCTGTATAATATGCCATTGTGTTTCTTCAGCTACTGTCATGTCAATTATACATTGTACATTATTACACATCATGCATTTCATAACCTTTCATGCTGATCACTTATTTTCTTCCCTCTATTCCATGTCTGTGTATGTTGATCGATTGTCCCGATTGTCCCGATTGTATAATACAGGTGTTCAGCACCCATATTACCGTCATCGCTGTGATGATGATAACTGTTGATTCTTTTTCGCAGAGTATGGTACTCTGCGCACCGTAGCCTCTGGCTCTCGTTCATCGTAGCAGAGTATCGTACTCTACCGTAGACTCTGGACAAAACTCATACAAACGAAGTCCTGCGTCTGCGATGTTATGGATCTGCCGCTGTGTTGTCCAGACATTTCTCTCACTTTCCCATGAGAGCACCCATGTTCTCGTCCCTCCAATGGTCGGTGTGAGGACGACACGGTGTGGCTCCGTCCACTTTGCTCGTCCACCTGGCTCGTCTCTGTAAACACCACATCTCCAACACGTTCTCTGCTGCGGTGATAAACAAAGTCTTTTCGACAATTCAGTCTATTTCAAACAGTTTTCTTGTTTACAATTTTTTTTTAGTAATTATTGATTCGGAATATTTGTTTACACGTACATATCCCTCCTTTTTGAGATATGGCTTTGCCCATTTCTCAAACTTCTACATTTAACCAAAATTCAATAATCCAGATAGTTTACAACGTTCACTAATCCAAGATGTAATCAAGGAAGAGATGGAATTGCGCCTGTCACTCCACTCCGCAATGTCACCTCTTGACCTTTCACAGTTCAGTGGTCACATCCCTGGCTGAGCCCCCCTTCCACGGCGCTGGGCCCCCACCCTGTGTGTCTGTAATCCGACACTGCCTCTGCGATCTGTAACTTGTAAATCTGTTTTACCACCATTTGTTTCAAACTCCAAATGTTTAAAAATCTAAATGTTTCAAACTCTAAAAGTTTATAACTCTAAATGTCTCAAACTCTAAATGTCTCAAACTCTAAATGTTTGGTCTCCACGTGTGCGCGCGTATGTGTGTGTGTGCAATACAAATACATCAAACAATAATAATTGTCTCAATAATTCCCCCGTTGAGCTGGCCATAAGGGTCAGTTCACAACTTAGAATTCTTCACATAATTAACATCAAATTTCACATCTCCTCTGTTTGTGTGGCCTGAATAAAGTCACCCATCTAATGTAATATGTTCTAATCTTCTATATGTGCTTCAGGTGAGTTTCAAACTCAATCTCTCACACCTGCTCACGTGGTGCTTTACAAACATTGTGTATTAGTTTGTTCTAGCAAGTCTATATGTGTATTAACAAATCAAAACGATCCTAAACCTTCCCCTTGGTTATAAGGCACATCATTTTGTATCAACCCTTTTTTCCCCTTGTCTCTCTCTCTGTCTTCCTCTCGCAACGGAGGAAATACCCATTTCCAAATTTCTAAACCTGCTTTTACTTTCTCTTTGCTGCTGATATAAGTATCAGACGCTGCATCCCCTGGGATTCCAGTTAGTTATCTTTAAAATATCCCTGTTATTCTGCTTCTAAACTCATGTATTGATTACCCATCCCCCTGTTTAGTTTTCACTATCTTCAGGTAATCTGCGGGTCTCATAAAATGTATTCTTCTGCATTACACTCCTCCCCCCGGGTCCGTCCTGACTCCGTCCTGAGTCCTATAATGTTTAAGTCCTGTTAACACTGGTTTTCATAACTTCTATAGCGTCTAAATTTAGATGATATTGTCTTATTTAAATCTATTCAATTCTTGATTGAATCTCCACAATCCTTCAGGCATTTACTTTAGAATGTCAAATTCTTTCCCTGTTAATTTTAACTCTTCTCCTTATTACTCATCACGTCAACCCCCCCTGAGGTGTAACCTCTTGGTGTCCCTGTGATCCGTAAAGTTAACGGACATCTGCTCCATCCTGAGTCCTCCAGATTCTTTGCCAGTCAATAGCCCCTTATCTCTGACTATCTTTATGACTTGGTGTCCTGTTGTCTTTAGTTAATGACCCATTCATGTCTTTCCAAGGAGGACATCGGACGTCACTATTTAACTTATTCCCTCACTTACGTCTACATGCAATACGAGGTTTCCTCATGATAATACAAAAAAATAAGTTACTGATATAACTTTTACTATGACTTTACTTACTGCCCGTTCTACGTCCAAAAACATCAGTAGTCACTCATTTACCCACATTATCACTTCCAGGCCTGTGCCTGTATTTGATCCTAAATTTAAAAACACTTCTGTCTTTTCGTCCTGTACTTTGATCTAGTCATGCATTAAGTCCAAAAAAATATTTTCGTCAAGTCCAAAAATAAAACAAAACAAAACAAAACAAAACATAGCTTTGTTTGGTGCACACAAAAAAACACGATACCGTAAAAACACAACTTTTGTCTTCTATGTCGGGGACAGGAAGTGTCCTGTCTGTGATCACATTCCCCAAAATATTGTCCATCTATAAAAATCTGAATTCATCTTCATCTCTTATCAAGTTTAATAAAATCTTTATAATTGACTGTTGTCAATCAAACAAAACCCTTAAATTTGTTCTACAGAGCTCTCAAATACTAATATTTAAAACCAGCTGAGTTTAGCTTTACTTATTTCATCAGTTCAGAGCGTCCTCTGAGCTGCTTTCTTCCCATTCTCCTGCCTTGTTGACCCCCCTTATCTCCCCCTCTCTGCCACGTCATCTGAGCACGCTGGAAGTCTCCCTCCAAAATCCTCTTATGACTTTTCCTTTGTCTTTTTACAGTTTGGGGTGATAATTTTGGCATTATTTGGTCTCGGTCGTCTGAGAGAAATGCTACTTGCTTTACAGTCACGGTCAATGTCAAGCTTCTAGAGAAAATTCCTTATTAGATTCCTCCGGACATAAACGTGGTGTTTAAGATTCACCCGTGACTGCAAATTTTAGATCTCTCAGAATAACGCCTTGTGACCCTTGTATGATTAATTGTGATTCACACTTGTTAGTTAATCACTTATTAATCCTCATTCACACATTCACACTTCTCTCTTACTTACTTCGCTCGTGCACAGCGCTTACATTCACTCATCTTTATGTCAGTAACAACTCGGCATGAGGCTTCATGACTTTCTTTCGGTGAGAAACTTAACTCGTGGTGAGCAATTTAACTCCTTTATGTGAGAACTTATCTACACAAAGCCAACCAATATTTTTCTTTTTTAATGAGTAAATATTAAACTCCTGTATTTTTGACTGAGAAATATTAAACTCCTGTATTTTTGACTGAGAAATATTAAACTCCTGTATTTTTGACTGAGAAATATTAAACTCCTGTATTTTTGACTGAGAAATATTAAACTCCTGTATTTTTTGTCAGTGAGAAATATTAAACTCCTGTATTTTTTGACTGAGAAATATTAAACTCCTCTTTCACACACAAAGTTTTGTCTGACCTTCTTCGTCGCCTGTGTTCTCCTGCTGCTTCGAAACAACGCGCTCTCCTCGCGGAGAATGAGGTGCGATGGGCGGCCACGGGAAAAGTGGACTTCCTTTAGCTGTGCACAGACTTCACCGATTCACCCGTCAATCTCCGCGAAGGGCAGCTGGTCGTCCGGCTCGATAGGACCAGAAAATGTCATTGAATTAGACATACACTGATGCTATTCCGTAACACATAGAGAACACAATTCAACCTAGAATATGAAACGACACAGAAACATCAGACATTTGTGTGGCATGCATGGGAGAAAACGCGGGGACTGTGTCAGCCAAGCCGTTGTAAGGAGCCTGGCTGACCCTCCTGCGTCTCACCCTCGCGTCTCACACCGTTTTTTCCCATGCTGGTTGGTTTTATTAGATATTCTGGAATAGGCGGGTCACATTTCTCATTGGTCAGCCTCACATCAAGGCACTTGGTATTTTTCCGTAGAGATCAAGCCTTGGGTAAACATTACCCAGACTCCTCTGGGTTATCACCCCCCCCAGGGTAAACATCCTTTGGCCCATCTTTACGACCCCTTCACAAATGCAGTTTGTCACACACCCGTTCTTCTCTTAGACTAATGATGCAGATAAAATATCACTATTATGCAGATAAAATACATCACAGAAATATAATCATATATTCACATTTTATCACAGAATCAGAAAGGGTTTATTGCCATTGTCAATGAACAGAATTCACAAACATAGAAACTTGTCTTGGTGATTCAATTAAATGAACAATTAAAATCTGCTAGGATAAAACATACATTGACATATGTAGTGCAGAAAGTAAACAGTGCAGTGAGTGATTAAATTATGGTTAAAGTGACAGTGTTTAAGAAGTGATCATTAGTCCAACGGCAGAGGGAAAGAAACTGTTCTTGTGGCGGGAGGTTCTGGTCCGAATGGACCGTAGCCTCCTGCCTGAGGGGAGTGGCCTCCGGCCTGAAGGGAGTGGCCTCCTGCCTGAGGGGAGTGGCCTCCTGCCTGAAGGGAGTGGCCTCCTGCCTGAGGGGAGTGGCTCAAATAGTCTGTGTCCAGGTTGAGAAGGGTCGGCTGTGATCTGACCTGTTTGTTCCAGAGCCCTGGAGGCGTACAGGTCCTGCAGAGATGCTATGCTAGGATATACAGCTGCTATAATATATACTGCTGTTATACTAGTATATACAGCTGCTATATTATATTATGCTGCTATACTATACACAGCTGCTACATTATTTACAGCTATATATACTGCTGCTATACTATATGGCTACTATATTATGTTCTGCTGCTATACAACACACAGTTGCTAAAGTACACTGAACACAAATATGAATAAAACCCTTTTTTCAAGAGCTGAACCCTTTTCCACATACTCAAAAACACTTTTCTCTCAAATATTGTTCACACATTTGTTTTACTGAGCCATTTATATTCATGGGAATAATCCATCCCACTTCACAGGTGTGACATATTCAATTCAGTTAAATTTTTTTGTAATTCCAAAAATCACAACAGCAGTTGCCTCGAGGGGCGACAGTGACAGTGAAAAAACAGATCAAGCAATGTTCATAACGACTTGACAATGTCCCAGCATCCTGTGTCCTTAGACAAATGTCCCAAGCTCCCGTGTCCTTAGACAAATGTCCCAAGCTCCCATGTCCTTGGACAAATGTCCCAAGCTTCCGTGTCCTTAGACAAATGTCCCAAGCTCCCGTGTCCTTAGACAAATGTCCCAAGGGAGTTCCACAGTGAAGGAGAGATCCAACTCCCTTGGATGGACAGGCGGACGTGAGACAGACAGTGGAGCTGGACCCACTCAGGAAAAGAGCCAGTTCTTTGAGGTAGATGATCCATATCGAGTAGAGAAAGTGTCTCCAGGGAGTTGAGGAGCTTTTGGACCCACATGTCATCGATGTGCCTGTCCCACTTCCAGTGGGGAAGTTGATGGAAAAAGCAGTCAGAAGCAGAGGATAGTGCTCAAGCTGCCATACTTCCCCCAGCATAGTTGCTCCTAGGGCAGCATAGTTGAAACTGTAGGTTTACATTTCTGTTCTTAACTGGCCTGACCATAAGCCATTTCAAAGAGGAAGGTTTTAATTCTGGTCTTAAATGAAGAGACTGTGTTGGCCTCTTTAACATGGACAGGAGCTGATTCCATAACACAGGAGCTTGGTAGCTAAACGCTCTACCTGCTACTGTGCTTTTAGAGACTCTTGGGACCAGAAGGCCAGCCTTTTGAGAGTGAAGAGCTCTGTTTGGATGATATGGTTCTATAGCATCTTTGAGGTGGCAATCTGGATTGTGAGGGAAGAATGCACATGAATGAAAGTGTAAGGCAGATATTGATGAAGAGGAAAGGGGAGGATGAAAGGACAAGTGTGAAGTGGATGCCCTAAAAGAGCGAGAGAAGAATGTGTGTCGAATCCTCAAACATGAAGCCCTATAAATCTATCCACAGAACATAAAAATGGTTTTAGTGGACCTGGGTCAAATTGGGGCCAGCCATGCAGTGAATGAGCCAGGTCGGATTCACATTACAATATGCTCCTAAAGCAGCAGTTATCCGACAACAACCCCATCTCTGTGTGGAGCAGGCTCCGGCTTCTCACCAACTACAAAGCCAGAGCCCCCCATGCTGTGGGTGACCAGACACTGGCTCAGCAACTCAGCACCAGGAACAGGATGACAGGAGGACAGACTATTTTGTAAATCCAACCCTCAAAAGACTGCTGGGCCAGACAGTGTTCCCCCCACCACCTTAAGACACTGTGCGGGAGTGCTGACCTCCTTCACAGACATTTTTAACACCTCTCTGGAGTCATGCCATGTTCCAGCCAAACACATGACACAAATACATCCAGCACACAACCTAGAATATCCACATAACACAGGTGTGGCCATGTGTCAATATTAGGAGTTGGGAGAGTGTCCCCATGTTGACAATTACTAGTACTACACATGAGCACTAACTTTGAGTTGTGTAAAGAAGAGGATCTGTTGTAAAACCCTTCTCATATCTGTCTTGCGATGGAGAAAGAAATGGAAACACACCCAGTTCAGTGATACACATGGGACTAAAATCCTGCCATATCCAGTTCAATGTGATGTGTTCAACTGAGCTGCCACAAACACAAATGAATGCACTGTTTCAGCGTGTGCTGCTTTTCGGATATAAATTACACTGTTTCAGCCTTGACTCTGAAACCCATTCAGCAGAAATAATGATCTGTGCTCAGATCCCCAGACACATTCAATATGGTGGAAATCCAACCCCTACTGTGCACCTTTAATGTGGCAAAACAAGTCTTCACATCCCTCACCAATCAGGGCCTGATTATTAAAGTCCTTCTAAAAAATATATATATTCAAGAATACTAAAAAGGTTGGGTATTAATAAAACAACTGAATTATTTTAATTTAGTCGCAGTAAAAAGGGTTTGTTGGTGCTTTCATTTCTGAGTAAAGAGATAGTGGGCTTCATAAGGGGCCAATCATACGTATCACTAGTTAGCTTGTCTATGGGCTCTTGGTACATTTCAACTGTTCAAATAAAGTATGTGCATGTGTAAGTCACTCCAGATTGCTCCACATGAATGAGCTTTCACATGGAACATTAAGGAAATATTTAAAAGCATCTGTTTGCTGTGATAAAAACAAGAAAGAAGACACATTATTTTGTGTGTGTTTTGCTTTTTTCTCTTCTTTTTTTTTTTGGGTGATGTTCTACGCTCAGGGCCAGTCATGGCACCTGGCAATATTTTTGGCCCCTGTCATCCATGATAAAATGTGTTGCGTATGGCCCTCCAGCTCTGTCACAAAGCATTTTAGTTTCAGCTTTGTCTCTATTATTTGCTCATGTTTTCCACAGCCCACAAAACATAACGGACATTAGCCACATGAGGTGGTTCTCCAAAGTCAATTCTTGGCTTGGATTGGAAAACATTTCATTAGATTGTTAATTATTAAAGAAATACACATGTTGCCATTTAAAGGTGCACTGCGTGACTCATCTGGTGGTGGTGGGGTTCTTCACATTCTTGTCACTATGGAGACGTTATTTCCAATGTTCCATTGTATGTCTTCAGTGCTCAATAAACCTTGTAAAATATACCTCCTTACAACGAGATGGTGGTAAACTTGGGCTTTAACAATGAATTTACTAACTATGTTCAACTTGAAGAAAAATAAATGTGTTTTTTGTAGTATGATGATTGGAATTATTTTACACATATTAAAATACATTTCGTGGCATTTTAATTACTATGTCAAAAAATAATAAACAATTTCAGCAAACTTCTCTCTTCTCGATCCGATAGTCTTCAGTCAAAACAATATTTGGATAGAAATTCTCAATGTAAGTCAACAAATCCAATAAATAATTGCTGACTTGCCGACTACTAAAATACTTGCTTGTTGTAGCCGTAATGAAAACATACCCAATATTTTGCATCAACTTCTACTTCTCCGGTATTGACGGGGAACAGTAATTAGCCACACTTTTCCATAAGAGCCATATTTATTTTCACAAACCCTGACGTCTCTCTAAAAGCGTCATCTCATTTAGTGAATTAAGTCAACAGGCACTTCAGCCGTCATCAGAGAGCTCGATAGTTTACAGTTACATTCCTGGAGCGCACATTTACAGATCAACTCGAGAACTGAAAAACAAATGCTGCTTTGGCTTTTATGAGATCCCATCGATCTGTCCATCTGTGTTCCTCCCCTGCTCCTGTGCAGCCCGATAAACAAGCCAACAACCTGGCCCGTTACCACAACAAGGAGAGTCACGATGCACAGGGGAGAGCATCAAACGGATTCATTCAATTGAGACGTGACCATTCGAGAGGCTATGTTCTGGATCATTTCTATAGTTCTTTGATTCCTGGAAGAACTTGACTGATGTTCTGTACGTCTAAAGGTCATTTGTAATCCCATTGTTAGATAGAGCCATTCGATGCTCATGACAAATTGCTAATTTATTCCCATGCCCTTTACGGTTTCTCATTTACTGTTCTGGTGCATTGATATTTTTCCCTTGTAAAATTTCACTGTTATTATTTAGCAGGTCATTGTGTTTGTGAGTTGAAATAAATACATTTGAATCAAGTTTTTTTGTTGTTGTTGTATCACACAAACACAATGTTGGGGTGTGCAACGTAGCTTTGGGGTAAAACAGGCCAGAGTAATCCCTGTCTAGAATAACCTTGTGTAAACTTTGCTTCTGTCTGTCCTTTGTACTTGTGCTGACCACTGGGGACAGTTGTGAACACAGCGTAACAGAGGAAGCGTAACTGTGACTAGAAAAAGCTGCAAAATAAATTTACATTTTTCACGTTTTATTGGCTCTTTTCCTGTTACTGTTGTGGGTCCTCCATGTTTGTTTTTCCTATTCCATTTCGGTTAATTTTCTAACTGACTTTGCGTGTCCTTTGATGGTTATTTACCAGAAAACAGCCTTGACATTAGAATTGCTTGGAAACATAAATTAAGCTACGATAACCACGCTACGAACGCTCAAAGCTGTTTCTGTATGAAAATAGAGCATAAATGAGCCTTAATACAGTCTAAAAGCAGTTTAGAGTTTGACAAATCTGACTTCTGTCCACATACTTCGACTTACCGTATTTTCTGGAGTATAAGTCGGACCGGAGTATCAGTCGCACCAGCCAAAAAATGCATAGTAGAGAAGAAAAAACATATCTAAGTCACACTGGAGTATGAAATGCGGTTGCAAGTGTGAAAATAACAAATAATAGCACATATAAGTCACTCCGGAGCATAAGTACAAGTATAAATATAAGTATAAGTCGCAAAACGGCCAAAACTATGAAAAAAGGTGCAACTTATAGTCCGGAAAATACGGTACTTCAATTAACCTCATGTTCCTAAACATCCTTGACATTATTGTCGAATCCAAACGTGAACTCTGACATTTACGAATCAAAATATAAACAGCGCACATTTAAACTCTGCATCATGTGTCGGGGGCTTGAGAATTCCATTTAAATTAATAGGTTTGCCGCGTTCAATCTTTCATGCCGGCTACATCTGGCTTCTCCACACCTACGACGTCCCTCCACAGAGAAGAGGTGAGCGGGGTGAACATTAACACAGCGAGCGTACCCCAGACACAGCTTTCAACGGACACTGTCTCCGCTTTTAAATGTTTTTGTTCATTCTTCACACGCTCACACATGGGTCTGTTTTGGTGCGCTTTTTCTGTCGGAGAAAAGAATTTCTTGTTTCTCTCCTGTCAATAAAGAGATGCTTTCGATATCTGCGGCGTAAACAGTGAACAGAAGCGCGGGCAACTCAAGCCGACCCCACAGGAACGGTAACAGAACCGGCGCCAACGAGACCGAACATAGTGAAGGTTGGCACGCATGTAAAAATATGAATGGGTTTGGTTTATTTGTTTTTGCACTTTATTTAGCCAGGAAATATAATTGAAACAAGTGCTACAAGTGCCAATGTTCTTGAAAATAATTGTCAATAAAATAACAAACTTTCTTACCGGTAATTTGTTGTGTTTTTTTTTTATTTTTTCTCTCGTTATAGTCTTGTTATCGTCAATCGATGAAAACCAAGACCTATTTTTGATTGAAAAGTATTAGCAATGTTTAATAGGCAACAAGACAGAGACTGATCATAGACGGATGAGTGTCATCAGCTACTAAAGAGGGTCTAACCTAAGTCTAACCTTTGACCTCCTGGTTCCCCCACAGTAGAGCCTCACATCCACAGGACAGTGACGACAAATCAAACTGTTCCTATAATACCTAAAATGTCTATATGTTGAATCATGTACAGCATTTATACACTTATTACAATGTCCAATTTCCAATAATGAATTAATTAATTATAATAAACAATCATTGTTATATCATCTGCCCTATTATATGAACGGTTTCAAAACTTTCCATCACAGCCAGCTCATCAAAGCCACAGTTCATATAATATTGGACCAAACAAAAGCTCAAGCCTGCGTTTTCCCTCTGTCAGCGTCACCATGGCAGCGGTCAAACTTCAATGCAGAATGACACTTGTAGACGTGTTGAACTTATTGTGTACAAATGCCACATCTTTGATGTTTTATATCAGACCTTTTAAGGGAAAATAATGGGGGTAAAAAATATGCCACATTTGAAGAAAATGAATAGTTTGATTCAAATGTGTTATTTCACCATAGATTGAGAAAGGATTGTAAATAATGAAAAGACACTAATGTGAGCCATTTGCATGTGTCCATTTGTTGAAGAGGTTGTTGTGGTTCAAGCCTGGTAGAAGCTGTCAGCACTGCATGCAAATGAGCTGTGTGGTCCACTTCTGGTGAAATACACATGCAAGTGTAAAATAAGGACACAAAAACATCACAGTAATAAGACTGTAGAATGTGTAACTGAAAAATATGTGTGTTTTTAACTGGAAGGCACCTGGACCAGAGGTTGTTTGTTTACCAATCTACATATCAATTGGAGTTTAGTCCACACTGTAACAGAAGATGAATGATCTTTTGTACGTGTGTGTGTGTGTGTGTGCATGCATATGTCTGTGTGTGTGCGTGTGTGTGTGTGCATGCATATGTCTGTGTGTGTGTGTGTGTGTGTGTGCGTGTGTGTGTGTGCATGCATATGTCTGTGTGTGTGTGTGTGTGTGTGTGTGCGTGCGTGTGTGTGCATGCATATGTCTGTGTGTGTGCGTGTGTGTGTGTGCATGCATATGTCTGTGTGTGTGCGTGTGTGTGTGTGCATGCATATGTCTCTGTGTGTGTGTGTGTGTGTGCGTGTGTGTGTGTGTGCGTGTGTGTGTGTGCATGTATATGTCTGTGTGTGTGCGTGTGTGTGTGTGCATGCATATGTCTGTGTGTGTGCGTGTGTGAGTGTGCATGCATATGTCTGTGTGTGTGTGTGTGTGTGTGCGTGCGTGTGTGTGCATGCATATGTCTGTGTGTGTGCGTGTGTGTGTGTGCATGCATATGTCTGTGTGTGTGCGTGTGTGTGTGTGCATGCATATGTCTCTGTGTGTGTGTGTGTGTGCGTGTGTGTGTGTGTGCGTGTGTGTGTGTGCATGTATATGTCTGTGTGTGTGCGTGTGTGTGTGTGTGTGTGTGCGTGTGTGTGTGTGCATGCTTATGTCTGTGTGTGTGCGTGTGTGTGTGTGTGTGCGTGTGTGTGTGCATGCATATGTCTGTGTGTGTGCGTGTGTGTGTGTGTGTGTGTGCGTGTGTGTGTGTGCATGCTTATGTCTGTGTGTGTGCGTGTGTGTGTGTGTGTGCGTGTGTGTGTGCATGCATATGTCTGTGTGTGTGTGCGATGCCTGGACAGAGCAGAGTCAGATGCACCTCAGAGCTCTGGAACTTTTATGTTGAATTAGCTTACATTTGTCGTTTGTTTGGTTTGTATGTAGGCTCTTGTCTGCAATAAATGTGTCTTTATTTTTTTTTGACAGGTTGGCAGGAAAGTGCTGCGTCTGACTGGCAACATGTTTGCTGATTGCTTTTCCTTGAACCATTTCATTCTATGTCTAACCTTAATCCGACCGGCCCATAAGGCAACGCAAGAAAGAAGACAGCCAATCAAAGGCATGTAAAAGAATAAAATAAAATCAAGTCCAGGCGTTCAGGACAAAGTAAAACCTTGAAAAGAGGGACCAAAGAGGGAAATGGGAGAGACCAAGGGGAATGAAGACCCACCTCCAGATCCTGAGCTCGGATCTATCTTAGTTTGGGGATTTGACCTATTTTGCACGTATTGGGTTGATGGTGGAAACCGAAGGGCCCAGGAGTCGATCCCACAACCTTCTTGCTGTGAATGCTAGCCATTTTTTATCTACAAAAAAAGGGACTAGTAATAAAAAAAAAGAACTAATAAGCCAAATGTGCCTGCTATCAGTGCACACCATGTTGAAAAATGATATCCAATCTCATTTTACTTTTCTCGTCTGCTGCCCGTCTCCACTTCTCACATGACAAGTTTGACCGTTTCCCTCTTTCAACTCCCAGCCCATGTTTGAAGTTTGTGGTCGGTTTACCATGGCGAGGGAAATTGGAAGCTAACACGACTTAGCTACACAAACCGAGTATGCATGTACAGCTGTAGGGGAACACGCATTACTACACAAGGCACGTACAGCGAGAATGAACGAATGTATATTTGACAAGGCCAGCGAGGTGACTTGATCCACGCCGACGTGACACTCGGCGATTGGTCCGCTGAAATCATCCAATATGTACATTTAACGTTCAAAGATGTGTATAATGGAAATATGGATGAAGTGCCTGAGTACACGTCCGAGCATATTATGTACACACAATACTTACAAAGTGTGTTGTTTCTTCTTGAAGGTCTCTGTGCTTGTTAGAAGAATTTAATGGAAGAGCTTAATGAGATGCGGAAAACAAACAGGCAATATGCAGATCACCTGTGGGAGCCCTTAGAGGAACTGAGAAAGTCTGGGTTAAAACAAACTAGATGTAATCATAACGGAGACTGCGGACAATCTAATGTGAAGCAAGAACGTACAATATTTAAGCTGATATGTACTATATTGCTTTTTGATGAAGGGCAAAGAAAGGGCTTCTGAATGAAAAACAGAGCGGGGACATAAGCAGTGACTTTATTAGAAAAGTGAATCTGTTCTCACTCCAATTCAACTAAAGGACAAGGGCAGAGGCTGAAATGAGCTGAAGGGCAATAAGTATAATGTCCACTTAAATACCAGTTATTGAAAAAAAAAAAATGATTTTAAGCTTGTGTTGCTTTAATCTTTATTAATGAACTGTAAAACTGGAAATATGCGGCACCTCGACACAATAGACTTTCTCAGCAGATTGCTAAAAACAGCTCGAAGTTCATCAAATACAAGAGATGAGTAAAAAACATTTTAACACCGAAATCAGCCAAAAAGAGGTAATAATACTCATTAATAACCGACTAAATCCATTCCTCGCCGTGCCCTTTGCTGTTTTGGGCTGTTACATTTGTGGATAATCATCTCCTCCAGCAGCGGTAACTACAGTTTTGAGTTGTGCTGGGGAACTCTCACAAGAATGCTAACAGTAGATAGCCGCTCAACTAATTAAACAACAGCGCTGTAGCAAAATGTATATACTTTAGATGTGTCGTTTCTAGTTGTAGTGCTCATGTCTATGTACCGTATTTTCCGGAGTATAAGTCGCACCGGCCAAAAAAATGCATAATAGAGAAGAAAAAACATTATAAGTTGCATTTTTTTGGGGAGATTTAAGAAGAACAGACATTTCCTCTTGAAATGCAATTTAAAGTAATAACAAATGAGAGAACATGGTGAATAGGTGTACGTATGCTAACGCTAACACCTTCAGCTACATGACGCACAGACAGAACTGTGGTAAGTGTCTGGTATGTTAACGTAACATATTAACAGTTATTCAGATAACTATAGCATAAAGAACATGCTAACAAGTTTACCAAAGCATCAGTTTTACCCCAAATCACTAAATCCACTGAATTCTTCTTCCTCTGTGTCACTTCTAAACAACTCCACAAACTCCAGAGGTAGAGGAAGTGCAGATTCTTCTTCTGCGTCGCCTAGAGCCTAGAACGCCCTCTTGTGGTTGCCAGTGTGAAAATAAAAAATAATATCACATATAAGTCGCTTTGGAGTATAAGTTGCACCCAGCCCAAAACTATGAAAAAGGTTGCGACTTATAGTCCGGAAAATACGGTATTTGAATAGCTATACGTAAGAAGCTGAATTAGCTCGAGTCATCTGAATAACAGTCATTTCTCTGAGTCAAAGATGACATGGAAATGCAAAACTTCAACAACTACAGCTCTTTGTCTGAGGAAAAGTAGATTTTAAGTTCAATGTGACATTTAAGCATCCAAAATGTATTTTCAATGACCTTTTTAATATATATATATACTTTGAATTATCCATTTTTCATTTTCAGGTCAGTGGTTGAGTAGAATCTATCTCAACGTTCAGAATGATCACACTCTGGACAATGTTCTCTCGGCTGAAACGCTGGCAAACAATTATTCGTAATCGTTTATGGTCATGTAGATTCCCTCATGTATGAGTTAGGGTTGAATTCATACTGTCCTCCATGTGACCCATCAACAACATGCACAAAAAAGACGTAGTAGTAGTATTCCATTAAACAGCTCTGGGTGATGAAGTCGGGTTGTCGTTTAAAAGATATATAAACATAGTAAATTAAATTAAAAAAGCATGGTCCTGGCAGTGGGTCCTGTGTTTATGGGACCTGGGGGAAAATCTATATCTCTGTTTTGGACCAGACGTCAATTGACCCGTTTCTATTATGAGCTCGTTTTTGATCAATTTTGTATATAGAAGGTACAGAAGGAACAAAATGTAACAAATATGATTTACTTGTGGGATAGATTATCACCAAATACCATACAAAAGTGTCTGTAAATGACACGACATGACATGAAAATAAAATGACATGAAATAAAAGTCATGTTGATGAACTCAATTCACCCTTTGTCAAATAATACTTTCTGTGACATTAGAGTTTTGGCCCTGTGTACAACAAAAATAATTCTAATCTAGGATGCATGTTTAGCACAATCTTACATGTAATTGTCTTAACTGAGTTTTAGTAAAATGAGTCATCCAACCTGTCATAGTAACTTTATAATACATATGCAAGAGTTAAGTTCACATAAATACAGTGTTATACCAGTGTGTTGCATGGGGTACAGCACTGTTCAAATTTAGCAGTGGTTTTCCAATTATGCTTGTTTTTAGCGAGTCAGAACAATGCCCACAAACTGTATCCAATGACCGGGCATTGCCCGCTGCTTCTGTTTTGAAATGTCATTAGAAGCTGTAGCCACACCAGTTCTGCACCATGTGATGCAACAACAGCGCTGTTATAAATGACCAGTAGATATTTGGCATTTCCTGAAATAGCTTTTGCTGTGCACACCATAATTCCAGTTTGATCTGTTTGCTGCTGAGTAAAGACTGTGAGGACGGCTAAATGAAATTGTAACTAACAAGATCGAGGCCATTCAGGGACACATCAACTTCTTATCCTAAACCAATGTAGTGAAGAGAGGATCAGACTAATGAACGCTCCCATGGTGACACCAAGCATCTCCTTCCAAACACTTAAGCTCTCACCAATCTGATTTCATCTTGAGAAAATCTGTCAGTGGGTTATTTTTCAGCTTTATGTAACGTCAGCTCTGAATTATCAAAGCATAAACTAACACAAGAAATCTTTTTGGCACTAACAAATTGCCTTAAAGTTTGACTATGCAATTTTGGCCTTTCTGTTCTTTGCGTGATTAAATAGGAAATGGATATCAACAATGCACTGCATCTTTAGCTCGCAAACATGCATTCACTCTTCACCTAACTCAGCTGTCCGGGTAATTGAGGCACTTATGTACTCAGGCAGCATACTCTTTGTACCAATCCCAAGAAGTGGAACTGTACTTGGAGAGAGTGCACCCGGAAGGGCATCCAGCCCAAAACCTGTTCTCCTTGTAGCAACCGGTCAATGTAATAATGGCCAATAATTTAAAGAAAGCTAATAATGTATAATGTTGCAATGTTGTAATTTTGTTTTAATTTATTGTGGTTTGGTCAAAAACAAAACAAAAGGTGCTCAACATTCAAGCACAAAACTAAATTCGAGATACATTAAACAGGTCTTGAAATAAGAACAAACATCCCATTCATTTAGGAGGAGTTTAGCAATGACTGGAGTGACTAAGCTTGTGAAAAACACAGGCTTGTTCACGATGAGCTGTTAACTACTTTTAATCACTGTTGTTAACAAATCAAACAGACAACATTACTGATTATCAGCTAAACCAGCTTGCAAACTTATCTTTGGAAGACAAAACTGAATATAATATTTTTCTCCCCTGATCATGTTTAGTTTGTAACTCTTCTATTTCTTTTTTAAAATCTTTTTTGTTAGATGCAAATACATGTTTAATGGGTTGTCTTATACAAAGGAAACAATATGTTCCTAATGTAAAAGTCAGCATGTCAAGTTATTGTTAAACAGTGAGCTTGGAGGGGGGCCTTCTGACTCATTTTGACGGATTGGCACTCACCCTGATGTCTCAGCTGTGAGCCTTTTAAATATGCAGCAAAGGCTGCCATAGCAGCAATGCTACAAACCAAAAGCTGCTGACAATAACTGGTAAAGCCAACAGTCTTTTAAATAAAATAACCAGTGTATTATCGGTCTTGGGGCTAAGTGTTGGCTGTTAAATATGCAGCCTGGTAGCATTAAGGCCTATGGCTTCTGGCGCTAGTATTAATATGCAGCATAAGGCCAGTGAGACACAGTGCTAAAGCTGCTAGCTGTGATGCCCAGGGAAATCCCTGTAGCTGACCTTTCACTGACAGGATGAAACCTGACATAGACACACACATGGTAATGAGGGCTGGGAGGGGATGGATAGAGAGACAAGATGGAGGAGAGAAGTCAGTTCAAGACCATTGTGACAGAGAGTGTAATATGGGAATTATAGCAATAAAGGCCACTGCACTTGAAGAGAAAAGAGATGGAACAAAGCTTTAGTTTGAGTGCTGTGAACCGGCGAGACATACTGAAGATGGACTGATAGAGCATTTACTTTAGGGATGAAAGGGTTGGACAAATTAAAGTGAAAAGGTAACTCAATGGTACTACAAACAGAAAGAGACCCCAAACTGGACAGTGGTGAAAACAAAACAATAAAGTGAGCTGGAGGACAGGAGTTAAATCAATCGCGTGGACAGATCAGCAGAGATTCCCGGCGTAGACGTCACATGAGAGGGAAAGCGGATAAGAGACAGTGAGCGGGGCACACACCGGCCCCTCACAATCGTGTTGTGGAGGCTGCAATTTAACGCTCCGCCAGGTCGCAATCAGCCTCTGTGTGTGCATATGTGAGTTGGCGAGCTAGCCAGGAGGGATGGAGACAGTGGTTTGGGAGCCGGATGGGAAGATAAACAAATGAGCACAGATGAAAGCAGATGAGAGGAAGAAAGGCAGAGCAGATCTTTTGGAGTTTTTTTTTTCTGTTTAGCTACATGAGACAATAAGATCAAGTCTGTAGTAAGCAAAAGTCGAAAGGCGAGATAAGACACCCTTGTTTAAACTGTGAGGTGAGCGTTCTGTATTTGTACAATGAGTAAATATGATTACATAATAAGATATGCTAATAATATGTAAACTCATCACAGAAAGACCTCATACAGTTTGGGATTTCAACATTGCTGGATTAGGAGAGGGGAGCGAGGCTAAGGGGAAAGGGGCGTTGGTTGTTGCGTAAGTGGTATAATCCCTCAAAAACTGTGGTGATAAGGCCAGTTCAAAGGATTTGTTAATTTGTCAGAAAATTATCAAAAAGAGCACATTCGGAATCACAACAAAGGATAGAGATGCATTGGGGAAGAACATTTCGGTCTCTCTAGGAGGTAAGATTATCGCAGATACAAGTACTTGAAGTTCAAGGCAATCTGCACGTTCATTTCTTATACTTGCAGTGAACGCTTGTGTCCTGAAGTCAAACTGGTGCACACAAAGACACTCAGCTGAATAATTTATTCATAAACACATTTCTCACAATTGGGAAGCACATTCATTTTACAAATGCAATCAGACACTTTAACCCTGCACTTACTAATATGTTTGACAAAACAGACAACAGCATACATCTGATATATGGAATTATTGCCATAATTATGTATAACTTCTGATGTCTTTAGCTAGGGCACACCTGAGCATGGAGAACCATCCCTTTACCAGTGTGTATCTTGTATATTATGGATCTTGCATATTGTATTTGTTTTTATTTGTTTTTATTTTACAATTTGGTGCATTCATTACTCAATTATAAGAAGTTAGAGAAAATGAGGACAGATGGCGCATTTCATTCATTTGTGGTTAATTTTTTTTCTTTCATGGCAACTTGTTTAAAAATTATGTACATGTGAATCTGACCAAAGACCACCTCTTTTCTAGCCAATAATCTGCTGTTTGGTCATATCTGAGACATTGGGCCAAAGCAAACAGAAACGTTAAAGATTGCAGGTATAAAAGCGCTCCAAGAAACCCTCCTGTGGCTGCATCAATAATGAATTCTGGAGAAAGGTTTTAGCTATGTGTACCCCACTCCGCAGACACACCCACACCTGAGGGAATGCAGTACCAGCCTCCGTGTACGCACAGTAGGTCCTAGAGTTTGAACGCAGACTTATTCATATTTATTCACACGCTTAAATGAAACATGGCAGCGTGCGTCCGGTGCATGGGAAGCTGCAGGGCCTCGGCCGAGTACAACAGTTCCATGGGACATCATAAGTCAAAAGCAGCCTCCCAGACTCAGGATAAGTGTGTAATCTTTCATACACAATAAGCAGATGTGACGGGTGACGAGTGACAGGCCTGCCCCGAGTCTATGTGAGTCCAACAGAGGGAGATGAGAGAACACATACACAGCAGCGCTATATAGGAGCAAATTACAAGTATACAACATACAAGTATACAACATACAAGTATACAACTAAAAGTGGTGTAATCTCAAGTTCTATTTACTGAGCAGGTGTGTTCATGTTTTTCAGCCGATGTTAGGTGTGTTTCTACAAGCGCGCACACAACACATCAATATTGAACATAGAGCTGGGTTGAAAAAAATCGATTTTCCGATTTTTAATCGATTCACGTATTAATGACCGATTATCCATTCGTACATAAAGATCGATTTAAAAAAAAAAAACATTTTTTTTTTTTTTTAAATTTTTAAAAACATGTTTTTAATTTATTTTTGATAAATGCTCAATGTTTACATTTTATACTTCCAGTTTCAGTACTGGCAGTGCCTGGGCAGTTGTAAAATAAAAATGCTTTTGGTAGCAACCGCTTTTGGGTGAATTCTTAATTATTTTCAAGCATAATAATAATGCAGTGGTTAGTGTCCCAGTAGGAATCCACTGTTGCAGATGTAGTCCATTTATTGTCCTGAATTATCTTTCTTGAAGGTAGATTGACCCTTAACCTTTTCATCAGTCTTCCATCAGTAACTACCAATACTTGTAAGATTTGCTGTTTAATATTGATATAATACTAGTTTTAATATGTTGCTTCTCTACACAGTCATGAAGTGAAGGAAACGGTTCAAATACATTTTTCATTTTTAATAACATTAACCCCCGGATGGAATCGAAATCGGATTGAATCGGAAATCAGATCGAAATCGGATCGAATCGGATGGAATCTGAGAAAATCTGAAAAAATCTATTTTGAAACATAAAAATCGGAATCGAATCGATTCTTGAAATTTGAATCGAAACCCAGCTCTAATTTAACACAACATGGACTAGCCCAGGACTAAACCAGGATTAGAGTTAGACTAAACCAGGATTAGAAGTCTACATCAAGGCTCAAACCAGGACAACTGTGAATACCCCCATTATGATTTTGAACCAGGGTCAGGGTCATGTTAAGCTGTTAATATGTTCGTATCAAGTTTTTTCTATATGTGGCAACCTTGCTGGGATAGTG
Organism: Eucyclogobius newberryi; assembly: GCF_026437365.1. Classification (NCBI taxonomy): domain Eukaryota; kingdom Metazoa; phylum Chordata; class Actinopteri; order Gobiiformes; family Gobiidae; genus Eucyclogobius; species Eucyclogobius newberryi. Next base: position 21,063,073 of record NW_027315724.1, read on the forward strand.
ACAGGCAGATGTTTGTCCATAATTCTTAGCAAACAATGTACCTGATTGGATGAGATTCAAAGTTATTTTCTTTAGTCTTTAAATTGTAGAAAAATTCAGTCGTAGTCATCTGGACTCAAAATATATAGAACAGGTCTTTTTCATTTTATCTTAATTAATTAATTAATCTAACCAGAATACACAATCATTTTCCTAACTGATTTAGTATGTAAAAGTGAATGGAATACATGGCATATAGCCATGTATCGATTGGCCCGGGCCCCCATACCAGTTCACTTTTGGGGGTCTCAGGACACTCCATGCAGAGCTTGCAGGGGTCTGCCCCATGAGCTGCTGACATCACCCAAATATAGCAAATGTTTTTTTTAAGAAATCAAATCTAAATCGTACCTGAATTATACCTTTTCTTAATATCTTGAAATATGGCGGTTTATCAAAAGATCAAGTCGGCGTTTGGTGATTGCCTCTCACAGAGCCCTTTGGACCCCTCGAACGGGGCGGTACGGACCACTTTGCAAAGTGGAAACGCCACAGGACCTCACCGCCCCGCACCATACCGCTTCTATGGAAACATGGCTTATATGGTACGTTCGAAGAGTACTTTCACATGAGCATTTGCTACTTCAATACACAAAGAATACCTGATTTTCACACAATGAAAAGATGAAGCAGGCATTTAAATCTATAATGCATTCCTTGTTCTCATAACTCTTTTGCACATGGTATTCACAGTCAATCCGCTCTCATTACAGATATATAGTTACGTATAGAGTGATGCACACAGTTTGTTCTTCTGGGCTAATGATGCATATTTGTTATATGTTTTTTACAATTAGATGCAGACAGAGCAGACCAGAGAGGGGAGAAACAACTAATTTACTCATTTATAATGTTGGGTACTATAAAGTATACTTTTACAGTACACTGGCTACGTAAAAGCCCTTTTAAATGAAGTGCAAATGTTCCCTTCTTCATCCTTCTCACCGCCTAGGTAAACATGTCATGCCCAAGCGCTCACGCAACAAACAAAAGCAGGGTGAACAATAGTCCCCCAGCATATTCATCATCAGGGCATATAGCTGTGCTCCGCTCTCGGCCTGTCTCCGCCTCCAAAACAGTGACTAATCACACTGGCTTTTCATGTTGCTCATTTTTTATGCTAAAGGGAGGCTCACTGTGGCACTGTGAACCTGGTCAGAATAAACAGCTTTTTCAGAGGCAAAGGGAAAATGTGTTCAAATGATGCTGTTAGCTGTTAAAACAGGTGATTAATGCCTGCAGTTTTAGACCAGACTTTCATTGTGGGTTACAATCTCGTTGAGTTGTTCTAGTTTATTTTAAAAGACCCACTTTCAACATAAATAATTCATTTTTTTTAATATAATACAAGCTTTGAATATTCTAATTATTACATGGACATTTTTACACGGTTTTGGCAAAACAAGGTGACCAACTGAAAACTCAGGAGTGATTAGAGGTTTGTATTGTGGCTAAAACATTCATATTCCATAGACATTTTGTCACAATCACTGGTTTATACGCTTAGCGCTTTATGTTACTTAGCTTTATATGATAGTATATGTTAATTAAAGCCTTTTGAAAGGTTCACACTTCACAATGATTGGAAAAGAGGAGTGGGTGGGATAAGACAGCATCGGATTGCATTAAACAGAAAGATACTGTAACAATTAAAAATACAATTTGCAAGATTTGATATAAAATGCCTCTACATTACTGGGTTATATAATAATTGATAGTTAATAAAATACCTGACCTCCACAGCCAAATTAATGATGCCGGTAATTTAATCAGAATGAAATAGATATAAAATCAGGTTTAAAACTGTATATTTTATTTGTGTATTGTATTACTGGATCAAATTTCTCCTAAATATACTGTTCAATCATGTAAAGACAGTTGCTGATTATATATATATATATATATATATATATATATATATATATATATATATAGTTGAAATAAAAATAGTAAAATATATATATATATATATATATATATATATATATATATATATATATATATATATATATATATATATATATATATATATATATTCATGTGATGGTAGGGTTGTTCGCGACCTGGTTCCCCTGCACTAGTCTTAAGATTCATAGTACTGCAGTTTGGATTGGTCCGCCGCCCACTCCCGCCACTGTCTCCACTGAGCGCGTTCTGTGTGGGCCCCGGACAGACAGCAGACCCCCTGGAGAATTCAGGAGAGACGTCTGCGTCACTCACGGCACTTCCACAGACGATGAAACAAATGAAAGGTGACAGGAAGATGGCAATCACAGCAGGGGTGGGTGCATTTACAATCAAATGTAAGGAGCACAGGACCTAGAAATATAATAAAGGAGACATGTTGAGGGAAGCGTTTGGCGAAATACAGACTTTCTCCAAGGCAATCTGGTAAAAGCTAAGATGTCGGAAGTGCAATCAGGTGTAAATGCTGTAAGTTCTTTACTCTTCTATTCTATAATGTAGTCAATCACTCACTGCACTCTTCACTTTCTGCACTGCATCTGTAAATTCAACTATACATTTTGTGCACATAGTAAGCCTATTCTTATTTTATCTTATAGCCTATTTTTATCCTATATTGTTTTAAATTGTTTTTCTTTTTGACTTATATAGGTCGTTTTATCATCCTTCATTGTTTTATGTTGCACCGAATCACCAAAGCAACTTCCTACATTTGTGAATTATGTTTATTGGCAATGGCACTAAACCTTCTGATTCTGAAATGTTTCAGATTTTTCTTTTTTGTAACTATATCACTAAAATGTAGACAAATTTTACTGCATACACACAAATGAATACAATTGATATAAAATGCCTCATGCACATATGGCAAGGCAAGGCACAAGGCAATTCAAAGTGCTTCACACAGCAGGAAAAATGCATTAAAATCACAAAGAAATTACAGAAACAGAAATACATTAAAATTAACTAAATAAAACACCTACTCAAATCCAAATTTATCGGACCACATTGGCAGGCATTCCAGACACTCCTTCCCATATTTATTTGACATTGCAGCATGATAGGCGTCTCCGGGATGGACACCTCACTTTTAGATTGATTTGTTCCCATATCTGTGCGCTTTCTGCAAATATGCTTTTCATTGAGTGCATTTACATGTGCTCAATTATGCCGGTTTTATCCATGTGTCCACGTAAACACAATATCCTGATTTCAGGATCCCTGTTATGAATTTATCCTGGTTATGAGAAACCAGAATGTTAGCACAGGGATATTCGAATATATCCAGAAACGTGAGGCATGTAAAGGCAGTATCTCGAACTTCTACCAGAGCCTTTTCAATTTGCATTACTTCATTATCATAAAACGCAACAAAATTAATGACCGTGACCGTGTTTTGCTGTTAAACTAAACTAACACTGCGGGTCGTGTCTTGCTTTCTCTGAGTGCATCTAAACGTCAGAATACTGTCACAACCGGGATACTTGAGCACGTGTAAATGCAAAATCCTTTCACACTCCAGCCTTGCACACGATTGACAGAAAACATGGCTACCCCTTTGTGCTAACAACATTTCTGAGCGCCATCAATCACTCACACAAAGATGGGTGAAGTGTCTTAACCAAGGACACGACAATAGTGTGCACGGGTCGGCGCCATTCAAATCTGTATCCCGTATTGGTTAGTTTTGAGCCCTTTGCAACCCTGAATTATTTTACAACATCATGGTCGAATTGTCTCTAAAACTGAAAAAGTGCGACGGGAGAAGCAACATTTATGTTGCACAACCTTAAAAATAGCTGGCACACACACACATGTAAAACAGTTGTGATTAAGATGACTGTTGCTTCTTTGAATAATACATGCTTTCTCAAAATCGATAAAAGGAAACCATTGATACCGTGTTGTTTCGAGAGCGCTGACAAAAGTGTGTGGACTGCTGCAGCCGCGTAGTCCGTGGTCACCCAAGATTGATTTCATTACATATAGTGAACAGAAGTGCCCTGACCCCCAGTGACACACTCTGGTCTGGAAAACAACATCTCTGCATACATTAAGACCAAATGTGCATGTGCCAGCCATTTTTCACACCAGCATGAACAATACAGTGTGTCACTTAGCCTGTTGATTTTACTGCCGGGACTGTTAGAGAAGGAAATAAAAGTGTCAAAGGATGCGTTTGCAAGATGTATAGAGCGCGAGTGAACAAGCTGTGTGGAAGTTGTACTGCAATCATTATTGAGTCAGTTATGGGTTTGTGGAAAAGAAATAAAAATACACTGCCCGTCCAAAAAAACTAACAATGCCACTTGGATTCATAAGCGAATACATGGGTGATGATCTTTCAACTGTTTTTAAACCCAACTGATGCAATGAGTGGCTTTTCCTTTCTGAAACAACCATGTGGTAACCCTAACCCGGTTGGTCCGCCATTACCATTCGGTCTGTCTGTCTCTGGAAGTCCCAGATGACCTTGGCTTGGTCGTTCTCCACCACCTTTGGAGGTGTTTCCCATTTTGATCTTGAGCTTTCCAGTCTTTAATACGTTGCACAGATGTTTCTGTAGATGCCAGCCACCTGGTTATGGCGCTCCATGTATGCTGTCCCTGCCAGCATAACCCTGCAGTTATGAGCGGGATTGTCTCAGGGCCCCCTTTGCACAGGCTACACCTTGGGTCTTGTCTGGTGTGGTAGATGTGGGCCTCTATTGATCTGGTGTTCAGGGGTCTTTCAAACCGGCTCTTTCCAGCCATTGGTAAGATTTTGTGACGTCAGCCACTTCAGTTAGCGCGTCATCTGTAGGAGCCTTGTCCTTGAGGTACTTATGGATCTTGGACGTTTCGGCCTGGATAGTGACTCTCACACTCACTAGTCCCCGGCATCCTTCCTTACGGCTAGTGTACAGTCTCAGAGTGCTGGATTTGGGGTGGAACCTTCCATGAATGGTCAGGAGCTTTTGTGTCTTAACATCTGTGGTCGGTATCTTCTCCTTTGGCCAAATGATTATTCCTGCAGGGTCTGATCACTGGCAAGGCGTAGCCTGTAGTATTTCTAGGTACTTGCAACCATCCTCAATGTCTGCTATTGTTCCTTCTGGGAGTGAGACCCCTTCTGTGTGGACTACTTTCCCTCTCTTTGTCACCATCCGATTACACTTCAACATCACACATCAAGCCTGAATCTGAATGACATCCCAATGTCAGCGCTATAGATCCTGGTCGTGTGGATCAGTGAGTCGATGTCTCACTCGCTCTTAGCGTACAGTTTGATCCATGTAGAAGAAGAGAAAATAATGAAAACACATCTTTGAATATTGCAGAAGCTTATTCAAACAATGCCACAGTGAATGTGTTCTGCATCATAGCTCAAGGAGGGTCAACAAATTATTAGATTTATTTTATGTTGTGACGGGCAGCATGAGTAAAAGAATTTGGGGAAACTACTAGTCAAGTCAGAGTAACTTTCTGGACAGAACGTGTGATTTTTAACTGACGTTAATGTAATTGAAAGGATAAAACAATGAATAGTCAAAATGTAGTAGTAATTAGAAGAAAAAAACACTATTTTGCCCCAATCTTAGCTGTAACGGTAGCCTCTGTCCAGGGGACAGTTCCAGGTCGAGCTTCTTCTATTCTGCTACATTCACAACGATAACGCTGGGGTAAAGAGGCTCTACTTGGAGTGGGATGGTGATAGCGTTTGATCCAGTGGCTTTTAACAGTGGCATTCAAAAGCACCACCTGTGTGGGTGATGTTTGCAGTCAGACAGGCAATAAAGGAAGTGCGCAATAAAACAATTCGATTTTTTGTTTTTCAGTGTGTTCCCAATATTGGAAAAAAACAATATATATATATATATATATATATATATATATATATATATTTATATATATAATATATATATATATATATATATATATATATATATATATATATATATATATATATATATATTGAAATGCAGCCTTTTTTGTGAGCTGCATAGGTTTCCTCAGGGTACTCTGGTTTCCCCTACCTCTAAAAACATGTACAATAGGCTCCTCCCCTCTGGGACCAAGAGACGTTGTTGCGTGGAATCAACTCCTGTGACCATCCCAGACAGTTCATAATAATCCGACTTGAACCTAATATAATAGTAGGTCTCACTCCATGACACCAAAAATCTGCCAAAACGAATGGTGAAAAGAAACGTACTGGAGGCTCTTAAAGCAAGTGATGAAGATGGATAGAGTGAGGAGAGGGTGCATTAGAGGGAGTGCTTGAGTCGGATGTTTTGGAGATAAAGTTTAAAAGACCACACAGTGAGATGGTTTGGAGCAGGGAGAGTGACTGATGAGTGAAGCGCTGCCAGGGAGGAGGCCCAGAGACACCCGAGGGGAGTTTATGATGTGGTGCATGAGGACACAGCCAGAAAGAAGAAGAGAACGTATAAACACAACATAGAAATATGAATGACTACAGCCACTTTGCCAGTTTTATCAGAAAATGGCATAGTTTTTGTTGCAGAAATATATGATGATATATATCATATAATATATGATATATATCATCATTATGATCTGGTTCTTATTTTGTTTCGTTTGCTATTGTCAGTATTTCATTTTGTTTTTAATACATTTTTTATAATTGTTTCCGAGTGAGGTTCTAACTATATACTATGAACTATGAAAACAATGAAAAGTGTTGAATTGGATCTGTTTTCTGTTCATTTTGTGAATTATTAACATGTAACGAGAATATGGAATGTTTAAAATCATAACTAGGAAAAGGGTAATATTATTTTTCCACTCATTAATTTAAGATGATATAAATTAAATATTTCTTTAATTTTTCATATTTTTTTTACATTAAATTGTATGAATGAAAAGGATCAGAAATATGTTTATTTATTTTTGACTGAATTTGTGACAGGAAATAAATACGTTCATTCATATTTGTATGATTTCTTATGTTTTGATTCAGATGAAGACCACAACATAATTCAAGAAAAGTTTCAACATTGTGCTCTCAATGCATTTTTTACAGCATATTATGATTTCATCAGAGAATATACTACTTTAATGTCCATTAGTATTTTAATTTTTTTCCTAGAACGTTCGGGTCTTAACACTGGTGCATTGTTGTTGTTGAAAATCCTTTTTTTTAAAACTGAGAATAGACTGACTTCCCCTGCCGTACCAGACTGAAAAACAGACTCATTTATCAGTAACATTACCATACGTGTGTATGTTGGAGCTATTTAAAAGTTAGTGGGACTGTATGCGATGCTCGGAAGCATAACTGCACCTCTTCTGTTACAGCCGGGTGCGGAGTGGGCGGTCCAACACACTCTGCATCCCACTGAGACCTGCCGGAGGGGGGATGCAAAAATATGACTTATTTGCATTCACGCTGGCTGCTGGCATTAATAAAAGCCAGCGTTTGGACGAGAAACAGAGGAAGTGTTGAGCAAAGCTATAGTGTTAAATAAAGCCTGACTCCACCAGAGCCTCCAGGGGGCTGCAGTGTGTGCTAAACTCTACTAACCTGGGAATACCACCTCACTTGTGACAGGAAGGGACTTTTAAAACATTCTTAGTCAGTTATTTATCCAGTTATTTATCTAGTTATTTATCCAGTTATTTATCTAGTTATTTATTTATCCAGTTATTTATCCAGTTATTTATTTATCTAGTTATCAATCCAGTTATTTATCCAGTTATTTATCCAGTTATTTATCCAGTTATTCATTCAGTTATTTATTTATCCAGTTATTTATCCAGTTATTCATCCAGTTATTTATCTAGTTATTTATCCAGTTATTCATCCAGTTATTTATCTAGTTATTTATCCAGTTCTTTATCCAGTTATTTATTTATCCAGTTATTTATCCAGTTATTTATTTATCTAGTTATCAATCCAGTTATTTATCCAGTTATTTATTCAGTTATTTATCCAGTTATTTATCCAGTTATTTATCCAGTTATTTATCCAGTTATTTATCCAGTTATTCATCCAGTTATTTATTTATCTAGTTATTTATCCAGTTATTTATCCAGCTATTCATCCAGTTATTTATCTAGTTATCTATTTATCTAGTTATTTATCCAGTTATTTATTTATCTAGTTATTTATCCAGTTATTTATCTAGTTATTTATCCAGTTATTTATCCAGTTATTTATCCAGTTATTCATCCAGTTATTTATTTATCTAGTTATTGATCCAGTTATTTATCCAGTTATTTATTTATCTAGTTATTTATCCAGTTATTTATTTATCTAGTTATTTATCCAGTTATTTATTTATCTAGTTATTTATCCAGTTATTTATCCAGTTATTTATCCAGTTATTTATCCAGTTATTCTTGTTGGATTTATTTTCTACACGTGTATAAAAGGCATTGGTACAAGTTTGAAATAGCTGCGATTAACTTTTGGATTTTTGTTTGAAGTTCACATTGCCTTCTGTTCTGTTGAGAGACTCTTACAACCTGCTTAATGTCTCTCCACTCTTCACCCCATTTCCCTCCCTGTTTTCAACAAATTATAAATGATGATGTGTGACTCAATTAATATTATTTTTGAAAATTCCATTCTGGAAGATTAATTTCAATGTGGATCCAAATGACAGTCTAGATTCAATAATATCTTGTCAACACAACACACACGTTGACATAAGATAAGATATGCCTTTATTTGTCCACACATGGGGAAATTTCGGTGTTGCAACGCAAGTAGATACAGACGAAGCGAACAGATAACTTATAGGAAGCTTTAAAAACACTCTTAATAGAAAAACTCTTATAAACAGAAACTCTTATAAACAAAACCTCTCATATTCTTAATAAGGAATAGAGGGAAAAGAATAAAAAGATAAAATAAAATAGCTAGCATAAGACAAATATACTAATAATAAATAAAAAAAAGAATATACTAAAAAATAAAAATGGCTAGCATAAGACAAATACTAATGATATACTAAAAAATAAAAAGATAAAATAAAATAAAAATAGCTAGCAGAAGACAAATATACAAATAATATATACAAAATAATATACAAAAAAAAAAAAGATAAAATAAAATGAAAATAGCATATTCCTGAAGTCTACCTCTGCATGTGTAAAACTGCAGTTCACTATTTGAACGAAAAATAATACCTGGGAGACAAAGTGTTATTTTATGATGTATGTCACAAAGCTAACGACGCGGTCTCATAAATTGAATACCTATGCCATGTGTATTAATTGCATGAACCTTGCTGGCTCCAATTTGCACTGAGTAATGAAGTCAAATTAGAATATAAAGAAAGATGGAGGAAAAACCAAAGCAATTATAAGAGAAGGTGTGCTGCATGTTTGTTCTCATTAGGAACATCGAATCAATCTGGGCGCACCTGATAAATATTACCCTCACAAACATTTGAGAAACATTCTGAACGCTCAGCAGCACTACCGCCCTCATCCATCACGCTTTAGGGGCCATCCATCTCCATCGTCTGCAGCTGCTGCGTATCAGCCATGACTGCACGCTCCCAGGCGAACGAGTGAGCATAGCCACCACCGCTCAGCTTCAACAGTCATCCAGAAGAATTATGGGAAATACCTGTGACCAAATGTTCTATTATCTTAGTTCACATTCATTTGCTCATTTTGTTATGGGAAAATATGTCTGGCTCTAATTGTCTTCTGTTATTTAAAAGTTTACAATTACAATTACACAGCTGTAAAGTAACCTAAAGATGTTTGCACCGGCAGTTGTAGGCGTGGGAATAAGAGAGAATACGACACAAAGGGAAACTGAACCAAGAAGGAGACATTTAACTATATTGAGGTAACAGATGGTACTTAGCGCAGTATCTAGAGAGACGACGTACCTTCTGCATAAATATATTCACTATATATATGCGTCATAATAGAATTCCTGTCAATATCTGTCAGAGTTACGCCTTTAATTGTCTGCCAAAAATTACATATTGGATCCTAAATATAAGACCCTCGCTGTGTGAAGGAGAGGTTCACAGGTCTTTCCTTCCTGCTGCTGTCAGACTTTACACTAACACTGTTAGTCCTGAACACATGTATACTGTCATATCCATGTGCAATACTGACTTAACCATGTGCAATACTGACTTAACCATGTGCAATACTGACTTAACCATGTGCGATACTGACTTAACCATGTGCAATACTGACTTAACCATATGCAATGCTGACTTACCCATGTGCAATACTGTCATACCCATGTGCAATACTGACTTAACCATGTGCAATACTGACTTAACCATGTGCAATACTGACTTAATCATGTGCAATATTGACTTAACCATGTGTAATACTGACTTAATCATCTGCACTACTGACTTAACCATGTGCAATACTTAACCATGTGCAATACTTAACCATGTGCAATACTGACTTAATCATGTGCAATACGGACTTAATCATTTGCAATACTGACTTAATCATGTGCAATACTGACTTAACCATGTGCAATACTGACTTAACCATGTGCAATACTGACAGCCATGTGCAATACTGACTTAACCATGTGCAATACTGACTTAACCATGTGCAATACTAACTTAACCATGTGCAATACTGACTTAATCATGTGCAATGCTGTCATATTCATGTGCAATTACTGTCATACTCATACGCAATAATGTCACATTCATGTGCATATAACTGATGTAAATCAGTGTTTACTTTACCACTAGTATTAGTATTATTTTGTCTTATGCTAGCTATTTTCATTTTATCTTTTATTTTTTCCCTCTATTCCTTATTAAGAAAATTTCTTAAATGAGAAGTTCTGTCGATAGGAGTTTTGTTTATAAGAGTTTTTTCTATTTAGAAGCTTCCTATAAGTGATCTGTTCTTTTCTTCTGTATCTACTTGCGTTGCAACATCGAAATGTCCCCATGTGTGGACAAATAAAGGCATATCTTAAACCCATTACAGACAAAGTAAAATGTCCTTTATAAACCGCAAATAGTCTAACAAAGCAGTTTGTGAAAACAAAAGAAATGAACACCAACAGTGGAGTTTATAAAGAAAGGTAAAAGAACCAGGCTTTTAATTCAAAATACATCATGCTGTGCTCTAACTGCTTTTGATGTGATTATTAGCCTGTGCCGGGCTTTTCACACATTATTTAACAAACTGCTGCATTTCTATGAGATCTGGCCTTGTGTAAATGATCATGAAAGGTTTGGACCTTTATTTTATTTATTTGGTTGCAGGCAAAGACAGCTGAACAGGAGGAATACTCTGATGTCTCATGCATTCACCTCCAGGAGCATTCTTTATCAGGAACACTGCCATTTGTCAAAGAGAAGTCCCGGACAGAACAATCATTTATGAACTGCTCTAGTGTACCGACGATGGATTCAAATTTATGTTGTCTGCAAGTAGTACAAACAGATAGATACCCACTTTTTTAATCTATATATTATTTTAAATATATAATTAAAACCCCAGTAAATCAATCAATCCAACTTTATTTATATTCAAACAGAACAACCCAGCCACAGACACATGCAATGCCACACATGCTAAAATACACGAGGTCGAAAGAGGAAAGCACGAAAGAGGAAAGCACCATCATAGGCGCCAAATCACCACCACCAGGGGCCCTAGGAACAGGCCCCGGCAGCCGCAGGACACAGACACAGGGCCCAGAGGAGAGAAGAAGGAGGCTCCAAACCACCACCACCAGGGGCCCTAGGGACTGGCCCCGGCAGCCACAGGACACAGACACATGGCCCAGAGGAGAGAAGAGGGAAGCTCCAAACCACCACCACCAGGGGCCCTAGGGACTGGCCCTGGCAGCCACAGGACACAGACACAGGGCCCAGAGGAGAGAAGAGGGAAGCTCCAAACCACCACCCCCAGGGGCCCTAGGGACTGGCCCTGGCAGCCACAGGACACAGACACAGGGCCCAGAGGAGAGAAGAAGGAGGCTCCAAACCACCACCACCAGGGGCCCTAGGGACTGGCCCCGGCAGCCACAGGACACAGACACAGGGCCCAGAGGAGAGAAGAAGGAGGCTCCAAACCACCACCACCAGGGGCCCTAGGGACTGGCCCCGGCAGCCACAGGACACAGACACAGGGCCCAGAGGAGAGAAGAAGGAGGCTCCAAACCACCACCACCAGGGGCCCTAGGGACTGGCCCCGGCAGCCACAGGACACAGACACAGGGCCCAGAGGAGAGAAGAAGGAGGCTCCAAACCACCACCACCAGGGGCCCTAGGGACTGGCCCCGGCAGCCACAGGACACAGACACAGGGCCCAGAGGAGAGAAGAAGGAGGCTCCAAACCACCACCACCAGGGGCCCTAGGCCCCTGGTGGCCCCCGGCAGCCACAGCCGACCACCGCGCCTGGTGCAGAAGGCTCCACAGAAGAAACACCTCACAGTGATTAAACAAATTAAAAATAACAATAGGGTGAACTTCAAAAATCGTCGGTAAAATGAGGGAAAGACAGAATAGCACTAGAACATGAATAAATATATGACGGCTTCAGTGTCATTTTTTTTAGGATTCTCGCCTTTGCTATGCCATTTTACTTATCTCAGCATTAGCAAATGTTTAAAGTGTGTACACTGAATGTATCCCAAAAGAAATATATGATGCAGTAAATAAACCGTCTTACTGTGAAAACAGAAATAAGGGAGGATGAGACGGAAGCGCCCTGTTGAGTGGACTAAATGAATGTGAGCAAACAACGTGGCCTGTAGATGAGGTTGTCTAAGCTTAAAGCGGCTCCTTTAGGATAAACGCCTCTCCATATGACAGATGTCTCTTAAAGTGCTCAATACTAATGCCCTTTACCAGACCTCGTGGGTACAGAGACATGTCAGCTACAATGTCCCTGCAGAAAAGAAAGTCTGCGCACTTCATTCATATTTTGGATTAGGGTCTCTACAGACACTTTATCAACTCAGCTAAGTCAATGCCAAAACAGATCTAAATTAGAAAAAAACTTGCAATTTTACAAATTTCAATGCGTAAAAGGCTCTATTTAGCTGCTTACCTGTCATAAAATCTGACTTGTGTACGAATTGTGCTCTACAAACAAAAAAATAAAAAATTCTCAAGACTATGCTTTTTTATTATTATTGCTTTTTTGTGTAAGTGAAGACATGCTTGTTGCAGAAAGTATATATATATATATATAATGATGTATATTATGCACATACGCACATATGCATACACACCAGTGGCAATTAAGGCAATTGGTGACCAATAAGATCTAAAATTACCGTGTCAACTATATATGAATTGTTCTAAAATATATTCAGATAAGATGTTTTCCCTCACTTCTGCTGCTGAAGCTTGGTCAAAGTCACGCTGGGCCATACTGCGGAAAGCATCTGCTTTTACCTCAGCTGTTCAGTCTGTGGTTGTGTTCAGCAGCTTCTTTTAGAGGTCTGCACATGTGCTCTGAGGACAACACAGCCTCTGCCACGCTGAATAAACCTGTGTGAGAAACAACAGGTCGTGCCTCACTGAGCATGTGCAGAGGAGACGCAACAGCAGCGCCAACAGACTTAAAATGTATGTTTTAGAGACAAGTCTTTAGAAATACAGACAGTCACTTAACAACACAGAGAGCTAATTTGTGTAATGAATTGGTTGATGAAGTCCAATTAGCATCTAGCTCAAGTATGGAAATGTAGCTCAGTAGAAAAGACCTTAACACTGGGCATTGTTTTTATTGAAAATCCTTTTATATCAAGAATAGAATGCCTATATATATATATATATATTATTTATTTTTTCCCCCTTCTGGTTGGAAGGTAAGTAAATCCTGTAAGTGAGGTCCTGGATTGAGCGGCGTGCAGGAATCAGAAGAGGAGATGTGTCCCGTGCAGACACAGCAACAGGTGAACATGATTGTGTGGGGCAAATCAGCTCTGCCATCCCAAGTGATTGGAAAGAAATGAGTCTGGGCGTGTGACAGGTGATTGCAGGAGCACTGGTTACGGTCAGGAGCAGGGGATCCAGTGGGATTCTGAACATTAGCACAACGGACAAGAAGAACAGCGTGTTAAGAATCACCTCATGGATCTGGACAGCTGTATGGTCACAGCAACAAGCACCGTCGTTGGATCAGGGAGGTCATCGAGATCCGGAAAGGGGCCTTCCAACTTTCAAGTTTCTCACACCTGGGATACAGTTCTGAAGACTTACATACAATAATGACAATGAGAAATCCTAATCTTATAGAAAAAAATGTGAAGGATTGTTAAGAAATCACTCATTCAAAGCAAAAGCACATTGCGTTTGACCTAAAAACGTCCCAAAATTCAGTTATTTTACGTCACATAGATTGGTTAGATTGGTTTGATTTTTCACTGCAGTTAGAATATAATATAAATATAATAAAACTGTACAGCGCTAGTATGTGCAGTATTTTAAAAGGTCAAACAATGAAAGAGTTGAAGTTAGCGTAAAAGTCTTTATGCGCCTGTGTAAACCCGTCCTCCCAATTACCTCCGTTCTACTTTTCATGACCCCTTATTGAGTTTGTGAAGCTTTGTTCTGAGGGAGAGTTAAAGTCTTTAAAGCTGCTTGTAAAAACCGAGGTCAAACACAGCTTAAAGAGTCCCCGTAATAAAAAGACAGCCACATTAAAGTCTGTCAATCTGAATCTCCACAAAGAGATGGGTCAGCCCCAGAGGTCTGCGGAACATTCTTTACCTGAGCTCAGTAGAGGCTCCATAACTATCCATTAGTTCTGAAGGAATGACTGAATTGCCCCTTAACAAGCTTTTGAAATGGTACCAGACTATTACACAGACTATTTTTTGATCTGATCATTATCTGATTTCTGGAGGTGTCGGATCAATGAAATGGCTTATGAAGTTAATGTATGACAAGCAAAATGCTCAAATCTAATGCGACAAAAACAAGAAAAGAAAGAAAAAGAAAGAATTATACATTTAAAAATATATTGTCTTCTAAATATAACAGTTTGCCTACTCTAAAATAATCAGATGGTTCACTGACATGTTGCCCAGTGGTTCTTTTGTGGTTCTAACCCTCTAATAATCAGATTTTTTTCTGGTCATGTAATTGTACTCGCTGTGGGTACTCGCTATACTATTTTCATTCTCTAAATCAGAAATCTTGTTCCAAAGTATGATCCAGTAATTGCAATAGCATGCCTTTGATTTGAAAGTGCACAGTTGGACATTGTCAAAACTACCTTGTTTTTTAGTCCGATATGTTTAGCTGCTTCGTCATGTCCTATTATTCCTCTGCTTTTTTTTGTCCCTCTCATTTATCCAACCTCCACCAAGGACATATTAGTGTGTAATTCTTAACCTTTAAAATGCTTCACCCAAAACTGATTTGATTGTCTAAAAGTCTAAAACCTGATCTATCTTAAAGGTGCAATATGTAAGGTTCTGGTGAGGCGTCTCCATGGTTATGTTATTGTGTGCCATTTCATTTATAGATCTCGCATTTGTTCCATGTGTTTTTATTGCTAAACTCATTGCATACATACATCTTCTTCTCTACAGGTCTGACCTGTGACTTGGCCTGATGTCATCTCCTTGTCTCCTTGGAGATGGATACATCTCGATCGTAACACGCACGTGGCTGAATCTTCCACTAAGAAAGCTCAATTGTGCATGAAAATATTAAAAAAAATCAGGAAATCAATAGAAAAAAACAATGGACTAAAGCACAGATTTGAACAAAACCCCAGCACAGTGACCAGGCTGAACACTTCTTTTAGTCTTCATTTTGAGTCCCAGCAGTGTCTGTATCCATAGCTCAAGAATCACACGGCCGAGGTGACGTTTGAAAATGTGTCATATGTTTCACTCCAAATCATATCCCCGTCACTCAAACATTCTATTTTACAATTACTTTTTCTTTATTCAAAGTTAAGTGGTGACCGCAGGTGGTATTTTTCTAAGCTCGGCTCCTGTACCAGAGGCCCCTGGGAGCTCGAGGGTTCTGTGCAGTGTCTTTGCTGTTCCCACTTTTCTGGATCGAGATGTTTTTTTCCAGGGATCTGCTCTAGCCACTCCTCCAGTTTGGGGGTCACTGTCCCAAGTTTTCCCTGATGTTGCCGTCACTTGGTATCGCCATGTCAACCACACTGGCTTTCCTCTGCTGTTTATCCACCACCACCGTCTGTCTGTATCTGGAAGTCCCACAGTCTTCTCCACCACCTTTGGGCGTGTTTCCCACTTTGACCTTGGAAAAAAAATAGGGGTCAAACACAGGAGGAAAAAAGGAGGGCTGATTTATGCAACAAGTACAATCATCCATGTGTGATGCTTTAGCTTTGGTTGTAAGTATAAAAGTAATGCATTTTTTGAATTATACATTTGTTTTTTGTAACAGAAATATTACTATGTGTCTTGTTGTTGTCATTGTGCAAGTCTCCCTTCTACAAAATATGAAAACAGTCTTTACTACATGTTTAAATATGCTGCTGGGCTTGAAATTCAGATGCAAGTCCAGTTATAACAGCTCCACACGACGAGACTGAAGCAGCTGCAAACATTTTTGAAGTAGAAATGACTGGGACTGACTAGGCACGACTGGAAATCCGGAATAAATCGGTATAAAATTGCGTCCTCGGCTTTAAACAACTCTTTAATGTATAGCTTTTTGCCTCCCAGTGCAAAAAGAATGTGATATCACTGAGGATGGTCTATTGAAAGGTACACGTCTGTATCTGGTCAATCTTGTTTGTTTGATGATGGAATTCTTTTAAATCTAGAGTCTTACGCTCCTCTTCATCATAATCATCAGGCTTTTACGGGAGATTTAAATGCCCCTCTTTCAGTGAAAAGCAAGAAAGGCGTGTTGCGGATCCATAATATGATTTATCTGTTGCTATGGCACTGTCACTGCAGAGGAAACAGAAGTGAAGCAATGAAAAGAAGTGAAGCAATGAAAAGAAGTGAAGCAATGAAAAGAAGTGAAGCAATGAAAAGACTCTAGTGCTTACTATATATTTTGGCCAGCTTCTTTACCTCCCTCTGTCAGTCTCTTTACATGGCAGAACAGCAGTCATTATTCCTGCCTGTACTTTCTATCGATCTGTGCACAGACACAGGCAGTGAAAGCCATGTGCAATAGAAGTCTTTCCAGGAGCATTCTCTGCGCGTTAAAGAAGATGAATAAACACTTAAGCTGATTTACCTGTGTCTTCACATCTGGTTCATTTGCTCCTGAGCTCGTACTTATCAAGTGAGTGTTACATTGTAACATGAGATATAATATTTACATAGAAATATGGTCAGATCTGCCCAAAAAACTCTCATTTCAGTGTGGCAACTGTAGACTGCCGTATATCGCATGTCCGCGTCTAGATTCACTTCCTCATTAGACTAATTTCTCCATGAATATAAGTCTGATTGTAATAAAACACACAGCACTTCAGAAGCTTCTACAGTGTGTCAAATACTTGCGCTTGCCCCCGGTGGCCGTTAGCAGTGAAATTCTTGATTCTAATGAAAACGAATGGTTTTGAAACGGCTATATTTATTTCAATTTAAGTGGAGACATGGACATTTCTTTGCGTGGTTAAAACTGAAGCCCAGAGTCTGGGGCTGTGAAGATTGTTGAAATGTGGCAAAACCCTTTGGCAGGTCAGGGGGTGTTTAGTGTGAGCAGGGCCGGCTGACAAAGAGTTACATTGAAGTTTGCGGTGGGATTTTGAATACTCTTTCCCCCTCGTACACCCACACTCCCTATGCTGATGTACAATTGAAGATTCATGATTTATGCAGTTATGGCTCTGTTCTTAAATCCCACTCGACCCGGCGTTTGACGGACCTTTAGGAATACGAGTGTCACGGCCCTAAATGTGCGCCCAGAACCAGAGCATTGTCAATTTCAAACAGATGCAGCTGAACTAGGGGGAACTGAATTTTGAGAGGTCTATTTGCCTGCCCGTTGTTTTGATTACTGTCACACAGAATATGGTGGTCCTGCATCAGTGAATCTCAAACCGTGCTTTACGACGGGAGGCAAAGTCAATATACAATGGAGCATATTTATGTTCATAACAGATGCAGTGGGACAATGAAATGAAGCTCTACGTTTTAGTATGATGCAGAACAAAATGAGTACTGAGTTGATTGTCTTCTTGGACTTCCTACTGTGAAAAAGTACTGTATGTTGTAGCTCTTCTTGTACACTTCAGGACACCTATGATTTATTATGCTGCTGTTTTCTTGTTCTTGCGAGAATAAAACTTCTGAAACCTTTTTTTAATAGTTTTTACTCCATACATACCGTCATAATGTATGTTTTTCCTTTCATTATTCACATATTCCATCAAATCTATCAATTTAAAGTCAGATTTCATAGCGATATGAGGACAATATATGACTAGAAGCGTTACAATATTCTTTTTACAACAGTGCATAGGATCTGGTTGAAAAAAAGGACATAATAAATACACAACATATGATAAGAAGTGGGTGCACGGTGGCAAAGGCGGTTAGTGCTCTTGCCTCCCAAGAAGGAGATCATGGGTTCGATTCCCGGATCAGACCAACATCACATGATCTCTCTGGGTGGAGTCTGCATGTTCTCCCCGTGTTACCGTGGGTTCTCTCCGGGTTCTCCGGCTTCCTCCCACCGTCCAAAGACATGCATGTGTTAGGCAAAATTGGTGACTCTAAATTGGCCCTAGTGAATGAATGTGAGCGTGAACTGTCTGTAATGTCTATGTCTCTGTGTTGGCCCTGCGACAAGTTGGCCACTGTCCAGGGTGTACCCCGCCTAAGGCCCGAAGTCACTGGGATAGGCTCCAGTCACCCGCAACCCCGAAAGGGAACAAGCGGTAGAAAATGGATGGATAGATGATAAAAAGTTCCAGCGAGAGGAGAGAGTATGTATGTGTGTTCGAAATACCACTGACCAGCCACAGTCTATAACGAGGATTATACAATGAACTGTGGTCACTGTGGTCGCTGACTGCCACTGCATCGTGACAGCTATTGCCAGATTGTCAGGCTGATCAAATGCGTCACACTCAGAGCAAGCACATAGAACACATCATTAAGGGCATGTGCTATCGCTGAACATTACTGCCCATTAAGAAGGACATGGACACAGCTAATGTAATGGTCAGACTCGAGAGCGATCCTGCCAGAGAATAAATAGTATCTGGCACAGGCTGAACCCATTAGGAAGTAAAGGAGAAATACTGCTTACTTTTCAGCAAGATAATAATAAAAAAGCATACAGGCATGGTAAATAACAAGCTAAAATAGAAGATGACACATACAATAGAAATATCACTAATGCAGGCATGTACAAACTACGGCCTGGGGGCCAAATGCAGCCCTCAGACCATTTTTTGTTGTACCAACCTAATATTAATGTTCTAATGATTCACTATGTCAATCAACAAATTTGAAATTGTTGTTTTTTTGTGGCTTTCTGCTCCATATAAGTTTCAAAATATGGCCCTTGGTGAAAAAAAAATGTTTTTGTTTAAATGAATCCAACTTTATGTCATCGCACATGTTCCAGCCCACTGAGCAATAAACTAAGCCCTGGCTCAAATCAAATGCATCATGATATCAGACACAGCACTTAAGCAGCTAGAGTGACAGCGCTTTTGAAGGAATAGAGCAAATGGACCGCCACGGGTGTAACAGGGCCAGATGGTGAGACAGATTCCATGTCAAGTGTATTATGGCTAACAAGATACAAAAAATGGCATTAATGGGAAAAAAACTTGTAAGTGGATTCAAAGCCTAACACAGTGGGGGAGAAAAAACTGTTAAGATAAGGAGAACACCGAGAACAAAATAGTGAGGACAGCTTTATAGACATTCTCCTAAAATGAGGGACTCTCATGACGTCCAGCTTTTTTGTTCTTTTCAGGGGCCGAAACTGGCATCAGCCCAAGCAAAAGAACAACTCGGACAATAACTACACAGACTTAATTTAACGTTCTTTTGAATTACGAAAATGTTTAATTACCAGTTTAGCCATCTGTTACTTCAGATAATATCTATATCAGCTGATAGAATATTGAAGGGCTGACCAGGGGCGGGCGAAAAATAAATTAAAATCTGAAAATAGGTGTAATTTCATGTAATTTGGTGGATTTTATGGGAGAATTATTTTATAGATCCAGTTGACTATAGTTGTATAATGTCAGCTTGATTCAGTAGGGTCGTTTTATAGAGCTGTATATTGGTCATGATCAGTACCCATTTGTATTAGTACAGTTAGCAAGTGACCACATTCTTTTTTGGGTAATAAAACTTATTGAAAGATAGATGAGTTAGGCTACTGTGGAACCTTCCAGGCAAAGAAAAAACTATTTTATGAGGAAACATACACTTCTAGGAAACTTACATTTAATCTGAGGCATTCTAATGTTCTGTAGTCCTATGGCCCATTCTCAGGGTCCCATTTGTGGACCCTCACCTGCCGTTTGAGAACCACTGCTTTAAAACCAACTAATGCAGAGTACAGTGGCAAATAGGCCTAGTATCTGAGGGCTATGGCCCGTTGCAGACCATATTACTGCAATGAGACAGTCTGTGAATGGCCCACGTTCAGCTCTGAGCTAGAGACCTGCACAGACGGGTTCTTTAAATACATAAATGAAACTGAACTAATTCCACAGAAACTGTTCAGAGGGAGAAATGTGCAACACCAAAATGCTCATTGGCAGATTGCCCCCTGAGCCTCATTTATAAAGTTTCAGTAGCGTTGCATTGCTCTAGTCACTTTGTCAAAGTGTCCTGTGATAATAGACCTACATCCACCTGACGTAGCGCTCTCCTCCTCTCGTCTCCACCGCCTCTGTCCTCTGTTGCTCTGTATCACAACTCAGCAGCGCTCTGCTTTGCACGTGCTGCTGCTGCTCTCTGGGACAGGGGTGCTCCTGCTTGAGCTCAAGTAAATCCCACCTGATCCTGCAGCATTTGACACACAGGAAATCACACACACCACATGGGCAGAACGAGAGTTTGACCCACACCAGCCCATTTATTCATGGGCCCACTAGGAAAATCCCTGGTCCCGGGTATGCCAGCCCACCCTTGAGGCTGACTTACAGAGAAGTTGAAATAATTTTATATGACACACTCTCGCCTTTTATTTATGGGAAGTAACAGGGTTAACTGTTCCAAAACATTCTTACCTTAAGACAGGAGAGTTGTCCACTTGAATAACATGTTTCAGACATTAGGTGTTCGCTCCATCTTCTGTTCGGAAGAAAACAATGTAAACAGCCTATAACACGCCACAACACTGCCAAATGATACTTCTGACAATGTTAAAAGGGGCTGTACCTGATTTTTGCTACCTTAAAAAACATGAAAAACAGATTCAGTTCATCTTAAAGGCTTTGCAGTAGTCCACATGTATTGTTCACTGCATTCTGAGTATTGCATTCACTGAGTTTTTAAGTGACTTAAGAATAAATGTTTCCGTCCAGTAAAGCTACAACATCTAGCATGCTAACTTCACAATTCCTGCTTCTTGGAGAATAAAATAATTATAATAATTAGATGCTAAAAGCACACAATGGACTCTTTTTCACCTGAATTCTTTAGGTGCAGGATAAATAAGCATCTATGAGTGTCCAAAAAGTGCTTTATAAGTTTGATGTATCAATACTTATTGTAAATTAAATCTGTACTGGGGCAAATTAAATTTATTATTATCAGAATGTATTTTACATAGGAAATAAATCTGGTAGAGCCCCTGCACTTGTGTACCATCGTCTGCCCACACAACAACACAAACTGTGCATCAAGTCAAAATTCAATCAATCCATAACTCTTTGTTCTCATAAAAATGTATCTACAATAAAGGTTTGATCTAACAAAAGATAAATACATTCTTGTCCTTGGTAAGTTGGGGCTGATTCAAAATGACACCATTTTCACTCACATACATTCAGTTTTGGATGATGGATGAACGCACAGGAACCCAAAAAACGGAAAGTTCAAGCCTGTCAGTGTAAATCCGGGTGAATAAGATGCAAAGCTCTGACAGAAAAGTGCCATTCAAGGGGGGAAAAGCTTGCAACACTTGCTAATGAATACAAAGTCGAACATCAATAAGACAAAGTGGGCGAGAAGGAGACACAGATGGAAATGGTCTTCCTAAGCGTCTAAAAGGCTCCTTGTAGGGGACCGCGGACAGGGGATGTAAATGGGTGCACTTAGGGCTCAGTGACACCAAAGACACTTCTGCTTTTGTTCCGCCCGATCTGCTTTTGGCCGTCATCTGACTCGAGGGCGGAGGACACGACGAGGACCTTTACAAGCGCCGAAATGAACGCCGAAGAGACAGACGCGGTGACGGGAAGACGAGAACGGAGAGCAGGCAGGAACGGACAGCTTTACCGTGGCACCGTCGACCAGAAATGAAGACGTTCGAGACGCGAGGGAGAGAACCGCAGAGGCGCCGAGGAGGAAGGAGGCTAAGTGGAGCAGAATTGAACGCGATAGATCCACGAGAGGAGGCATTGAGCGCGGGGGTTGCGAGGTGAATCGAAGAGAGAGAATTGGGAACGAAAGAGTCTGAACAACACAAGTCAAATGCTATCTTTGTATTTTCCATTACTCCCACTTAGAGTCTCGTCAGATTACTGTTATTTGTTCTGGCTCGTGTTTAGGGTAATTGAAAAAGAGTCTGGCTAGAGCTGCTCTGTTTAATCTGAGAGAACAAACACAGAAAAGGCCAAGTTGGAGTCAGAACGGTGCACGTTTGACAGCCGTGTTCTGCCTCCAGAGGTTACGCAGTTCTTAACAAGATTTGTGTTCTCAATCAATTCATCCTGAGTCTGTTGTTAAGCCAGTGGCACTCAGTGGGAATTAGAAATCAAAGCTATAATTCTGTTTTCTTTGCATTTTACCTTAAGGAATACGCCGGGTTAATCACTAAAGCGTACAAAATAGTTTGATGTGCATAAAAAGGGTGTTTAAAAAAAGGGGATTTGTGATTTCTTGTGAACCCATTCCACTGGATTAATGGCTAATTAAAGTGTTTCTTTTTTTATTTAGGGCTGCAAATAGTATTTATCTTCACATCTTCTGCTGTTCTTTTCAGGAGTTGCTATAATAACTCCCATCTTATCTTCAGGTACCCTTTCTCTACATCCATAAATCTCCTGTTTGGTTCTCATGCCCATGCAACATCAGCATAAAATAAATGATATATACATTTACAATCTGAACCATGGAAGACTGATGTGGCATGTTACTGTAAAACCATTTTGTATGTTTTTTTCGTCTTTTCTTTGCTATTGTGGTGGTGGACTATACTGTGCACAATTGACTAATACAAATAATAATAATAAAAATATTAATTAAAGAATATACACATAAAAAATTACACACACATATGTACAGTATATGTGTGTTAATCTCTTGTTAATTTCTTAAGAGAAAAAAATAGCAATGAAAAAAACCCTAATTAAATACATAAAATACCATTGTGTGGAATATTCAGGGCAAAGCATAACATCTCCATGGAGACAAGAAGTTGCTTGACCCCAGCAGGAAACTGATGTAGGAGCATCTTTAAGTCGAGTGCAAAATGAAGAATTCAACAATCAAAATCACCCACGAAATAACCCAACTACTCAGCAGCATCGAATAAGAAATATTAAGACAGACACACATGAGTAGGCTCTTATTTTAATGCATGTGTGCATTAAAGACAATGCATGTCTTTCCCTTCACTGTATGAAAATGTCTTTATTTTTGTATTTTTGCTGTGTTATTTTTCAGAATGCTGCATTGTAGAGTTTAGTCATGTAACAGTTAAATGTGGCTCTCAGACCATTTTTTCTTGGCCCTCAGGCTACCTGGTGAATTGGCACAAATAGCCATAATAAGCAGTATTTAAAAACAAAAGCTCCACCATCATAACCTCAGTAACAAACATTATGGTGTGAGACAGAACCGGTATCTAGATTTCAATCCAGCCTTGATCAAATTAAATACACTATTTTAATGATTTTCTGCATTCAAATGTGTCTCTGCATGATTCGATATATGGCTCTTTCTCTTTCTCTCGCTCTTTCTCTTTCTCTCGCTCTTTCTCTTTCTCTCGCTCTTTCTTTTTAGCGTAAACACACACTTTGAAGACGTACAACTGCATTAGGTGGCGGTAAATGCACCATTTCAGTTTGCCATTAAAAGTAACACAACAACAATATAAGGCTCTTGATGAAGACTGTCTGGACATCCCTGGTATCGTGTAATCCCACCACACACTCATGCACTTTCCCTTTTTCACACTGAACACAAAGCAACTGCTCTTTTAGCATGCTGCCCCACAGTCCAGGGTCTTCTAATTGATAATTAGTTCCGCTAGATTTACAGAGAATTCACAGGGCTTTCTTTAAACTGGCTTTGATGTTGTTTTTTTATTATGGGCTGTGTGTCTTTGTGTGCTCGGTGGCAGACAGGGCTAATGCTGACGGCGCTCAAAGTCCTAAAACATTTATATCTCCTTACAGTGAGACACCGAGCGGGCAAAAAGACAAGGGAAAGAGTCAAAGCAAAAATGTAAAGGATAGAGACTTCAAAAGAGACAAAGGGAAATAGAGAAAGATGTGCAAAATGAGACATTAGGAAGTGTTTCAAGTCAAGTACAAAACCGTTTTCTATGAATTATTTAAATTGTTGAGTATTTGGGGTACAAACCATCTGACTCTGAAACATGTGTTTGTTTGAAATTGGCCATGATTATTTATTATCAAAGGAAAGATCAGGGTTAGAAAATTCAAGAGTTTGTAGCATTTTTGCTCTTTCTG
Organism: Eucyclogobius newberryi; assembly: GCF_026437365.1. Taxonomy (NCBI): domain Eukaryota; kingdom Metazoa; phylum Chordata; class Actinopteri; order Gobiiformes; family Gobiidae; genus Eucyclogobius; species Eucyclogobius newberryi. The sequence continues at coordinate 21,087,841 of NW_027315724.1, forward strand.
AAAGTTAGAGTTAAGGTTAGTTTATCCAAGTATTCATTCACCTTTACCTGATAAAGAAATGCTCCAGTGGTTGGCCATGGCTGCAGAGAGATGTGGGGTCTGGTGTTCATGAATACTTTGTGCAATTTGAATACAGATACAAGGAAACAAGAGTTATGGGTCCTAGAACTAGTCCATGGGGGACTCACACAGGACTAGAACACATGTTGGTCCATATTTGAATATGTTTTATGATGCAATTAGTGTGCAATTTGTGTTAAGCTTTAAGTTTTTGTTAAGCAAGACATTATGGAGACAATCAACTAAATGTTTGTGTATTATGATATGAATTGAAGTAACACTTACATTGCTGTCATTTCACACGTCATTAGTGCATCTCAAAGGAGTGCGCTCATCTGATTATTCTCCTTATTGCTTTTTTTTTTCATATTGTGACATTGATACTGTTAGAAATGCGTGTATTTGTGCTGCTGTGTCATGTAGGGTGATTCACTGATTTTGGATGATAAAGTACTAAAGACACGTGGTCTTGTTTATGAATCATTATAATGCAGCCGGCCTCTCTCTGACTCTCTCTCTTGTGTGTGCCCACTCCAGTCACTGGAGCATGTGGGCCTACAAGTGGGCCTACATGTGGGCCTACATGTGGGCCTACATGTGGGCCTACATGTAGGCCCACATGCTCCAGTGACTGGAGTGGGCACACACAAGAGAGAGAGTCAGAGAGAGGCCGGCTGCATTATAATGATTCATAAACAAGACCACGTGTCTTTAGTACTTTATCATCCAAAATCAGTGAATCACCCTCTCTCACACACGAGCACACGCATCACCAGCAGCATTAACACCAGCAGCACCAGCAGCATTAACACCAGCAGCACCAGCAGCACCAGCAGCACCATTAGCACCATTAACACCAGCAGCAGCAGCACCAGCAGCACCAGCAGCAGCAGTAGCACCAGCAGCAGCAGCAGAAGCAGCACCAGCAGCAGCAGCATCAGAAGAACAAACACAAACAGGCTGGTCTGGAGCACAGTTGGGACAGTTTTGACTCCATGGATGTGTTCTACGAGGCTCGAGCAGCAAAACACAAGACTCGGCCTCATATTCACTTAGAAACAGTGAAAGAAATGAAATGTGTCGAGCAAGTAACATGTGGTGCAGTCGTAGAGTGAAAGCATCCAGTGAGTTTAGAGGGTCGAGTTTGCAGTAGCAGTGGTTCTCTTGAGCCTCTCAGCACCAAGGACAGAGGCAGAGGGGAGCGTGAAGTGTGAGACTGCCACATACAGAGGGCGGGGCAGAGAAACTTGAATAAGTGCTAATTAGAATGTACATAGAGCAGCTTATTTTAAAGCATGACCTAGTTTGACCTGAACAAATCAATCATTTAGTATAATGATAGAATTATAATGTTTTGTGTAGCCTATTCAAATGGATATGAGTTAAAATATGACTTCTCGAGTGCATCAGAATACAGGAAACGACTTGTGATTTGTTCCCCCAAACCCCCCTTTACATCGGCTATAACTTTGTCTCATTTCAAATAATCAACTTGTAAATACTGATTAAAAAGTGTCTGCTCTATTGACCCTGAGTCACATTTTCTCCCAGGCCACCCATCATTTCTTCTCTCAATAATTTAGCATTGAATATAGATAGTGCCTCAAGTTTTCATTGTATGTTATGTATATATATATATATATATATATATATATATATATATATATATATATATATATATATATATATATATATATATATATATATATATTATGTATATATTTAATTACAAAGTTTATTATTCGGTGAGCCACAACCACAATCTTGTTTGCCTGGAACCGACCCCATTTATAATAATCACTTGTTAATTAAGTCTGTTTTAAACTGTTGCATCTCAGTGAGCATGCTGAATATTTAAGTTTTCATTTCCATTATTCTATATTTTTGTTTGTAAATTGAACTAATTTGAGGGGAAATGTAAATGAATTAACTGAAAATCCATTAATTTCAATATAGGAAAAATACTGGCATCAAGGCTCAGTTCAGCGCATTAGAACAGAGGATGCTTCATGGCATTTTGCATTTATTCAATTACAGTTGTTGATTGCCAATACAATATTTGTTTGTCCCCATGTTTGTCCCCATGGAGATAGAAAGGCTGATTCACACCCACTCTGTCACATCTCCGGTCACCATTTCTTGTGGATTTACTGCATGAATTAAAGTCGTAAGGTTTATCCAAAAAACAATCTGCTTTCCTTAAATGTTTTACTTCATGACACTACTGTGGATATAATTATTTTTGATCTTTATGCTTGCATCAATAAACAGGAAACAAATCAAGTCAGATCAAGTCAGCGTTTGGCGAGAAATGATTATCTCATAGGAATATCTGCTTTTATTTGACTTTTTCACCTCAACATTAAACGCTTTGTCCCGTACACTGAGTGAACTATATTATGATAGATCAATGCGCTTAGACACACGGACACATGGGGACGAGCCCCCCAGCGTTTTATGATTGATACGTGGCAGGACTAATCGGCAGTCCACGCCACGAGGAAATAAGACTCAGATTTGGGCCAAAAAAATTGTCCATTCAACCTTTAAGCAGCTGCAGCACGGACCCAGCTCACACTCCAGCACGGGCCTGTCGACACACTGCCTTGTGCTGGGCCTGGTGATGATGGGCTGGTACACTTCCCCCTCAGCTCTGGGTGGCTGCCTACCGCGCCCATGCCAAAAACTACCACTGGTGTGAATTGAACACAAATTAAGGTATGCAAAGGCAATACATACCATCACTTCTGATTTACCGTGCAGGGTTCAACATTGTCGCGGAGGGATAAACTGTGTCACTGGGCTGAGTTTGAAGACTTCTCATGGCCAGGCAATTAACACATTACATTGACTACATCGATCACTGCCGCTTTTAATCACTCTTCCTTTTTGAACGCTATCTCCCCCCACATTCATTTTAGTCACCGCGGAAAGCCAGAGAATCCATTGACATTCATTACAAATAATAGCAACTGTACGACATTAATATGTAGACACACAAATCAAGGCAGTGCATTTTTCTTCTCCTGAAACTTTATGGCTTGCAGTTAGATTTAATTACGGCTCAAAACATCGAGGCGTGTGCGATTGCAGGAGGTGTTGCAGATGCACAGTGCAGTGGACTGATGCAGTGGTGAATACTGATGTAGGACCACAGTGTCGTGGTATAGCCTGTGGTCAAAGCAGCATCGTGCCCACAGCCATCTGGAGAATTACAATGACTTCTTGCTTTCATACATGGAAAATAATTTGGAAATGACAGGAATAAGGGTTGGACAAGATCAGGTTTTTCAGTTTTATTTACAAAAGACTGCTATCGGAATGTAACAATGGCAAACTGGTACTGCCCCTCCAAAAATGGTGACATGTCCGGTGTATGCTGGCTTCCAAGAAGTGTGTACGGATCCTAACAACATGGGACTGTGCTGTGCTGCAACACCAAAAGCAGAGGATGCATTTCCCAACGGGTAAACTAAAGTGTACCTTAACATGAGGTCGTGGTTGTGGATGAATGACACGACAGTGGACATATTCTGAGCATGTTTGGGATGCTCTGTGTTCCAGTTCCAGCAGTTTTGGCAGCCATTTTGATTTCAGAGTAGCCTTTCCGTGTGGTCAGCCTGAGGCACACCTGTGCAATATTCACGCCGTCTCATCAGCATCTTGACATGCCACGCCTGAGAGGTTTGAATGGATCATCAATATTAATATGAATTGTTCAGTAAGAATTTGACAGAACAATATTTGGCATAAATGAGTCTTTTGGGTGAAGTTTCATTTCTTTGATTTCAGCTCATAAAAAATGTGAGCAAAAACAAAAGTGTTGCAAGAGGAAAGTCAAAAGCCAGGTCTGTCAACACAACAAAAATGAACCTCTTAAAACTAAAAGCCTTAATGTTAGTCAGTGGATGTTTTTTAATGACTCTTTTGGCAAGAAAATGTCCCAAGTCTGACCTAAGACATCCCAGTGGAAAATGTCTCTTATTAAAATAATAAAAATAGCTATGGTATTTTTCTACTCTGACAAAGCCTTTTCTTTTCCTCTGAGTCTAGGAAAGTATCCAGTACCACAACCACCTTTCCAGCACTGTTTAATGGTGCTAGATGAATCCGGCCAACACCTTTAGTCCCTCCAGAGCCCATTGTCCGATGCTTTTGCTCTCATCTGTATCTCTCTCACTCCGTCTCCTGCGCTGTCTCCCCCATTTTTTCTTTTAGTATTTTATAGCTGTTGTAACTGCTACCTGACCTTTCTTCTGGGTAATTACTTTATAATGAGACCACAACTCTCTCCATCGCTCTCCTCCTTCTCCACCTCCTCCTCCTCCATCTCCTTCTCCACCATTGTACATGTGTCATTTCTCCTCCAGATTACACCAAAATTAAATTGGAGGAAGAGGACCACAAGCGTGACGCGTTCAATGGATTTGAAATGATTGTAAGAATGTAACTTAAATTATCTGAGCAATTTATCAAGATAATTAAATTTTAGTGTATAATAGATTATATTTTATCTAATTCACTCCGCCCGCTTCCTTTAGAAAAACACAAATTTGACTCGGGGTCAGTATTAATTGCTTTTCATTTCCCTAATTAAATAAGCAACATAAAGGGCAGAACTGCATGCATCATAAGGTTTTGTTTATGACGGATATGTAACCTTTGAGGGTAAGGATGCAGGAGGACGGGGAAAACTACCGTCATGCCTCATAAAATAAAAGCAGTCACATTGGCGGTTGCTGAATGACATATAAAAAAAATAAAAAAATCTAAAAAGATGTAGATATTTGCCATGGCACCGGCCTTTATCTCGCACTAGCAATCACCTTAAAATATTCCATTTTGGGTTGACATGTAGTGCGCTTCAAAGCCCTTAAATCTTGCGGTGCATAGATGTTACTTTTTCTTCCTTCTATCCCTGATGATCTCTGCTTCCTGGTGGTGTATAGAGAGATGCTGTCCTCCACGTCGCCCTGCCAGCATGTCTGATGTACAAAGAGGAAACCCACCAACAAATATGCTGCTCGGGCTAAGAAGTGGTGCACGCGACGTTGAAACATTTGTATTTTCATGTTTTTCTCTCTTGTCAAATTTTGTGAAAAAGCCACTTTGACTGACCCTGACCTTCACACCGAGCAGAGTTTCTAACAATGCTCCTGGTCCCAATGTGGCTTAAATGCCACACAATGATGCGTCGAGTCAGATGCCAAATAACACTGTGCAACTATAAATCATAACGCTGCGTCAATCTTGAATGACAGGGAGAAACTTATTTTTACTCATTTTATGGGCTGAAATTATGCAGATTTGGATTTTATATCAGAAACATGACTAAATATGCATATTGGATTACAATTGGCTCGAATTAAATTTTTTTCCCCTTCAATGCAAGATTAATATCAGGTGTGAATGGAGGCGAGCGATGAACATGGGTTGAATGAAAAGCCTAATGGGGAGAATACGACAGCTCTACGGGCGCGTGCTGTAGCTCCAGTGGTTCGCTGAGGAAGCACATTGTGTGAAAATGGATTTACACTTTCCAGTTCTCGAGCTGTTCCAGTTGATCTTAAGCCCTTCACTACCATCAGCACTATATCAAATGGAGGAATACCCGTTCATTCTTCATTGTGACGTACCTGCAGACACAGCCGAAATGGACTTAGTGGACTTTGTGAAGCCGATTGTCCTGAACTTCTCTTGAAATATATACATTCATACAAATATGCAATGTAAAAAAATAGTTATTTACTTTTGATTTGTGTTTAATTAATTATAATGACATTTTCCAATCACATCAGGACAGGTGATGCAGTGCAATTATGCAAATTACGGTAAATACAATTTATTTTTGTCATTTATATATTTAATTGCTGCCACAAAATACATTATTTCCAACTACAGGAGCATAGTGCGCGTGTGGTACCCTATGAGGAGGGACCCAGTGTAGCATTGTGAGATAGAGCTCATGATGACCCTTTACAGAGCTCAAAACTACCAATGCAGGAGGGATTTCTACATCGCTTCTATCTCCTCTCTAATGGTGTGAGTGAAGTCACTCTCGGTAAACATGGCACAAAAGTAAATGGAAAGACAGTTGAGTGACGTGTGCGGCTGAACGAGGAGCTGTTTGTGCGCTGCAGCTCTGGTCGACACAGGTGGTTGATGATCGATAATTGAGCACATCCGAGCTGGAAAAAATATAAAAGGAAAAAAATAAAAACGCACAACATAATCAGTCGACCAGCGTGTGCGGGAATCAGCTATCAGGAGACAAACTTTGGGCTGTTTTGACTCTTGGCGCTCGCGTACCAGGGCCACCCGCTCTGCTCCCGACAAACACCACCCAGGGAGAAGAAATCAGACGAGAGCAATCAAGCAGCGAGGAAGTGGCTCTACGGGAGTGTGGTGACTGGCAGGAGAAAGAGGAGAGTAGGAAGAAGGATGAAGACAAATAGAGTGGAAAGGAGAGTATTTGACATGAAGAATACACTCTCTGCAGATGAGAATGCTGAGGTTAAGGTGAAAATGTGTCTATATGTTTATGAAATAAATAAATATATGAATAAATAAAACTGATCTTCTCAATCCTCTCAACAGAACCCTCGAGCCTGGGAGCTTGACGTATCTGCACAGTATCTTTGCTGTTCCTAGCACTGAACTTTTCTGGACTGATCTTGGCTCGGTCATTCTCCACCACCTTTGGAGGTGTTTCCCACTTTGTCCTTGGGGTCTCCAGCCCATACTCTGCACAGATGTTCCTGTACACTATGCCAGCTCCTGGTTATGGCGCTCCATGTATGCTGTCCCTGCCAGCATCTGCAGTTATGAGTGGGATTGTCTCAGGGCCCTTTGCACAGCCTACACCTTGGGTCTTGTCTGGTGTGGTAGATCTGGGCCTCTATTGATCTGGTGTTCAGGGCCTACTCCTGTGCTGCCATGATCAGGGCCTCTGTGCTGCTATGATCAGGGCCTCTGTGCCGCCATGATCAGGGCCTCTGTGCCGCCATGATCAGGGCCTCTGTGCCGCCATGATCAGGGCCTCTGTGCCGCCATGATCAGGGCCTCTGTGCCGCCATGATCAGGGCCTCTGTGCCGCCATGATCAGGGCCTCTGTGCCGCCATGATCAGGGCCTCTGTGCCGCCATGATCAGGGCCTCTGTGCCGCCATGATCAGGGCCTCTGTGCCGCCATGATCAGGGCCTCTGTGCCGCCATGATCAGGGCCTCTGTGCCGCCATGATCAGGGCCTCTGTGCCGCCATGATCAGGGCCTCTGTGCCGCCATGATCAGGGCCTCTGTGCCGCCATGATCAGGGCCTCTGTGCCGCCATGATCAGGGCCTCTGTGCCGCCATGATCAGGGCCTCTGTGCCGCCATGATCAGGGCCTCTGTGCTATCCATCAACCAGTGGGATTAGGATGTCTTGATATCAGCCACTTCAGTCCATGTAGGGAATTGTCCTCCAATGATGGTCCCTCCAGCACCTCATCATCCTCTGTTCCCCATTGTTTGAGACATTCACTGAGGACGTCATCTGTTGGGACCTTTTCCTTAATGTACTTACGCTCTCACGCTCACTAGTCCTCGGCCTCCTTCCTTACGGCTATTGTACAGTCTCATGGCCCGTTCAGACCGGTGCGGCAAAAGCGTCCAGTTTACATTCAAAGTCTATGTAAACGCGCGTCGAGCACCTCCTGCGTTTTTGCGGCGCGGCTTCCGCTTATTTGCGGCGCGATTCGCCGAGGAGCGCGGCGAGGCGGGCGCGCTTTTGCGTTTTCCGCTCGAGACGCTTTGACGGGCGTATAAGCTTCAATGCATCAAAACGGTTCGCCGCAAATAAGTTCAGAATTTTGAGCTTTTCTGCGGCGCGGCGGTGCAGGAGCCAATCAGAGATGACGCTCCGGTGACGTACGTACACATGTCCCCCCCCCGAGAAGAACCGGCACCACAACAATGGCAGACGATATAGATATATATATATATAGAGAGAGATAGATATATCTATAGAGATATATCTATATATATCTATAGAGATATATATCTATCTATATGTATATATATATATATCTATAAATATATATATACATAGTTATTTACTGTTCTATTTTTCCACAAAATAAATTATTTTATATTATAAAATGTGTGTCCTGTTTACATGCATCTTTTTCATATATATAATACTGGGGAGTCTGTGGGAAATTCAGTGGCTATTTAAAGATGTACTTATTTAATTTACCACAATTCAAGATCATAAACAAAAACAAACAAGGACAAGATGAGATAATCCTTTATTAGTCCACACAGTGGGGAAATTCAGTGTTACAACGCACAAGTAGGTGCAGAAGTAAAGAGAACAGATAACTTAAGAGCTGAGAAGCTTCTCACTGTTTTATTCATTTAACTTTATCTCATTCTGTGTAAACAACCAGACATTTGGGCTCAATCTTGAGTGAGCATGTGGTCTTTGCTATAAATATGAAAATCCCTTTATCAAAAACACTTCTGTGTTGTGGACGTCCAGTCCTCTGTTGTGGACGTCCAGTCCTCTGTTGTGGACGTCCAGTCCTCTGTTGTGGACGTCCAGTCCTCTGTTGTGGACGTCCAGTCCTCTGTTGTGGACGTCCAGTCCTCTGTTGTGGACGTTCAGTCCTCTGTTGTGGACGTCCAGTCCTCTGTTGTGGACGTCCAGTCCTCTGTTGTGGACGTTCAGTCCTCTGTTGTGGACGTTCAGTCCTCTGTTGTGGACCTGAAGCTGCTGGTGATTGTCCTGTAGAAATCCCCAGTGGCAAGAGATCTGAATAATAAAACAAACAAATAACTATATAGCCTAAATTTAGTTTACTTGTACTTTCATTAAATATACCACAATCGAATTTTAAATGGTGCGCTAGAACAAAATATTAACGCTATGAAAACTATGTTTTTTTTACTAAAAAAAATATAATTTTTTACTATCTATGTACTTTTCATTGGTTTTATACACAACCAGATACACAGCACATACACAGCACATACATAGCACATACACAGTATATACACAACAGATACACAGCACATATACAGCACATACATAGCACATACACAGTATATACACAACAGATACACAGCACATACACAGCACATACATAGCACATACACAGTATATACACAGCAGATACACAGCACATACACAGCACATACATAGCACATACACAGTATATACACAACAGATACACAGCACATACACAGCACATACATAGCACATACACAGTATATACACAACAGATACACAGCACATACACAGCACATACATAGCACATACACAGTATATACACAACAGATACACAGCACATATACAGCACATACATAGCACATACACAGTATATACACAACAGATACACAGCACATATACAGCACATACATAGCACATACACAGTATATACACAGCAGATACACAGCACATACCCAGCACATACACTTTATTATTGCGCTCAGACATGAATATTTCTGTACTGACCTGATTGACAGATGGACAGGCGTCTGTAGTTGTTGTCCTGGTACATGTCCGCGCACCAATGCGGGAAAACAAGTCATCAAACAGGACCCGGGACAAACGAAACTACAGCTGAGAGCGATGTTTATCCAGTCTTGAAGCAAATTATGTTATTGACTCAACTCGGATCACTGGTGGATCCAGACACGCCGCCGAGCGTCTCCGTTTTTGGGCTTTGAAGAGCAAATACGCAAAAGGCTCTGTCTCAACTTTGATCCGCCATGAGAAGCCAGACTGACAACACCTCCACTGCGCATGCGCACGCGGCAAACGCGCGTCTGCTTACTATAGTCTCTGCTCCGCTGCGTCGAGAACGCGGCGTATTTGCGTTTTTCTTCATGCGTACTTGCGTCCAACTTCGCCATAACGCGCGAATAGGCGTTTGCGGTTTGAACGGGCCATCAAGGTGCTGGATTTGGGATGAAACCCTTTATGTGTGAGGAGCTTTTGGGTCTTAACATCTGAGGTCCGTATCTCCTCCTTCGTCCATCCATCCATCTTTTTCTTCTTTAGTGGCTGGTTAAACTTTGTTGGGTAAATGTTTGAAGTTAAATGTATCAGGGATTATTCACCATACTAATTTGGTGAAGCTAAATGATAAGATCCTGTTTCACAAAAGAACAGCAGTATTGCTGCTTGAACTAAAGCACACTTAGCCTTGTGTTAGTAATTGTAATGCTGTGGCTTTTGTATCCCGTGTACTAAACAATAGGCAAACCCCAACAGAGGTTAAGGAGATGTTTGCATTGAAGCACAAGTGGATCTCACATAACAAACGAAGCATTACCCTCTGGCTTCTGTTAATGCTGCTTCTAACATCACTGCAAACAGGCTAATGAGCGTGTATTTACCAACTAAATATATTACGCTGTATAATCATCGTAATTAAGCAGTGCTCTCTCAGTGTAATGATGAAAGTACTGGAGGGGGTGAGAAGTTAAACATGCGGCTAAGGGTTGGGTCACATGCTTTGGAAAAAAACAAATATAACTTAAAGAAGGCATACTTTCCTTTTATGGTATTTAGTAAACAGATATATATCACAAATAGATCATTATTTTACATTTAGTTCATTGTAAACTGCTATATTGATCTGAAACAAGTTGATATGTTGGTTGACTTCCTTTATTCACTGTCCCAAAGAAATATTTAGGATTTTTGTATGTTAATTCCATTTATACTTTGTGTTAACTCTCTGAGGAAAATTCAGACCGTCATTGAAAAATTGTAATAACAAGATAATTGATCAGAGAAGAACAATTTGAATTGCAGTTTGAGCACTCGGCACATGCTTAAATGGTAGCACTGTGTATTCATTCTAAAAGTGCAATAATGACAGGCAGAGCGGGAGAGACCGGCCTGCCCACCCAAGACCTTGAGGGCTACAACCAGGTGTCTCCTAGCAACAGAGAAGTAAATGTACAAGATAATACAAACACGAATGTGTCAATCCACTGCAAGGATATTGGAGAGGGACACAAATCAAGATTCAAACTAATTATTTCTGGCATTTACCACAAACTCATGCACATTCATTTGATTTTACCTCTGGTATTTCTCTAATATTTGTGGTCAGCAGAGTAGTTCAAGAGCATGGGTGACTAACTTGCTGAGGCAGATAATAAGTGCATTCTTCTCTCAGTATGATTAAGTGTATTTTGTGAGTTTGCACTACTTTTGTGAGATTGTATTTCTATTCAGAATTGCATTAGTCTAATGACTGACAGCACCTTTTGGAATTAGAATAATAACCTATACACCATGGTTAGGGCCCAATCAACGGAAGTTAGTTGTGTGAATTCCAAATGTCCACATGTGTCTGCCTGGTGATGGAGCGAGTACACTAACATGTGTAAATGTGACCTGGGATTCCTCTATTATTCTCTAAAACAGAACCGTTTAAAGCAGACGTCATGCTGAAAGGGGAAAAGCTTGGATTTCCATTTGAAAAGGTCAAAGTGTCACAGCAATGGATTTTATGTCCGTGAGCCACAAGCACTAATGTACCACTAGGAAACTGCTATCAAAATTCTCCCATATACATCATATATAATACAGTACTATACAGTGCTCTCAGATTAGAAAAGCATGGGAAATTGATGTTGGCCTCAATTACATTTTATACATAACATTCAACTGTGGACTAGTCTGTTTAGTCATTAAACCATAATGTCTCATCACTCGAGGATCGCTAACAATAAACACACACACACATACGCACACAGACACACACAGACACACACACAACATTCTGATCTTTTTTTACCATTACCTTCACACTGTTTGCACATACATTACCATAGGATCTTATTATTTTCTAATCATCATTTATATGTATTTAATTTGTTTGCATATCATTTGCATAATTAGGGAGCAGAGATGTTTAACTTAACACACACAACACACACACACACAACACACAACACACACAACACACACACACAACACACACACACACACACACAACACACACACACAACACACACACACACACACAACACACACACACACACACACACACAACACACACAACACACACACACACACACCTTAATTGACTTGAATATATTTACAATAGCAATTTGTCTCTCATATAATTAGAGTCAAACTATTGCCTTTGGCCCTGTTCATATTGGCCTAAAGAGGGAGGATCAGCCGACTGTTATTGCACGTTTTAGAACACAGTTGGTTAGAACAGGCTGCATGTGTGCTAATGCTAATGGCTCCATTAGGTGGCGCTCTAACAGTTGGCCTGGCTCACTACGAACTTGGTCCTGGTTAAGTGTGGGCTCTGTCACTATCTTTTAATTATCCTTACCATTATTATTAATAGCTCAATTAGGGATGCAGACCTAAACCCGCGTTCAGGTTCAGGTCCTGATTCGAATCAAGAGGTTCAGGTTCAGATCCGGACCTAATGAGTCCGGACCTGAACCATGCCATATTTGCATAATGTTACAACAGCATAACACAAGCTACTTGGCTCAACTAAGTTGAAGACACTTGAACAAGGACGACTATCAAACACAAGGCTTAACTGCAGATTCAAATAAACTCAACTTGTCTGGTTTATTCACAGTTTTTAACAGAAGTTACAACCTACAAATCACAAGCTACTAGCTACGAGCTAGCTGCTAAACAGTTAACACACATCACTTGAGGAACAACTCAAGACTCAACTCAACAACAAGAGCATGTTGAGTATTGTTGACAGAGTCAGTCTGGGTCAAGGGTCAAAGCAGCCGTTTCATCTGATACAATGTTTTGCATTAGACACATTTCCACTCTTTAATGTTCAGATCCATTGGCATCAAAAGTCAGGTAAAAACCTTCAAACAGACAATACTCCAGTGTAAATAATGAAGTCACAGTGTAAAATAACAGAGTTACAAAAACTAGCATAAAAGTCAACTAGAACCACTATAAAGCATCAACTTAGCAGTATCAAAAATAGAATATGAAAATATTTTACACAACACATCAAAATAATACATCATATTAGCAGCATTAAACACCATATTTAACAACTGTAGAATACAAATACAAAATACTATTACAAAATATAAACTCCAATTAATGAATGCAGCAATTAAGCAATATTACTTTGACTTTACTTTGTACTTAATGCCAAATACATCACAACATAACACTTAAGTTATTTCATTCATATTTACACCCAGACCAAAGACCCAGACGAGACCACGCTGACCCCGCCCCTTTAACCCGCAGCACGTTAACGATCACAACATCGCAGGCGGCGGCCACGACTTAAAACAGTTCAAATAAAGCCAGTGATCTTACCGGCTTCACTTCAATGTTCACATGTGGATACACGGCAGCTCCGCGCAGCTCGACACGTACGAGGCGCTCCTGTCTCACACGTACGAGGCGCTCCTGTCTCACACGTACGAGGCGCTCCTGTCTCACACGTACGAGGCGCTCCTGTCTCACACGTACGAGGCGCTCCTGTCTCACACGTACGAGGCGCTCCTGTCTCACACGTACGAGGCGCTCCTGTCTCTCACACGTACGAGGCGCTCCTGTCTCTCACACGTACGAGGCGCTCCTGTCTCACACGTACGAGGCGCTCCTGTCTCACACGTACGAGGCGCTCCTGTCTCTCACACGTACGAGGCGCTCCTGTCTCACACGTACGAGGCGCTCCTGTCTCACACGTACGAGGCGCTCCTGTCTCACACGTACGAGGCGCTCCTGTCTCACACGTACGAGGCGCTCCTGTCTCACACGTACGAGGCGCTCCTGTCTCACACGTACGAGGCGCTCCTGTCTCTCACACGTACGAGGCGCTCCTGTCTCTCACACGTACGAGGCGCTCCTGTCTCTCACAAGTACGAGGCGCTCCTGTCTCTCACACGTACGAGGCGCTCCTGTCTCTCACACGTACGAGGCGCTCCTGTCTCACACGTACGAGGCGCTCCTGTCTCTCACACGTACGAGGCGCTCCTGTCTCACACGTACGAGGCGCTCCTGTCTCACACGTACGAGGCGCTCCTGTCTCACACGTACGAGGCGCTCCTGTCTCTCACACGTACGAGGCGCTCCTGTCTCACACGTACGAGGCGCTCCTGTCTCACACGTACGAGGCGCTCCTGTCTCACACGTACGAGGCGCTCCTGTCTCTCACACGTACGAGGCGCTCCTGTCTCACACGTACGAGGCGCTCCTGTCTCACACGTACGAGGCGCTCCTGTCTTGCGCTCCTGTCTCTCACACGTACGAGGCGCTCCTGTCTCTCACACGTACGAGGCGCTCCTGTCTCTCACACGTACGAGGCGCTCCTGTCTCTCACACGTACGAGGCGCTCCTGTCTCACACGTACGAGGCGCTCCTGTCTCACACATACGAGGCGCTCCTGTCTCACACGTACGAGGCGCTCCTGTCTCTCACACGTACGAGGCGCTCCTGTCTCACACGTACGAGGCGCTCCTGTCTCTCACACGTACGAGGCGCTCCTGTCTCACACGTACGAGGCTCCTGTCTCACACGTACGAGGCGCTCCTGTCTCACACGTACGAGGCGCTCCTGTCTCTCACACGTACGAGGCGCTCCTGTCTCACACGTACGAGGCGCTCCTGTCTCACACGTACGAGGCGCTCCTGTCTCACACGTACGAGGCGCTCCTGTCTCTCACACGTACGAGGCGCTCTTGTCTCACACGTACGAGGCGCTCCTGTCTCACACGTACGAGGCGCTCCTGTCTCACACGTACGAGGCGCTCCTGTCTCACACGTACGAGGCGCTCCTGTCTCACACGTACGAGGCGCTCCTGTCTCACACGTACGAGGCGCTCCTGTCTCACACGTACGAGGCGCTCCTGTCTCTCACACGTACGAGGCGCTCCTGTCTCTCACACGTACGAGGCGCTCCTGTCTCACACGTACGAGGCGCTCCTGTCTCACACGTACGAGGCGCTCCTGTCTCTCACACGTACGAGGCGCTCCTGTCTCTCACACGTACGAGGCGCTCCTGTCTCACACGTACGAGGCGCTCCTGTCTCACACGTACGAGGCGCTCCTGTCTCACACGTACGAGGCGCTCCTGTCTCACACGTACGAGGCGCTCCTGTCTCACACGTACGAGGCGCTCCTGTCTCACACGTACGAGGCGCTCCTGTCTCTCACACGTACGAGGCGCTCCTGTCTCTCACACGTACGAGGCGCTCCTGTCTCTCACAAGTACGAGGCGCTCCTGTCTCTCACACGTACGAGGCGCTCCTGTCTCTCACACGTACGAGGCGCTCCTGTCTCACACGTACGAGGCGCTCCTGTCTCTCACACGTACGAGGCGCTCCTGTCTCACACGTACGAGGCGCTCCTGTCTCACACGTACGAGGCGCTCCTGTCTCACACGTACGAGGCGCTCCTGTCTCTCACACGTACGAGGCGCTCCTGTCTCACACGTACGAGGCGCTCCTGTCTCACACGTACGAGGCGCTCCTGTCTCACACGTACGAGGCGCTCCTGTCTCTCACACGTACGAGGCGCTCCTGTCTCACACGTACGAGGCGCTCCTGTCTCACACGTACGAGGCGCTCCTGTCTTGCGCTCCTGTCTCTCACACGTACGAGGCGCTCCTGTCTCTCACACGTACGAGGCGCTCCTGTCTCTCACACGTACGAGGCGCTCCTGTCTCTCACACGTACGAGGCGCTCCTGTCTCACACGTACGAGGCGCTCCTGTCTCACACATACGAGGCGCTCCTGTCTCACACGTACGAGGCGCTCCTGTCTCTCACACGTACGAGGCGCTCCTGTCTCACACGTACGAGGCGCTCCTGTCTCTCACACGTACGAGGCGCTCCTGTCTCACACGTACGAGGCTCCTGTCTCACACGTACGAGGCGCTCCTGTCTCACACGTACGAGGCGCTCCTGTCTCTCACACGTACGAGGCGCTCCTGTCTCACACGTACGAGGCGCTCCTGTCTCACACGTACGAGGCGCTCCTGTCTCACACGTACGAGGCGCTCCTGTCTCTCACACGTACGAGGCGCTCTTGTCTCACACGTACGAGGCGCTCCTGTCTCACACGTACGAGGCGCTCCTGTCTCACACGTACGAGGCGCTCCTGTCTCTCACACGTACGAGGCGCTCCTGTCTCACACGTACGAGGCGCTCCTGTCTCACACGTACGAGGCGCTCCTGTCTGGCGCTCCTGTCTCTCACACGTACGAGGCGCTCCTGTCTCTCACACGTACGAGGCGCTCCTGTCTCACACGTACGAGGCGCTCTTGTCTCACACGTACGAGGCGCTCCTGTCTCACACGTACGAGGCGCTCCTGTCTCTCACACGTACGAGGCGCTCCTGTCTCACACGTACGAGGCGCTCCTGTCTCTCACACGTACGAGGCGCTCCTGTCTCTCACACGTACGAGGCGCTCCTGTCTCACACGTACGAGGCGCTCTTGTCTCACACGTACGAGGCGCTCCTGTCTCACACGTACGAGGCGCTCCTGTCTCTCACACGTACGAGGCGCTCCTGTCTCACACGTACGAGGCGCTCCTGTCTCTCACACGTACGAGGCGCTCCTGTCTCTCACACGTACGAGGCGCTCCTGTCTCACACGTACGAGGCGCTCCTGTCTCACACGTACGAGGCGCTCCTGTCTCACACGTACGAGGCGCTCCTGTCTCTCACACGTACGAGGCGCTCCTGTCTCACACGTACGAGGCGCTCCTGTCTCACACGTACGAGGCGCTCCTGTCTCACACGTACGAGGCGCTCCTGTCTCACACGTACGAGGCGCTCCTGTCTCACACGTACGAGGCGCTCCTGTCTCACACGTACGAGGCGCTCCTGTCTCACACGTACGAGGCGCTCCCGTCTCTCACACGTACGAGGCGCTCCTGTCTCACACGTACGAGGCGCTCCCGTCTCACACGTACGAGGCGCTCCTGTCTCACACGTACGAGGCGCTCCTGTCTCTCACACGTACGAGGGCTCTTGTCTCACACGTACGAGGCGCTCCTGTCTCACAGTACGAGGCGCTCCCGTCTCACACGTACGAGGCGCTCCTGTCTCTCGCATCTTTAAACTTATTTCGCCGGCTTCAACTTATGCCCGGAAGACGCGTGCGTCGCTAATTAGGGTCCGTGTGCGCTATTGACGGCGGCGCATGGCAGTGTTTACGTCTTTTCCAGAGCGAATTTCGCGATCAATGGAAGGTTTAAGATGGTCTAGATTCTAGAACAAAAAGGATATAGTATGTCAGTGCTATATTTTATATGAGTCCAGAATCGAATCACCGGGGTTTCGGGTTTTTTTGGACCTGAACCGAAACGGTTTTACAAATCCAGATCCGTCGTAGCGGCACGCATCCCTAAGCACAATTCATACACAAGGCAATTCAAAGTGTTTCACACAACAGGAAAAATGCATTAAAATTGAACAAATCACAAAACGGTTTAAGACGTAAAAATAAGAGTGCAAAGAAAATCCTTTTAGTCATATGCACAGCTGAACAAAACTGTTTTTATCTTAGATTTATTTGAACATTGTCAGAGTAGAACCGGTCGATGTTTAGTCCTGACTCTGGCACCAACAGGAGGCCGGTCCATGTTTAGTCCTGACTCTGGCACCAGCAGGAGGCCGGTCCATGTTTAGTCCTGACTCTGGCACCAGCAGGAGGCCGGTCCATGTTTAGTCCTGACTCTGGCACCAGCAGGAGGCCGGTCCACGTTTAGTCCTGACTCTGGCACCAACAGGAGGCCGGTCCATGTTTAGTCCTGACTCTGGCACCAGCAGGAGGCCGGTCCATGTTTAGTCCTGACTCTGGCACCAGCAGGAGGCCGGTCCACAGTCCATGGAGAGACTTGTACACAAGCAGAGCTGCTTTAAAGTCTCTTCTCTGAGCCACATGGGGCAGTGCAGAGACCTGAGCACAGGACTGATGTGATGGTACTTCCTGGTTCTGGTCAGGACTAATGTGATGGTACTTCCTGGTTCTAGTCAGGACTAATGTGATGGTACTTCCTGGTTCTAGTCAGGACTAATGTGATGGTACTTCCTGGTTCTAGTCAGGACTAATGTGATGGTACTTCCTGGTTCTAGTCAGGACTAATGTGATGGTACTTCCTGGTTCTAGTCAGGACTAATGTGATGGTACTTCCTGGTTCTAGTCAGGACTAATGTGATGGTACTTCCTGGTTCTAGTCAGGACTAATGTGATGGTACTTCCTGGTTCTAGTCAGGACTAATGTGCTCATACTTCCTGGTTCTAGTCAGGACCCGAGCAGCAGCGTTCTGGATGTACTGCAGCTGTTTTACAGCTGTTCATACATTGACGAGGACAAATTGGCAGAAAATGTTAAGAAATGTCAGGGTTTTGACCCCACATGGTAGTTTGAGGGTTAATCGCCTTTCTACATATTCTAAGAGAAGAAAGAGTAAATATATAATGAAGAGAAAAAAAGTTTGAACTGTATAAGTTATAACTATGCTCTGGGAAGTGATCTAGAGAAGACTTTGTCTATGATTAATGGTTGAAATGTTCTCAGTGAATCCATGTCATTGATCAGGAGTCATTCATCTGCCATATACTTGTCTACAAATGTTTTTAAAATTAACATAATATTTCACAGATTTCAGATTGTTTGAAATTATCTCAACTGAGCATTCATCTTCAGCATTAAAGTTTAATCGCAACTAATTATTCCGCTCCGGCCAGACTCCTTCCAATAAAGTCAAGTAATTTAATTTCCCCCAAAGAATTAATAATGGATTAAATTTAATATTCTTTTGATATATGGTGGATTTAATAAAAAGTAACAGTTCATCACAGCCGGTGGAGCTCAGCTGCTGTTAGGAGTACATTCCAATAGTACGACAGAGCGCTCAAGTGATAAACAAAGAGACATTATTGCACTCAAATACCGAGACACTAAATGTAGTTTTGTATATTAACCACAAGTGTTCCTATGTTTTTTCTTGACATTTATTTTTTTTGGTCATTTTTCTTTGTAGCAATTTGCCTTTTGCCTGAGGAAATATATGTCTTTACAATGGAGAAACGTGAATACTGCAGTCACAGTATAAACTGCAGTAGGTTTGTTTTTTTGTGTTGATATTTACTCATTTCATCTTAATATCTTACAACGTCCCTCTAGAGGAGCATGTCTAACTTCGCTGAGGAATTTTTAACACGCCAGGGCTAAAGTTGGTACATGTGAGTCATCCCTTTGTCTTGTTAAAATAATCAGACTGAAACTGTGTGTCAAATACTCACTCATACAAGCCTCCTCAGCCTCGACACTCACTGGAGGTGGAAAACTACAGGAGCATAATGTACGTTCACATCAGTGTCGCTATCACTCAACGCAAGACCATTACATTTAATTCAGTATTATGAAAAAGTAAATGAAATTGCCCTGTGCATTTCAAAAGAGAGAAAAAGCCTGATATTTCCGGCGTTTTCATCTGGAGTTTATGCTGGGGGGAAATGGGTCGAGGAACCACAATGAAACACAAAAATGAATCCATAAATAACTAAATAAAAGTGATGTGTTTTGCCTTTTTCATTTCACGCTTGTTCACGGCTGCGTTTAGATCCACCATCGTCACCGTCTCTCACATGTGAACGATTAAACACCTTTGTAATGACTTAATAACTCTGACACATACAAGCTCAGTCAAAGTGGGGGTAATGGAAGTGTTTTGAGAGCGAGTGGTTATGGCACAGCTCGAGGTGCAGCCGGTCACAGTGTCGCGAGTTACAATCCCGACTCATGTCCTCCCTTCTCTCTCATCTACGGGCCAGAAACATCTTAAAAGAATACAAGCCTCTGGAATCTTGAAAGCTTTTGAAACATACAGTCCAACAAAGAATATCAGCGGTACAGTTGATTTTACGAGGGGCACCTGAAACAAAAATGTCGATTCCCTGATATTTTTTTTGGATGACCTGCCATTACCAACACGTTTTAGTTTAGAGCAGAGACAGAACCAATCACATAAACCCAGAAGTGACGCAAAAAACGCGACACGCTTAACCAGATATTACGTAGCCCATGTCAACAAGGCGTGTTCCGCGTTATCCATCCCCGAACGCAGAAAATGTCTCCTGAATCGCGATGACGCCCTTCGTATAACCACATCTAACGCACGTTCATCACGGCGAGTAGAGCGGACTTTCCTGTTTGTTCAAACCGAAGCGAGAGCAGAAGTAAACACTCGGTCACGAGCCGGGTCCGCCATCTTGAATGTTTTGCGCTAGTTCCGTATCTTCAGTGTGACGCGTTAAAACCTCCGACTGGGATTGGATCGGTAAATGGATGGCCGACGATTTCATTGGCTCTGACTCCGATTCCAGACCCTTACGCATTCGAACAGAATGTGGGCGGGGCTGGCGGGTCTTGGCCTTTCTAGCGAGGGCAAACGATTCTCTTTTTTATACTATCGTCAGAACATAAGCGTAATTACTTTCAGGTGACCAGTGACCAATCGTCAGCTGGAGACGGTGGTAAATTTATGGACGACAAGCACAGACTCTCCATCAGCTTGGCATGCACCATCTGCGAGAGCAAACTGAGGGCACGGCAAGGAGAAAAGAGGTCAGAGAGCCATCTAGTGTTACAAAACAATTCAACAGAGGAAAAAAATATGAAGCCACACACACAAACTCATGCACTTGGCGACCTCATATGAAATGCAATTACATCTGGAGTTCAGAGGGCGGCGTGGCCAAGGTCATGTGGTCACGACACGCCAGCCCTCATTAGAGAGGACGGGGCTCACGTGCACACACAACGCACAGGGAGAATAAACCGTTCTACAGTGACATCACATTTTTGTCCTAGGTGAGAAAAAGCAGTCAATTATATAGTCAAATAGTCAGATTTCTTCTTTTTTTGCCGGACTGTCCTCTGATTTGCAGTCGTGCCTGGTCAGTACCAGTCATCTCTGGTTGAAGACTGTTGCAGCGGCTTCAGTCTCGTCACGCTGTTAAACTGGACTTGCATCTGAATGGCAAAGTGTGCCCCGCAGAAAGACATGACTCGAGCCCAGTAGCAGGAATATAAACATGTATTAAAGATGATTTTGGCCACGCTCCGGCGCAGCTGACCGCTTACTGACACTTTCACAAACACGGAGCCCAGAGGCTAATGAAAAAGGACACACTGGAACTGGAACCGTCTGGACTGTAAACTTTCAATTTTTTTTCCAGAAGAGAGAAATTCACAAACACTGAGGCACATAGTGATATTCCTGCCCAAACAACAAATGTATAATACGAAAAATACAGACACAAACTACTTTTACACTTACACACAGCTCCAAATGACACAGGTTTTCCTCTGATAAATAGACGGCTGAGTCACTGGGAGGAAGTAGAGAATCTCTGGGTAAAATCAGTGCTCGTGACATGGAACAAGCTAATTAAGACATATAAACTAAATAAAGATGACTTAAGTTTTTAGCCAAACGGCATTGATAAGAGATTACAGATTGTAAAGGAAAATCAAATGAAACGTTTTGATGTGTTGTGAGGAATCTTTTGGCCTGGAAAAACAGCATTTATAGATATTTACAAAAAAGGAATTATAATAATCAAGAAATAAAACAAAGTAACGGCAATTACAGCTTTATCAGACATAAATCAGACCTTTCAGAGAGAATAATAACAATAGTATAGAAATGCATGAATGACTTTGACAGACCATCTACCGAGTATATTCAAATCAAAGAAGAGGGACGAAGAGGACTGGAAAGAGATATGCACATAGCTCTAGCAATACCCTATCCAGAATGTTGTACAGCTCCATGCACAACTCTCTGTTTGTGTTGGGAAGCGATCACATGACGCTGTTTAACCAATGAACCGTCAGGAAACACAGACCCGGCCTAATGTGTTTGCTCTCTTCTATCAACAGACAACAGACAAGATGAGTTTCAGGAGAAAAAGCGAGCAGATGCTGTAATAGCCGTGCTCTCTTTATTTCCATCCACGGACGTCCTTCAGTGCAAGTCATGGGATCAGGGATGAGGGTTGAGAACGGTCCACAGCAGGGTTTCCCCAACCTCTTATTTAGGCAAAGGCTTTTCAATCTATCAAACTATCCTGAGGGCCAACTTTTTCACCACTTTTTTGCCAAAATATACATGAATATACACAACAACGACAACAACAACTAAAATGTTCAATCTGACTTTTTTTTTGTAAATTTCAATTGAATGTCTTTACCAACATTACTCTGCAAAATTCCAAATCCAGTATTGAGCCTGAATTAATCTAATACAAGACTAACTGGATCTGAATCAGGACCTAACCTAGAATTAAACTAGGACTTAACCAGGACCTAAGTAAGACTAAACCCGTAAATCAGAAAAGAGAAAACATATTTTCTGTTTTATCATCATTTGGAAGATGAGATCATGTTTCAAATGACATCATGAGCTCTTTTAGATGGTCTGATCTGGCAAGTTTAATAGACCTGCTTTAGGCTAGAATTCAGCTCGGTGTGACGACCACATTCATAACTTCTCTCCTTCACCAACTCTGCATTTTCTGTCACATATCTCGTCTCACCTCTCAGAATTCCAACCAGCTCCTGCCCCGCCCACCTCCTTCTCTCTGTGTTCTCCTTCACTCTCTCACCACCTCGCTGTCCACCTCTGTCCCGCTCACATTTACCTCCTGTCCGTCCCACCCTGAACCCTCTTTGTTTGGTCCGTCCGTCCGTCCTGTCTTCTCTGTCCTGTCAGCTGATGTGATGGTTCCCTCCAGCTGCTGTCTTCCAAGGGCGCCTCGATTTTCGTTTCACGCCGTGCTCCCTCAACCTATGTCTGTGCATGTCATTCTCACACTCTTTAACTCTATCATGTCCTTATTCACCGCACCCCTCTTATCTTATCAGCGTCCCCATCCTCTCCCCCGTCGCCTCGGGGACGGGCCTGTCAGGGAACATTCAGCCACTTGTCCAGGAGCAGCTTCATGTCATTCAGTCAGGTACGGAGTGTATATTTATGGGTCCGAAGTGACATTACGTTCTTGCTGCTACTGCCATCTTGAGGACAAAAGCTGCATGTGCGCTATGGGCTGTGTCAACAAAAAAGTCTCAAAACAAAGGATTCCTTTTCTGCTTTGCTTTTTTTTATAACCTCCAATCCCTTAGAGGTCTAATCCTCTTTTTCACCAAGGGGCACATGTTAAAACACAGACAAAATGAATGGCCGATCAAGGACCAAAAACTGTTTGTCAACAAAGTCAATCATAATCAAAAATGGAAATTTGGTACATGGTTATGGTAAACATCCTGTTGAAGGAAGACTCACAAATGTAATTTTCCATTCATGCAGGTTTTGCTGAATGTCGTTGTGCTTAAGTTAAGATAGCAATGTTAGGAGTAAATACTCTGAAGAAAAACTATTCTCATGACCAAGAAATGCATGAGCTTCCTGAGAGTGTAGTCTTTACATGTTTAAACATAATCATCAAACTAAACATCTGTATTACAAAAAAACAACATACATGAATAATATTATGTCTCGAGCATGTCTATTCCCTGCCGATCTGATCAAAGAGGTCTGGAAAGCTTGTGTGAGGGAAAGATGGATGGCAGCAGAGGGGCGGTGAACGTAAACAGATTTAGATCTTGGTGCACAGATGGGAGAGGGACAGAGGAGGGACGACGGGGAGGGACATATGAATATTACCCGATTTAGACTCAGCAGGAGCGGGGAGAGAATCTGTTGGAATGCCTCTCAGATATTCAAAACCTGCTCGAGAGGTGAATAGTACTGTCCTCCTCAACAAAGACTGGGCCAAAAAAGTACCAGTAAGTGTTGATTTATTGACGTATTAAGTGTAGGAGAGAGAAGACAGTAATATTTATGTGATTTGATACATTGCTGTCGTTCTTGTCAATTGCCACCACAAGTTTCAGGGCATCACATGGACCATTCTTAGACAATATAAGAAAGAGAGTTATCTATGATGCCAGGCAGTAGAGCTAAAGTGGCACAATGGCTAGAACTATTGCCTCTGTGCATGTTGCTCCCTGTGTCTAGGTGGGTTTCCTCTGGGCACTCCAGCTTCCCTCATCAGCACAAACCATGAACCATAGGTGAAGTTGATCTTGGGTCAATAAAGGCTAATCTAATCTAATCTTGATCATGGCTGGTCATCTACAGGGAAAGATTACTGCTAAATCTCCACTAAAAATGTTCCGGCACAAGATAATAATTAAATTCCAAGCATTACCTGATTACATTTATAAGCAATGACAATAACATTCTTACTAAAAAGCTTCAAGGTCCTATATTCAGCATCCAGCCATATCTGACATTGGGAGTTACTGTTTACTCTGTAGCATTGCCCAAACACCATGAGAGAGAATTGAGATTTTGCGAGTAAGTTTAGCCTTATAATATGTATTGAAGAGGACCGCGGCTAATCAAAAGTGCATCTCCATAAAGCTTGGGTACCTGGATTTAACCCAACGCCGGGGAGTAATGGTGGGCATAAGCAGCCGTTGTGAGATATTAGATGAGGAATTGTGCGCGACAGGCTGGATACCTCCGACATCTCAGCGAAGTCGGGTCCGGGGGAAACAGAGAGTGTTGTTTGTCCTTTGTGTTTGCTGGAGGAGAGCCAACCGCCCACAAGTGCAGCGCCAATAACACCACACACTAAAGCTGATTATAGGCACCTAACTGCTCCAGGATTATTCATTAAAGACCAATTTGAGCCTAAACATCCAACCATTAAAATGTCCCCACATGTATTTGAAGGCAATGTCAGAGCTTGGACAAGTATTAGGGAAATTAATGATGGGATAATAGCATTGCTTATTATATTTAAACTGTATATACTGGTTAGTTAAATCTGGTTTAGAATTAAGACAATTTGAGCTTAGTTCACAAAGGTTCTGTAATCAACTAACGTTTTTTCTCTAGCAGAATTTGGCCCTGATCAGAGCTGGAAATGTTTTTTTTGCATATCATATTATAAAACTAAACCCGTGTTATTAGAATAACTGTAAATACAGTGTCAGAAGGACACTAAGGAACTATATACTGTATTACCACTAGAGATGAGCAATACATACAATTATTTATTTTATTTCAAATGTTATGTAAAGAGAGCAGAAAATATGTTGAAAAATCGTTTGTCGCAATCTTTCAAACGTGATGTATTTGTGATATTTCAGAAGCTCTATTGTGGATGAAATGAGTGTTTTCATATTTGTCTGATACTAAAAGCTCAACTAATACATTTAAATACTTGTTTTAGCACATTTCTAGTCAGCATCATCCACCCCTACAATGTACCATGCAGCTAGGGCAACAGCGTTTAACTAAAGCATATGCCCAGGGACCATTCTGCACATGTTTATGATCAGACGTATCTACTCAGATGATTGATGCATATTTTAGGTATTAGAGTAACTATAGGAATCGATGGCATTTTCTGTGGGACTAGAATGCAATTGCACAAATTTGCTGTTTTCTCAAATAGATTAAAGGCCATCCTGGCTATTGAATGTGTGCTTTTTAGTTGCTTAGGGTAGCAAGAGAAGTAAACATGATTTTTAGAACTGAACCTCAGGGGTGCACATAGCTAGTACTGTTGGTTTCTGCAGTGGCACAGTGGTGTGTGACAGCAGCCCACCTGTCGACAGGTTATGAAGAGTTGACATGACACGGTGCCACTAATCAACACTTGGCACTCAACTCTGCCTGGGTAAAGGTCTGAAGACTGTGCTGACTAAACACTGTACTCGCAGGTGTCAATTAAGAGTCTAAGTGGCTCACTCTACTGCTCCTGTTCCCTAATGAGCTTAATAAGATTGAATCCCTGTACAACACTAGTCCCTCATTCAACTGTCTTGATTAAAAACTGGGGTATTGGACTACATCCTGGGCCACCATGCATTTAATTAAACTTTTTATGAATGTGCGGTATATGCAGAATCCCTTCATAAGAAACGACAGTACCGGTGTATGCAAGAAACTGCACTAACGCTCACCCCGGCAGTGAGAGCATGATAAATGTCACAACTGTCACTAAGCATTCGTCACATAAGCTGAAACCTGTGGCCTCAATCCATACGATATTGATCCAAATGCACAGCTGACTATGAAGACTGGTGAATGAAAACACACTGAGAAACAAATGTATAGTGGATCCTAACATAGGTTGGCAGTGGGATGTACATAGGCAATGGGATAATGTAGTATTTAGTGTGTTTTTTCCTCACTGTTGTATGGTACTGTTTTATAGTAGACTTCATTTATTCAAGTAATTTCTCATAGGATTGTATATTGAAGAACACAAAATATTAAATAAAAAATTAGTTCAAATGCCTAAAATTGTTTGTCCAAATTGAAAAAGCAAATCAATACATACATATATTATTAATTAATACACTTAAACCATAAGGTGACCAACAAGCCAATGTTTTTTCTTATGATTTCCTGTAAATTAAGATGAAACAAAACCACTTAACATCAATTATACATTTCAGCACAAACATAGCACAATAATGTCCTCGATGTCACCCACATGTTTGCCAACATGATTAGCGTGTTTGGGATTAGCAAAACCTGTGTGGATCCAAACGTGTCGATCGACGTAGGAGTTTCCAGTTTAACCCTATTGGTCTGCACAAGAATGCTGGGGTTTTTTATGTGCATTCATTGGGCAGTTCGACTCTTGTTGATCATCCAGACACCTAATACTGTGTGTTTGGTAGCTTTTGCATACAGTCCCAGCTGATTGGTTAATCAGCAGGCTGTGAAGTGACCAAGACTGTAGTCACTCTGGTGCTAAATGTCAATCATCATTGGAGGAGCCAGCTGGCAATTTAGTCATTGGAATACCATATTAGCAATGCAATCATACCATTGTCACACAGACACACAGACTGTGAAGTACTTTATTATTTGAAATTGCAGGGAGGTACAACAATTGTGTACAATGCTATTTGTCAGTCAGAATAGTATACAGTGTTTTAGTGTTTGTATAAAACAAAGGAATCAGACCACTGCAGGAAAACAATCAACTCATGATGTAAGATAAGATAAGATATTCCTTTATTGTCCAGCCATGGGGAAATTTCATTTTTGCAACGCAGTAGATACAGAGGAAAAGGACAGATAACTTATAGGAAGTTTAAAAAACACTCTTAATAGAAGAACTCTTATAAACAAAACTCATGTCATGTGTTGACTGTGAAGTACTTTATTATTTGAAATTGTAACTGACAAATGAGAAAGTACATGTAGGAAACATTGTTGAGGGAAGACATTTTGGCATTATGTATATATATATATATATATATATATATATATATATATATATATATATATATATATATATATATATATAATGTGGACATAGCAGCAGTTACCTGCATCACCAGCCAAAGTTGGCTATTGTTCTTCTCTCTGTGTCAAGTCAAAATGTAAATTACCAGATTGCATTGATGTGAAACAATATTCCACATATTCACATATTAAAAAGTCTGATTTGGAGAGTTATAAAAGGGAAGACAGTGTGTACAGCTTCCTTCAATGATGGGCTGAAAGATAAACTAGGACTTTCAAAAATGCGTGACTTGTTTCATTTACTTTATAAATGTCTCATTTCACACTACAGAATGTACATATCTATCATGCAGGATCAGCTCTACGCATCCACAAAAATAAACATGCTGGTTGTGATATTTAAACATTGTTGATACAGACTATATTTGGCAACACGTTTCCAATAAGACTGTATCTCATTTTTTCATTGCATTTAGCTCACATTTGGTAATAGTTTATTTGTTTCTAGATAGGTCTGCTTTTGTGTTTTTTCTTACTTGTGCTTTGAATCAATGCCTTTTCTTACCCTATAAAATTGTATTTGAATTAGTCTTGCCACTAATTTATGAGTCTGAACACCTGCAAGGCAATGGAGAGAGAGGAGTTGCTCTTATTAAATTCAAGATTGTGGACCCTTGCCAAATGGGCTATTGCCAGTTCCCAAGCAAAACATGGACCAAATATCAAGCTGTAGACTGTCTCAGTGCGAGATAAATAAATATGTAGTTGTATTTTGATGCCTTTACTGCTGGCCAGTCAGTATCTTTGTAATATTTGGAAGTGTTGGAAACCTGTTTGCATTGTACACTAGTGTGAACATTCCATTGTCATTGTTCAAATCAATAACCACTGGCAGGACAATCATGTCCATACCGGTTATTTTTTGTGTGTGTGGTTAAGATGAAGGTACACTTTATTGACCTTGTTGGAAAATGTGTTGCATTTAATCCATCTTTCGATGCTGCTGACGCAACTTGTCAGGAGGAAGGGGCCCATCTCGAGGACTTGAGCTAGGCTTGGTCAGGAGATAACAGGACTTTACTCTTGTGCATGCTCTGGGTTGATGGGGTAAACCGGAGTGTCCAGAGAACCCACTCAGACAAGAGGAAAAACATGCCACCTCGCTGTGCTGCCGAGCATGTGCTTTCATGTTCATTATTTCCTGTTCTTTAAACCGGCAAACCAAATGCTACCTGCCTTCATCATCTCTCGTGCACGCACCGTGGTTACGGAAAGGTTTTACGCAAGACCGAAGTCTGCTTCTCCTCAAAGCATCTGCCTCTAACCTCTATCCTTCTCACATGCTGAATACACTCCACCCAGGTCACATCTCTCCTGTGTTCAACTTAACGATTGAGCGCATGTTCTTGCGTACCTTCCTCCAGTGTTTGACATTCATTCCACGCTATTGGACCTCACACTCATATTTACACTACGAAGAAGCAACTGATCCTTGCAACTGTGTCCTTTCCTTTTATTTATCCCGCTTAGTCTCTTTCCTCAGCCCTTTAAACTTGACCAAATCTATCGCCTTACGCCGGGCCTTCAGTTCAATGCCAACAATTCCATCTTCCTGACAACAACAGACAATGGCATCCGGACACTATTTGCATTGGCAGCGCTTCCGTCAGAGCCGGGCATTTCATAAAGCCATCAGTTGGCAGTACTATTTGACTACTTTTGACTACATCAGCTGTGTGTGTAGTGCTCTCTAATCCTTTCTTAACTCATTCTTTTGGGGGTCCTGTTCCGGCTGGGCAGATTGCAGAGACGGAGCCCCACCCTGAGCCGCCATAGATCACCAGCTTCCATCTCACATGAAATAATTGTCATTCTTGTGGTTGCATGGCCATTGCTAATGAAATTGGGTGAATATGTAAACTGAGGTTCGTGAGCAGAACCACGGCTCCACCTCCGTCTTTGGATCACACCTCTATTTCCCTTATTATACCAGCCTAATGCCTCAGTCACTGCTTGACTCGACCCACCGTCCCTCCCCTTGTAATATGCTTTCATTCAGCATTCTAAGATATTTATTTGCATATCTTGTTGTTACGTGGTCCTTGCTATTGAACCTCTATTTTAAAAGAGCTAAAAAAAAGTGATACTACCCCGAGAAAGCACTTAACATTATGTATTAATGGAAGAATCCACGCTTTGAGCCTGTAATAAAATCGCAGGTTTGGAAAAAAAAAAAAAAAAAAAAATATATATATATATATATATATATATA
This sequence comes from Eucyclogobius newberryi, assembly GCF_026437365.1. Taxonomy (NCBI): domain Eukaryota; kingdom Metazoa; phylum Chordata; class Actinopteri; order Gobiiformes; family Gobiidae; genus Eucyclogobius; species Eucyclogobius newberryi. Next base: position 21,117,488 of record NW_027315724.1, read on the forward strand.
TATATGATCTGTTTTTCACTTGAAAGTGTTTCCTCCATTATGACACCTTCTGTGCATACTTTGGTAATCATCTGCATAAATCGTCTAAAAATATAACTTTTCCAAATCAAAAAGAAGGAAGGCAGTGAAAATGAAAAGGGGATGTGTGCTCAGCAGGGGAGGGAACATTGCATGAATTAAGAGCGACCTTGACTTGTCCAGGTCTATAGCTGCTTCACACAAAGGCACATAATGTACATGCTTTATAGGGCACAATACATTTTCACAGCAGGGAGAGCAGAACTGCTTTAGTTTGAATAGAATCTTTAAAGAAACCAACTCATTTTACAAGAACCTATGATTGTATGGCATGCTTCTGAAATAGAAGGAAGGAGGTTTCTTTTAAATGAGACCAATTCAAAGGTAGTTAACCAATGAGAGGTAATGAAAACACAATCATTCAATAGATCCATGTATTCTATGCAAGAACTCATGCAAACTGTAGGGAGCAGGACTTTTAAATTACAATCCACAAATAAAGACACTGATAAAAAATAATGTTACATGCTGTTTGTAGATGAACAACTTACAAAGTTGACTCGCTCTGGTGCAGTTTCAGACGAGATGGATGTTTTTTTGCAATCAGAAACAATTTTTACTTTTGGATTCTCAAAAAGAGACACAAACGTTTTCAAAGACCAAACAATTTGACAAGTTATTTCATGAAGAGCAGAACTAGACAGAAATAGAAAGAAATTAAGATGAAAATAGTTTCAACCATGACATTTAAAAGACCCTCAGATGTTTGATTAACATTGTAATCTCAGATCATTCAGAACTGTGACTCACAGGATTCATTTACTATGTAAATAATGTCAATATTGGCTGCATATTGATTCAAATGTCGAATGAAAGAGTGCAGTATGTTTGTAAGTTACAAGAGGACAATGCTCTAAAGATGCACACAACAGACATAGCTTCTACGGAAGCTATTTTTTTATGTTCTATGTTTTTAAGTATCTCGTAATTATACATGTGCACTTTCTCTGGAACTTGACTTACAAAGGCAGGAGCATGACTTACAAACACTTGGGAGCACGGGAAAAGCCCTTACTTTAAAAATATGCTAATGATACGTTGTGGGCTCAGTAAAAACTGCTTCATGCAGAGAATAAATGCAAATAAAAAAAAAGATAACTTACTAATTTACTATGAATGGAAACGAATGGTGTACATAAAAACAGTTGTTGTAGTTGTTCCTCCTATAACACAACGGAGATGCCAGAGGTCGTGCCTATGAAGGACACTGTATGACCTGGAGCTAATGGGACTTTGCTTCTTTGTCATTTCATCTAATAATTTCATGTTGTGTCAGAATCTCTCCCCAAGGAAGGGTAAAGGGTCAACGACTCAAGAGTGACCCGCATCGAAGCAAGGCCTGTCCTGTCCTACCACACACAGGAATCAAGTAAGTCTTCTGTGATGAAAGTACCTTATTATTATTATTACTTTCTATTTATATAGTGCTTTTCCGCCTTGGAGGCACTCAAAGCACTTTAATAGGTAATGTGGGTGAAGTGGCTTGCCTTAGGGCCACAACAACATTTCCTCTAGCCACCCTACTGTGGCACCTGGTGTTCCAGCAGTGTCCATCCAAGTACTAACCAGGCCCTGTCCAGCTTAGCTTCCAAGAGCTGACGAGATCAGGCATTGGCATGCAGGTTCAGCCTAGCTCTTTCCATGTGTGCATTCTGACACACACACGGTGCATCTATTTTTATCCACATTTAATTATGTTACAGCCTTATTCCAAAATGTATTAAATCCATAATTTGCCTAATAATTCTACAAACAATACTCCATAATGACAATGTGAAAGAAGGTTTCTTTCTTTCTTTGCAAATTAATCAAATACAAAATAAAAAAAATGCACTTACATAGTTATCACAGCCTTTGCTCAATACTTAGTTAGTACACTGGCACTAATTACAGTCTCAAGTATTTTTGAGTGTAATGCTACAAGCTTGGCACACATATTTATGAGCAGTTTCTCCCATTCTTCCTTGCAGAACCTCTCAATGAGCGTCCGTTTTCAGATCTCTCCAGAGATGTTCAACTGGGTTCAAGTCTGGGCTCTGGTTGGGACACTCAAGGACATTCACAAAGTTGTCCTGTTGCCACTCTTTTGTTATCCAGGCTGTGTGCTTAGGGTTGTTGTCTTGTTGGAAGATGAACCTTCGCCCAAAGCGCGCTGGAGCAGGTTTTCATCAAGGAGTCTCTATACCCTGCTGCATTCATCTTTCCATTGATCCTGACTAGTCTCCCAGTACTTGCTGCCACCACCATTCTTCTCTGAAGGGATTGTACTGACCAGGTGATGAGCGGTGCCTGGTTTCCTCCATGACCCTTGCTATTCACGGGTTCAATCTTTGTTTCATCAGACCAGAGGCGGGCGGTCATGTGCCTTTAGCTCTGATTGGTGGAGTACTCCAGAGATGGTTGTTCTTCTGAAAGGTTCTTCTCTCTCCACAGAGACATGCTGAAGACCTGTCAGAGTGACCATCGGGTTCTTGGTCACCTCCCTGACTAAGGTCCTGCTCCCCCAATTGCTCAGTTGCCAAACCTTTTCCATTTTACAGGTGATGGAGGCCACTGTGCTCAGAGGAACCCCCAATGCTGCAGAAATATGTCTGTCCCTTCCACAGTTCTGTGCTTTGATAAGATCTTGTCTCTGAGGTCTACAGACAGTTCCTCAGACTTCATGGCGTGGTTTGTGCTCTCACATCACTTAACTGGTGGACCTTTTATAGACGGGTGTATCATTTTCCAAATCATGTCAAACAACTGCATTTACCACAGGTGGACTCCAATCACTTTGTAGAAGCATCTCAAGGGTGATCAGTGGAAAAACGATATACCTGAGCTCAATTGTGATTGTCATGGCAACGCTGTGAATACACATGTGCTTTTTTTTCAGTTTTTTTATTTGTATAATGTTTGGTAATGAATTTAAATGTGTGAATACACATGTGAACACATCTGTGAATACATTCTGGATGCACTTCATGTTAATGGACACTTGAGTTGTCTAATGTGAATTAAATGAGGCGTTCAGTTACTGCCGTATGATGCCATCCCTGTGTGAGTTTGCGATTTGCCTATGGCATTTTCAGATGTCACAGGGGGGTGACCGTGGATCAGTAATAGGTGACCTTCTATAGGCTCTGTTGCCTTGGGACAGTATGAGCCTAATGCATGCTTGACTGGACATCCCATCTTTGTCATGGAAGTTTAATGGAAGCATCAACATTTAAAAACAAGTGTTGAAAAAAATGTGCCTTACTTGACAAAATTTGTACTATTATATACATTTATAACAATCAACTGCTCCGTTATGGTAAGAAAAATGGCTACAATCTCCCGTTTCATTAGCTGGTATCATTCCACAAAGCACTAATGTATTTTCAATGGGAAAAATAGAGTCTCCAACAATTGCAACGTATGAAAAAGCATGGGTTTCATTGATATAACTTTATGTGGAATGATGACGAAAAGTGTACGTACAGACATAACAATTCAAAAAAACTAATGAAAAACTTCCTGTAAGTTACTCACTTCTCATCTCTCTGAGCACAGATCGCCTTCTTCCTCCTCTCTGAAAGTCCTTATGCAGTTTTTTTGTGTGTTTTTTGTAATTTGGTAACATGTTTGTGCATGTAAGCTTTATAAATGACTGACAATCACTCGATGTCATGTGAGCAACACCATAGCTTTGTTAGAAAATTTGACAATGTGTATTGATGGTTACAGTTAGCAATTAGTGACAATTCTAAAAAAAGTCTAACATGTTCTGGAGATGAATGCACCAACAAGCAACAGCTTCAAATGTATTACATTTCATTGCTCATGGGTTTTGTGTGAAGTGGTGTCAATGGAAACTGTAGGAGAAAATGACAAAAGTCGATGAGGTTACTACTCAATCTTTGCGTTTTTCCGGCCCCCGGATACAATTTTAATAAGTCCCTCGCCGGGATGATTCTCATCTTTCGAGAATCTATTATATTAATAATAATAATAATAATAATAATACTTGCCACACAGTGATATTTGACATATTGTAAAAAGAAGTTGGGCAAACAAATTCAGATATTAAGTTGTTTTTCATTCTTTCTTGCTGTTAGTTCTATGACAGCCTCATCTGGAGGACAGAGTGAGTTGACAGAATAAAAACATTGATAATTAACTACTAAAATGAATAGACCAGGTGCCAACTGTCACCACACGCCTTGCTCGAGTGTACAAATGTGATCTGCTTGTGTGACTATGGGGGCTGTGTTATTGGAATGAGGGCTGCATGTGCGGTGTAAAATATCTAAAGAGAGGGGTCTTGACAGGAAATATTAAATGCAAAGTATAAATGTGGCGTTGGAGTGTGCAGCTGAGCACTCAGCAGCAGGTGATTTGTAAAAGTGACAGAAGTGCACAAACAGCAAAATGAGCAGACGGAGCACATCCTGTCCTTTGATTGAACTCCAGTCCATATGGGCCCGAGCCACAGTTTGGAAAGGACAGGTTGGACGCAAAACTTTATTTGGCAGTTACAAAAATACTCATTTCACTTCATTTAATTTGTCTATTAAGTCTAGTTCAAATGTGTTCTTTTCCTGTAAGTGCATGCACAGGTTTAGCGGTGGGAAGGGGGCATAGGTTCAGCCTGCTCTATGTCCCGCCTGATTCAGCCTGCTCTATGTCCCGCCTGATCCAGCCTGCTCTATGTCCCGCCTGATCCAGCCTGCTCTATGTCCCGCCTGATCCAGCCTGCTCTATGTCCCGCCTGATTCAGTCTGCTCTATGTCCCGCCTGATTCAGCCTGCTCTATGTCCCGCCTGATCCAGCCTGCTCTATGTCCCGCCTGATTCAGCCTGCTCTATGTCCCGCCTGATTCAGCCTGCTCTATGTCCCGTCTGATTCAGCCTGCTCTATGTCCCGCCTGATCCAGCCTGCTCTATGTCCCGCCTGATTCAGCCTGCTCTATGTCCCGCCTGATCCGGCCTGCTCTATGTCCCGCCTGATTCAGCCTGCTCTATGTCCCGCCTGATTCAGCCTGCTCTATGGTGTATCTATAGTTATATATTGGTCTTATATTTATTAAATAGACTTCCACAGTTAGTGCACACTTCCATTAGCTGCCACTGATTTAGAAGTCTGTCCAGAGACCCCTTTGTTATGGGCTTATTAAAGTCATGACAGAATAATCCTATATGAGGCTATTTATCTGAAATATTGCCTGGGGAACCAAAAAACCTAGGATGGGATAATGCCTGGTATGTATTTATGATGATTTATGTCACGTGCAGGGAAGGAGCCCCATGTGTGTGCCCATGTGGCATTCAGAGTTTGTCCTCTGTGCACAGACACATCAATTAGGCCAAAATAAGGCTGTATGTTTACATAATCATGCCATAAATGATTTTATAATCCAGATGTATACATCTAGTTTTCTTGGTACTAAAATGATGATGATTTTTATCAGCAAATATTGTTTATTTGCCACGTAGCAAGACAAATATTGGATAAGATTCCAGTGTTGGAATAAAAAATAACACTTTCCATTTATGTCATTGATACACACAACTTCATTCAAATATGTAATGTAAATAATGTGTATGTATTTATGTACGTATGTATAGGTTATTGAAGTTGTAGTGTACTAAATGTACCCTTGACCATTTGATCAAACTGCAATGTTGCTGGCACACTTCCTAAACCTAAGTCTATATATGGCCTGTCTTCCTCCTCAGTCAGTGTCTAACACAGCGCTGAAGCCCATGCAGCATACACATTTAAAATGGGCAATTAAATCTGAACTTTATGAAGCAGGAGATCATCAAAGGCAGTTTATCTCATCTTATTCCTAAAGATTGAGTGCTGGCGTACAGCATGTGAAGTGGCCCGTATTAATGTACTATGCTGAGAATGTCTGATGAGGAGACAAGATAAAGTGCATAATACTATGTAAAGATGTTTTAATCATATAGTTACGTATTTCAACAATATTCACCTCATGATACAATATTAAAGGTGGAATGGAGCAAATTTTTTATCATATTTCCTCGTGGTGTGGATAAATCATTAGTCCTGCCACGTATCAATCATAAAACGCACCTACCGCTCACCTGCAGCCGCGTGCGGTTCGTCCCCACGTTTCCGCATGCCTAAGCGCATGAATCTATCATAATATAGTTCCCTCAGTGTACGGGGCAAAATGAAGACGGAGAAAGAGAGTTCGAGCTGACGCAGAAGTGGACAGAAATCTACGGGAGACGAGCGATGCGATGCGCTCCGTTGCGTTAATAAACAAACGCACGGGGGAGTCAATATTGTTACATTCCAAATATATATTTACACATTTTCTTTCTAAATTGAAAATAATCGTAACTCTATGTTTATGGACCGTACAAGAGGCCACACCTTTGAAGTCTAGAATCACCATGACAGAACGGCACATGTCACACTATGGAACAGTCCCAGCAGTAACAGCACCTCCAGCTCAGACAGCAGACGCTTATTGACTGCATCAGATCCACTAATAGTTGTGATCACAAGCCGGAGCACGCGGCTCAGTCAGGGGCAGCGGGACAGGGGTTCTGGACTGGCTTTCTTCTTCATGTTGACAGAGAAGATGAGAAAGAGACAGACTCTGGTAATTAGACACCGGCTTCTTTGATTTCCATTAATTAACTGTAGAACTGTACAAAAGTCTGTGGGAAATTGGTTTCTTAAAAGTCAGTCCGGTACCTGCACCTGCACCTGCACCTGCACCCTGCATGTCATTTTTTTTAAATTTCACATTGTAAATACTTTTTCACTTAGTAAATTTCACACTGTAAATGAAGTTCCGTGATAAGTTCTTAGCGAAGCTGATGAGATGCGGAATTGAATGCACCAAGGAAGGCACTGGGCGTGTCAGCAGCAGCAGCAGCAGCAGCACCACCAGCACCAGCACCAGCACCAGCAGCAGCACCAGCAGCAGCACCACCAGCACCAGCAGCACCAGCAGCAGCACCACCAGCACCAGCAGCACCAGCAGCAGCAGCAGCAGCAGCACCAGCACCAGCAGCAGCTTCATCCTGGCCCGGGGTAAACAAAACGCTCAGTGCAGTGTGTCTTATGCCCAGAGCCTTTCACCTCTCATGGGCTTTGCCTCGATGCTCCTGGAGGCACAGCCGCTTTGGCCCCAGGATTTAAAAAAAAAGCTAGTCACGAGTGTGGACACTGATCACAGAGCTTACAGGGTGGCTCCCTGAGAACATGGGCCATTAAAGATATTAAATAATTTTGTTTTTTGGTTTTAAAAACAAAAAATGAAAAACGTTTTCTGATTTTGGATTTCCCTCTTCAAATCTAAAATCAAATGAGCAGCAAGTACAGTTGGAACTATACAGGACTTTGGACGACCTTTGCTTGTTAATTGTTGGTAAAGTCATTTGAAAGCTCCATATAAAACAATTCTTATACTACAAGAGTTTCTGTAAAACAAAATCATCAAAAATGAAATGCTTGAAATATTATAGCCATAACATTCTGGCCTCTTTCCAGGATCAATCCCAATGTTCTTAGGCCTCACTCCCTGTCACCACTATCAGCACGAGCAGATGTGCAAATGCTAATGTATATTGTGCCTGCATTATCTGGTACAAGTGAGTGATTACAAAGTTAGGCAGCGGTGGCATCAGCTTTGCTTCATGGGATGTGTGTTCAGTTACTCTGAGAATGCTCTTCATAAATTCATGGACACTCATATCAAATCCCTTAATGCACTCAGATGTAATCAAGAGAATAACTTACAATTAGGCCAGGCTAAAGTTTCACTCCATTTGCATTTAAATGAATAAAAGACAATAAGTGGATGAATGTGCTGGAGTCGTTCTGTGCATTTGTGGGTATAAAATATGAGTGTGGGTTAACGGCACACAGGGGAGCGCTGTGCAGTCTTATGGTGTGATGCATTGTAAAAACTGTAATGTCTTCAACACATTTTAGCACCGTGTGGGCTCTGTGCCATCATTAAGTCAGCTTAATTATGCTCCTGTTTTGAGAAGTCGTTATAAAGCTTAGGTCTCTTGTCATATGTACTCGCGTGCAGCTGCTGAAATTATATTTTAATGTCACTTTACGCTGGAAACTGAAAATGAGCATATGAATGAATATTGCTCAGTTCTCACACACTAATGCCACTTGTTGGCCAATGCTACAAAACAATTTAACTATCATTTATTATGACTTTTTAAAATGTATATTTTGTCAGTTATTCTAACTGTCCTGATTAAGAGGAACCTAATTTAATTTGCTTAAACTGGCCAAATACATATGAATGGAGAGGTTTGGGTGCATAACGATGAGCTGAATGTGCAAAGAATGTCAGTAAAAACAATGCACTCTTTATGTTCACCAGATATTACCACAAAATTGCACTAAATGACTGGAAATGTGGTTAGTTATATTAAGACCCGCCCTGTTCTCAGTGAGTCTGACAGTAAAGCACCTGCTACGCCGTGTCTCCAGCGTAAACAGCATAGCTCCATGGCAACACTACGCTTTAATGGGCCATGAAGCAAATCGCCCATTTGAGAAACTTTTACTACGGCTTTTCTCATAGTCACGTCACATTTTTTCTTGGAATTTGATTGGCTGAAGAGTCCCATTGCTTATCTACAAGGCTCATGGGCGATTTTCAAACAGCCCCACGCGTCATGCAGCAGAGTGTCCTATATATATTGTTTAATTCTTTTACAAATTAAACTAATAATGATATAACATAATCTAAAAAAAGATCTTGTTTTAGTTGAATACCTTTTGACATAATTGGCAGATTGACAGGGGGGGCGTGGCCTCATTGCCCTTAATGGACCGGCCGCCACTGGTCAAATGTCACTGCATTACATCTGGACAGCAGTGATGGACCCGGCCAAGAAGGACAATGGATTTGAAATGCCCGTGTTGTATGGCCACAGTCTCACACATTATCAGTGGTGAGTGACCAGACAGGAGCAGACAGGTGTTTGACACAGACAGGGACAATTAAGGCCTCATTTTGTTCTGGACAAAAGCTTTTGCTGTGTTTTTTTGTGTCTTTAGTTTATATGTTCAAGAGCACTTCTTAGCATTGACTTACTTGTTTCATTGTAGCTGCTTCCAGGGAGTGAAATACATACTGATGATTCTCAAAGAGACATTGCTGAATATTCTCCAGATCGGAGGGCAGTTCTGTATTGATGTGTTAACATTAGGATGGGAGTAAAAATAATGTTTCAGAAGGTGGCACACATTTGGAGATCATTGATAAAAAAGGTTTCGATTGATCTTTTCATTAAGTTATATAAATCAGAACTTTCAAGGGGAATAATATCTAAACAATAAAAGAAGGTAATTTGATTGAAGTTCAGTTTTAGGGGTGAGCAAAGTGCAAGAAGGAGATTGTGGGTTCGGTTCCTTGGACAAACCAACATCACATGATCCCTCTGTGGGTTCTCTCCGGGTTCTCTCCGGGTTCTCCAGGAAAATTGGCACCTCTAAATTGGCCCCAGTGAATGAATGTGAGTGAATTGTTTGTCCATGTGTCTATGTCTCTGTGTTAAACCCTGCGACGAGCTGGCCCCTGCCCAGGCTGTGCCCCGCCTAAGGCCCAAAGTCTCTGGGATAGGCTCCAGTCACTGCGACCTCAAACAGGAACAAGCTCAAATCAAAAGTCACTTGAGCTTGTGGTGTTTGTATATTGCGGAACATTCAAGGCAACGCAATAACTGGAGACCATGTAGCAGAACCTGCTGGAAACTGTACTTAAATATTACATTAATTTATTAATTAATTAATAAAAAAGTTTTAGGTAAATAGAAATGCTTTAGTTGGCTATAATTCTTAAAAGGCTCTATGCAATCCCTTGAATCTATCCCTTTAAGCAATAATTGAATAGCACATAATGTGTAGATATTACTTTTGCCTAAATGCCTCCTAATGATGTGTACATGAGCTTGTAGTACAATCTGCATTCTGAGTCTGTGATGCTGGAGTACACAAGTATGGCATAATGACATCAGTAACAGCAGATGTTCTTTAGTAGAGTTTGTTTTTCACAAATGCAAAACAGGACTCACTGATGGAGTAAAAGGACAGACAAACAAAGAGATGGGCAGGCTCACAAAGGTGTAGCGTCTACTCTGCTCTAACGCCAGATACAGTGGCTTCTATAGAGCTGCCAGGCGCTGTTTTACACCACCACACACAAGGATGCGTGCCCAGTTTAGCTGCAACTCAACAGTCAGGGCTGTAAACATGTACTTTATTTGAAAAACTAAACTGAGAGAGAGAAAAGATATTTACTGAAAGGTTTTGACAATGATATTGATCTCAGACCTATTAAAAAACATATCACAAGTAGAAGAGCTATTATTCAACGAGCTTTTTATTAATGTGATTGAAATGTAATTTGACATTTTAATATTGTGACACTAGTTTGCACTATTTACTGTTCTTTGTCGTTTCCCATGGAAGAAAAGCCTTAATCCTGCAGTTTCATCCTTTCCAGTAGAAACACATTACATTATTATTTGGTGTTAAAATCATTTGCTGCCTATAATTCATTTGAAGCAAAGGAAATGAATCACCTCATGAGTCACGAAAAGCAACCTGACAAAACCAATGCGACTTTGGGCTTCCGGTATTCCCTAATAATAGATAAGAACCCACAGTTCCAAGTGTGAGATTGAGAATGAGGTAGTTTGCCACTGAACATAACAGATTCAAGTTATCTTTGGAGTTGACATAAATGACACGTGACTGGCTTTCTCAAACCTCCTCGATTCACATCATGTTGTCAGGTGCCGTAAAGGGGTGGCATTGGCTCTAGTGCAAACTGTCATTGTGTCCTTAGGCAAGACACTTCACCCACCTTGCCAGTATGAATGTGGTGTGCGAGTCAGTGATGGGTGGAGCTCGGAGCAGCCTCACGTCCCAGCACAGCCTTGTCTACAGAAGTACCATCATCGAGTACAGAAAGAATGAGTTTGGGAACTGAAATACTCACAACTTCATATATTTTAAAACACAGACGCACTTTATAGAATATTACTTGATGACATAGGGGGGGCGTGTGCTTTGAAAGATAAGGAAACAGGGAAATTAAATAAATGCCTGATACAGTTTTGTGTGTGATTATGGATTTTAATGATATTCTTTATGTATTATTATTAGTATTACTACTACTACTACTACTTCCAAACATCTCAAATCACTCCTCTATAATCTGACTAAAATGGGCTGAATTGACTAGTACTAGACTTGACCATAACCTCCCCAATCGCCAAAGCAAAACACAGTTCATTATTAATGGAATACTCTGGAGTTGAAAGTGTAAATTTGATTTCCTCCCAATTGGTCTTGAAAGTAGCTGCAGCGCGGCGTCTCTGAGGAAGATGGGTTTCTGCACTGCACAGATGAGGTCTTGTGTGACAGCTAGCGCGAGATAAGCAAAGTCAAAAAGCAGCCAGTGATTCGCGTGTGTAATCCACACTTCACTGTTCACTAAGCACGCTGGGCAGGGCTGAGAAAGTAATGTATGAGAATAGGCGACTGACACTCTGGGGAGCCACGGACGGTTTGGTTAAGCTCTTGTCTGATGTGTTTACATTATATTCTAATGGGCCTTCGCCGTCTGCACTAAAGATGGGCAGGGTTCTTATAGTGGAGCTAGATGGCAGATAATTGCTTTTGAATGGCCATTAAAAATGGAAATTGATGCACTGCGACCACCTGCAGGCAGATCACGTCTTATAGCATCAGTATCAGGAAGGAAATTAATCGTTTCAACCTGTCAACTTAATGCAAATCGCTTCTTTTAAGAATCCTTTTATATTAACACATCAAACCCAAAAAATAATAGGTTACTGTGAAATTACAGCAGATCTCAAAACATCTGTTTTTCTTCTTGTAAAGCTGCACTTTATAACTTTTCATGGTGGGAGAATGAGTAGCACTCTTGCCTCACAGCAAGGAGGTTCTTTGTTTGACTCCCCGTGTGGAGTTTGCATGTTTCTCCTCGTGTGGGTTGGTTTCCTCTGGGACTTTTGATTCCCCCTTCAACTAAAACTAAACTCCTAAAAGACTAGGGCGCTGCTCCTGCCCCAGCAGTGTTGAAGGTTGGGTCAAATGCAGAGGACATATTTCCCTACAGGGACAAGAAAATTCTACTTGTCTCCATTGAAATGTTGCTCAGCCTCAAATGATCCTCAATATTATGGCGACGAGCTGGATACAATAAGAATGCTTGTCTTTCAATGTGTTTTTGAGCAGCAAAAACACATGTTAACTAGATGAAGACAATTGCCAATAAAACTTGTGATTTCTCCTTTTGGACCACCTGTAGAGGCCCTCTCACCATAATCTCACGACAGTAATACGTGGTGTGCAGAGCTCTAGGCCTGCTCATGCTCACTCAGACATGCAGACGAATCTGTCGGATCGAACGTGCGCAGCATGCCGAGCCTTTCCTGACATCTCCCTCTCGTCCGTATCATCTTCATGCTGGTTATTATCTCTGTCATCTTGGCCTGGGTCCGCCTCCCCCCTCTCATTCTTTCTCTTCCTCCCTCTTTCTCCTTTTGGGTATATCATCTTGCCACACAGACATTGAGGCTGCAGCATGCGCCTGTCACATCCAGCTCCACATCGCACGCTGAATGTCCTGCACTCTCAATTGCCCTGGGACAGAAAGCCAAAAGTGTGTCGGGCGGTGCGCTTTCCCTTAACATGGTGTTTACAGCGTGAAGACCTAACTTTCCCGTTATTACATAAAACTTCCTTCTACCTCAACAGGCTGTCAGTGTTATTAAGATGTAACTGCCAGAGACCTGGAAAACAGGATATTTTAACTTGAACTATAAATTATTATTTTAAATAGTTAAAGAGGTCAAAGTTGAAGTGAAGCTCTGTAATCGAACTCGCAGCCACGTTTTCGTCAGGATAGTAGGTGTGTGGAGTGAAGGATTGAACCTAATGTAGCACTATAAGGAAATTGTCCCGCCTGTTAAGAGCAATACAAATCTACCGTATGTAGTTTTTTATTTGAAGTAGTCACAGAATTACCAGTATGACAGTATGTAGTAGTAGCATTATTAGCCATATCATAAAAGCACTTTTATACACACTGCGTTCAATTGCATGAAGCAAGAGGAGGTTTTGTGCTGCCAAGAGGAGCTTGATGGCTGGTTGCATTTGAGGAGTAAACATCTAATGGGTTATTGTGTAGTTCAGCCTGTGGGAGAGGCTTAATGCTCTCTCCACAATGGCACCAGCCCCCAACACCATGTCCAACAGGCGCTTTGCTTTCGCTGCAAGTCCTCAGAGGATCATCATCATTGCCTCCATAGCTCTGGAAGAAAGTGGCTCCAACTCTCTTGGCATGCCGCGATGTCAGCTGGTGCTCTCCACAAGACACACTGGCCAGCGAGCGCCCTGAGCGCCGTGAGCACCGTGAGCACCGACCCTATAGGAGCGAGGCTGCTCTGCTATGGAGGAAATACATTCATATCCGGTGTACAGTATTGGAGAGCATCTTTCAGGGGAAATTGTATATGTCAGCAGTTCTTTTCACTCCATGAGATGTTTTTGGATCCGTAATGAATTCCAGTTTGCACACATGTAATGCATGTTATGGAATAAAGACATATTTAGGCTTTTGTTCACCTAGAAATGACTAACAATATATTTATTATCCTGCTTCTTTGACACACTCACACCATTTGGTTGAGGAAGTGTCTTGCCCAAGGACACAACACGCAGCAGTGGGAGCAGGGTAACACACTTTGCCTTTACAGCTCTTGTCAAAACACTTTAATATGCCTTGTGAATACATTTTTGTCTTTTTTGCCATCAACTATGTTTCTGTAGTGTTTTCCGTGTAGAAGTGTGATTTGGCTGCAGTCTTTGTGATTACTTTGCTTCTTATACATCCATGTCTGCGACACAGAAGCTGCAAACATCTCTACTGGACCTTGTCATTGTCCTTTTCATTTCTATTTCCTGCCATGTCATATTCTTCTCCTTCTGTTCTTCGTACATTCCCAATGCCACAATGCCAAGGTTCCCAGTTCCAATTTTGAAACAACCTTAAATCGAGGCAAAAAAGCAATATGGCTCCAGTTAATGCTGGCATTTTGTTGAGTTTGTCCTTGTGCTTCCAATGCCACACTTCTACAGGCCGGTTTTATCTCGCTGCCAGAGCAGAGGACGCAGTCTGCGATCGACTGGAATAATGTTCTGCTAACTGTTAAGTGCATCTGAGAAAGTGATTACCTGGTTCATAGTGAAAAGCCTGAAGTAAACTGTCCAAAGGGGTATTGTGTGTGTGTTAACTTGAGGTGAGTCATTAACTGATCAAGGACGAATCACTTGCATTTGAAGTTGTGTTTAAGTGAAACATATTTTCACTCATCGTATTACTGCTGAATCTCTTTTATGATACTCTTGTACGCTCAAAGTTTGAAATGAGTTTGAATTCATCTTAACCATATGAGCAGGGTCTAGGTGCATATTACTAATGATTATTTATTTAGATGTGTTATAAGTTTCTTGTTAACAATAATGCAAATACGATTTTAATTTGAAATACTGAAATCGTTAAATCTATTTATTAATCCACAACAATATAACATTAATTTAAAAATAGAAAAGCATTTACCTGCACCCATGTAAATACAAAGAAGATGCAAGTCAGCGATGTAAAGTGAATTTCCAAGATTTACAATGGAATTATAGCTTGACTTAAGTTGCCTTTTGTCCGTGGTCTGGATGTGTCATTTGTGCTGCTGTGACTCTGGGCGCCACTTCATAATTTGTGGAATAAAAGGCTTTTGATAGAGGAGCAGCAGCACGTGGATCTGTTCATTCTGCTCACAAAAGCCGACAGAGACGAGCACAAACGCAGCAGCTTGACTTCAGATGGAGGAAGTGTGTCTCTGGTCATGACAAAAGGATGTTACATGGGTCTTATGTTTAATGATGTCTGTGTCACAGAACGAGCTCTGCCCACACGTACCGCTGTGTAAAATTAGGTCCTAATGCACCCACTCTTGTTATAAAAGTACTTGCCTAAAATATCAGGAAGCATTTGGTTAAAATGTCCACGGCAGATGGAGACATGATACGTCTGTGAATAATACTGTTCGTCACACTGTCTGACTAATCTCAATGTTGGCAGTGTTGCACAGCGGAAAGCCTGTTGTTCAGTTTGCTAGCATAGTATAAGTAATACGTGTTGTATATAAAATAAAATAAAAAAAATCTGAACTCCAGTACTGTCAATTTCCAATGTATATTTCTGTACCACATTGACTCGTTTTTGCACCTCTTTATACATTTCTAGAACATCGTATGTTTTAATTTTGCACTTCCAATGAGCCGTCCACTGACCCCTGCATGATCAGGCCACACAGTGTTATATTAGGCATGTTCCATTGTGCCTGGTCATTGTTTCTATTATGTTGTTTTTACAAGTTGAAAAATGAAAATATGTTTCTAATATTGTGAAGTAGAAGTAAAATTATACATGGTTTCCAGTTTTTTTTTAAACAAAACTGAAAAGTGCAGCATGCAGAAGTATTCAGCGGCTCAATACTTTGTGGAACTGCCTTTCGCTGCAATCGGAGCTGCAAATACAAGGCTCTACCGGCTTTGTAATTCTACAAGTTTCCGTTGCAAAAGAACTCAAGCTCAATCAGATTTGATGAACAGCTGTTTTCAGATCTGTTTACAGAAGAAATGAAATCTTAAATTGAGGTTTTTCTTTTGTTATACATTGTGTTTCTCTTTTGATGGTAAAAAAAAAAAAAACTTAAAAACTTTTTACTGCTCTTTTTTTATCAGTGCTAGTTTACGCTAGTCTTTTTTATATGAATTCTTCCTCTTCAAAAGGCGGACACAGTTTATCATGCTTCTCTGAGGTTCATTTCTAACTGTAGAGAACATGCAAACTTCTCAATTATGTATCTTCTCTTACCCAGTTGACCTAATTCATCCATGAAATTGTTCCTTTGCTTTTAAGCTCTTTGTTCGTGACCTGTGTCTGCAGAACACTGGCAGATACCCGGACCAGACGGTGTGAGGTAGACATTGATTGTGAGAGCAAAATGCTATGGATTTTCGCTTGCATTCATAAAAGTGATTACAGCTGTGGCTTCATGTTTTCATTAGGCACCAACAAAAGGTCATCCATCACACAACAAGCAGGGAGCAGCACACATGCTCTGCAGCTTTGTACAAAACCTATAGAGAATAGAGAGAAAGAGAAAGAGAAAGAAAAAGAGAAAGAGAAGACCAGCGAGTCCCTCCTACATTATGGTAAATTGCAGAATGGACTGGGATCCAACCCAGTCGCTCCAATTTCCAAAGGGAGTGATTGTCAGGGGATTAACCAATCACACAAACGCATTGTCCGTTCGTGTCCAAACAAACATGGTGGATCATGAGGAAAGAATAAAAATAACACAGACTGAGAAACGTTGCCGACTTCTGCTGAGTCAACAAGAGACGCACTAAACTCTGTAAATCTGAGGTAAATGAAGTTATATATTTGGTTCTGAATGTTCCAAACACATTTGAGAGACACGTGACACAAATTAGCGGCGGTGGTTGGACCGGTTCATGCTTGGAGAGTTTTTTGATGCCCCCCAATGGTCCGAATCCAGACCCTTCTGCATTTGAACATAATGTAGGAGGGACTGGCTGGTCAGGTAAGTAATTTGTAAGTAATTTGTGACTATTGAGGACAAAGATTCACATAAAATATAACAAGCACTATCTCTAGTCTGTAGTGGTTCCATTAACTTAACCCATCAGAACACAGGTCTTACCACATGTGGGCGGATGTATGGCACCCGTACCTGCCTGGCTGTGGGGATGAGCACCCTGCCTCCCGTACCTGCCTGGCTGTGGGGATGAGCACCCGTACCTGCCTGGCTGTGGGGATGAGCACCCTGCCTGCCGTACCTGCCTGGCTGTGGGGATGAGCACCCTGCCTGCCGTACCTGCCTGGCTGTGGGGATGAGCACCCGTACCTGCCTGGCTGTGGGGATGAGCACCCGTACCTGCCTGGCTGTGGGGATGAGCACCCTGCCTGCCGTACCTGCCTGGCTGTGGGGATGAGCACCCGTACCTGCCTGGCTGTGGGGATGAGCACCCGTATCTGTCTGGCTGTGGGGATGAGCACCCTGCCTGCCGTACCTGCCGTACCTGCCTGCTCCTGTGCACAGAGATGTACTACAGCAGCTGATAAACATCTTAATCCCGTATAATTACATCTGATCACACACTCTCGCGCACACACATGCAGCAGCCTCTCAGGTGAGCTCCTCATTCACTGCTTGGTAATTACCCTGTCTATCAAACAAATGAGCGAGGAAAAAATGCGAGGAACTAGGGAACAAGGAGAGGAGGAAGGAAGAAAGGAACAGCTGGACGAAGACTGAGAAAAGTTGATGAAGTCTGAAGGGAAAAACAAATGGGGAAAGCCAAAGTAAATATCCATCAAGTATAGATATAATTAGGCTATGCCACACAATTACTAGGATTGAGTTAAAATAATGTACGTATTAATAGTATTACTGTTACTGCCATTTATACTGTATCTGCCATCAAAACTAAATTCAATTTACCTACAAATTATAGCTTTAAATGGATTTACAAATTGCATGTGAACATGGGAGCTTGAGCTGCTCATCCAGGGAAACAACAGGTAAAACTCCCAGAGACTTTATGTGTTTAATTGTGACGTGGGAGAAGCAAAAACATACATTTGCTGACTTGTTTGAAAATGAATTAGTTGTGGTTATCTACACAGCAGCCCATGTTCTACTGGGCTTTCTGACCTACATGTGGTTTCTTGTCTCATCTTACTTTCAGTTCCAGTCATCCTCAGAATTCAAATCTTCCAAGTTTTGACTTGGACATTTTCACTATAAACTGTACATTTCCAACTCGGAATTTCTACTTGGAAACTCTGAGAAAATGTCAGAGCCCGAGTAGGAAAACCAAACATGGCTGCGTCCCGCGTTTGGTGACAGCTAAACACCCAACAACTTAATTAGTGATAGTACTTGTGTTATTTTACAGTATTTGCTCTACTGTCCACCTGCTGTCTGTAAAGCTCTTCCTGTGCTTCTGCTTCTGCAGTTATAAGTGCATGGTTATACTAATGTTGCTAAAGTCTACATGGACATAATGTCAACAAAAACAAACATTCACCCTCAAACATTGTTTCATAAACTGGAAATGTAATATCAATGTCCAGATCAATACATTGACGTATGTTGTTACTGTGATATACTGGGAATTGTTTTTCTGACTTGACAACTGCATCACAGAAACTCTGAGAAAATGTAACTCTGAGTCCGTCTTCTGAGGAGTGATCGCAGCATTCATTTGGTCTTGAGCAGATTATGAATGAATATCAATATGAATATGGGCCAACCCCCCCCCCAAAAAATGGGGGGCACTACAAGAATAAAGTCCTTACATTTTGACATTAAAGTCATAATATTATGAGATTAAAGTCGAAGCCAGAAAAAAGTATGACTAAACTCAGAATTTAACAAGAATAAAGTCATACATTTATGAGAATAAAGTCATAGTTTAGGGGCCGGTGTCAATGTTCCGATTCAAAGTGACGTGATCAGTTCACTTTCAGCACCACGGCCAGGACTCAATAGAACGGGATTGGATGAGTTGACAGCTTAGAACTACATAAAAGCCAGTAACAGATGTTAAAGTGTTTCCTGGCCTTTAAAACGATGTCTTACGTGTGCTGATTACAAGACAAGACACTGCCGTTTAGCAGCATTTTTCCTGTTACTCTGTCTGCACTTCCACTCAGCTCCTCCTGTCTAACGCCTGGATCGTGTTTGGCACAGCCAAAAAGCAATATGTTTTACACACACACCATCATCCATACAACTCATTCCACCTTTTACAGCCGAGTGACACAACTAGAGCCTAACACACCCATGTAGCCCAGGCTGATGACTACAATGAGAGGAGACTATAAAGACATAGTGCTTATGGCCATGGCATGAGCACAGCTCCAACACACGTGCACCAACGTCATATTCCAACTGTGAGGCACTGCAGCTCCACCAGCCCGTAGTGCTCTGATGTAAAACATATGCATAGAAAAAACTCATATGAACAGTCTCTTTGTACAAAGTTTGAAGGGTGAAGAGGCAGAAGTTGAGGGAGCAGATAATTGGTGAAAATGGTCCGAGACTCCCTCGCCTGCCGCGGTCAGTGTCCTGCCCAGTGTCCAGGACCTGAGCCACACACAGGACATTAACCAGAAGGACATGGAGGCACTGCATGGGGGAAATGATTGTTTGTGATGTATAAAAGGGCCGCATTATAAAGATTGACATCTATTGAGGGTTTTTGTATTCAATTTTAACCCTTCCAAGTCGAGTGCCATTTGCGTCCTGGCCGTGGTGCTGAAAATGAAATGCGTATCGGAGCCGGGCCTTTATTCTCTTTAAATTATGAGTTTATTCTCGTTAGATTATGAGTTTATTCTCATTAATTTATAATTCATATTTTTCATAATTTGGTAGTTTAGGCCCAAGTACTTTTTTCCACGTAAACATAATGTAGTTCCTTCCATGTTCCATCTGCAGCTCTCATTCCCTGTCCCACATGAGTCAAACATAATTCTACACCTCGGGATCTGCCTCGCATCATCTGAATAGCTATGATTGCAGCTAACGTCACAACTGTTCCCGCCAGGCTTCTCTGCATCGGCCGCCATCAGCGATCTCTTCTATGTCTGTAATACGGGACACCTACGTCTTTCTGCGGCTCATTTCAGCAATCACAGTCACTGTTGCCCTGAATGTATGATATCTGCAGTGTATATAAATGTGAGCTCTTACACTGAAACTGTCTTGCACCGGAAGTTCCGTTCATTAAAGTGAGTTCTGATTCAGTCAGAGACGCTAACGAAGACTCCTGTTTTTCCTCCACGAAAAGTGCGTGTTGTCCCGGTGTTTCCCGTCCCTACAATGATCCGACCAACAGGTTATGGGCCCAGAGGGAATGAAGGGAACCGGTGGAACCGTTTGTGCTTTGATGGAGAGGAAAGGAATTACGAATTATGGGAAACAAAGTTCCTCGGACACTTGCGGCTACTTGGGCTAAAAAGTACCATTTTGAACGAGCCCAGTGGCGGAGATGAAAATGACGGTGACGCTGATAAAAATGAGGAAGCCTATGCAATGCTGATACAACTTCTTGACGACAGAAGTCTTTCACTTGTGATGAGAGAAGCCACAGATGACGGGCGGAAAGCGCTGGAAATTTTGCGCGAGCACTATGCCGGTAAGGGAAAACCACGTGGCATTAGCCTCTACACTGAGCTAACGTCGCTACACAAAACAGCTAATGAAAGCATCACGGACTATATCATAAGAGCGGAGACGACAATTACAGCTCTGAGAAATGCTGAAGAGACTCTGAGTGACGGGTTGCTTATTGCAATGGTTCTGAAAGGATTACCTGAATCATTCAAGCCTTTTTTAATCCACGTGACTCAAAGTGACAGAGAAATGACTTTTGGAGAGTTCAAGGCAAAATTGAGGAGTTATGAATGCACAGAAAAGAGCACCAACTCTGAAGATAATGTGATGAAAGCAAATAACTGGGCAAAAGGAAAAAGTAGCTCAGACGTGACATGTTTCAACTGTAGAAAGAAAGGACATATGACTCGTGAATGCAGAAATGAACGAAAAGAACAATATGAGAAGCAGTGGTGCAGTTACTGTAAAAGCCCCACACATAAAGACAGTAACTGTAGACGACAAAAGAAAACCAACGCTAAACAAGCAGCTGACGCAGAAAACCACACTTTTGTATTTAAAGCAAGTAATTGTGATATGTTCAAACAAAAGGGCCTCATGGTGGACACAGGGGCTACGTCACACATTGTGACAGACATCCAAAGTTTCAAAACCTTTGATGAGACCTTCACACCTGAGAGACACTTCATGGAGCTGGCTGACGGGACGAGGACAAGTGGAGTTGCCCTGAATCGTGGAGTAGTAGAGATCTACCTGCAAGACGACGAGGGACGCAGAGTAAAGGCTACGCTGGACGGAGCACTTTACATCCCTACGTACCCACAGGACATCTTCTCAGTCCAGGCAGTAACCGCCAAAGGAGCTGCCATCACCTTTAAGAAGGGAGGTAACCAGCTAATCCATAAAAACGGTACAAAGTTTGACATAAAAGAATATGGACGGTTGTACTATCTAAATACTGTTAACAATGAGAATGCTGTTAATGATGAATGTCACAAATGTCATGATATAGAAACTTGGCACAAGATCCTTGGACATTGTAACTATGAAGATTTGACAAAATTAGAAAATGTCACTGAGGGAATGAAAATCAAGAGTAAAGCTAACAATTCTAGACCAGAATGTGAAGTTTGTGTAAAAGGGAAGTTTATTCAAACTCGAAACAGAGAGCCTGACACACGAGCAGAGGCAGTGTTAGAGCTAGTCCACACCGACCTGGCAGGACCAATAGAGCCAGAAGCTAAAGAGGGTTTTAAGTACACGCTGGCATTTACAGACGACTACTCTGGGGCAACATTTGTCTATTTCCTAAAGGCAAAAAGTGACACTGTTGAGGCGACTGAAAAATTCATTGCAGACGTCACACCTTATGGGAAAGTTAAACGTATGAGGTCAGATAATGGAACAGAATTCACTTCTAGACAGTTCCAGTCTTTACTCCGTAAGAATGCAATAAGACATGAGACCTCAGCGCCGTATTCACCCCACCAAAACGGGACGGCCGAGCGAAATTGGAGAACGCTTTTTGAGATGGCTCGGTGCATGTTACTTGAAAGTAATTTACCAAAAGACCTATGGACTTATGCTGTTATGACAGCCGCAGTGATTCACAATAGGTGTTATAGCAAGCGTACAGGAGAGACCCCTTATTACATGCTGACAGGGAAGAAGCCAGACATGTCCAAAATGCAAATATTTGGATCAGTTTGTTACAGTTATCGACAAGACAAAAAGAAACTAGACTCACGATGTAATGAAGGAGTTTTTGTGGGTTATGACAAAAACAGTCCGTCATATTTAGTGTATTACCCAGACACTGGACGAGTTCTGAAACACAGGTTGGTTAAGTTTCTCACTAAGAGTGTAGTTGAGCGCCATACCCAGACAAATAAAGATGAAGACGATGATTATGATCTACCAGTGGGATTGTTGCAGCGTCCCACTGCAAGAGACGAGACAAACGACGAGAGTCAAAGTGAGGCACAGGAGCCTAATATTGAAAGTTACGAGAACTGTACAAATGACTGTGAACCTGCAAAACAAGAACAGGAAGAACAAAGTAGGAGTAAAGAGCCACGTTACCCTAAAAGAAACCGGAAAAGTCCAATGTTTCTGAAATACTATGTTTGCAAAGAAGATGACCAAACCTTAACAAACATTGATTACTGTTACAGGGTGATGTATGGTGTGCCACAGACTTTTGAAGAAGCTGTACACTCCCCAAAGGCAAAGTTATGGACTAATGCCATGAAAGATGAAATGAAATCAATGAAAGAAAACGACACATACACGTTGACCACACTGCCAGAAGGTAAAAATGCAGTGGGGGGACGTTGGGTATTTACAGTAAAAGACAATGCAGATCATACTGAGACTTTTAAAGCCAGGTACGTTGCTAAAGGCTACAGTCAAGCACAAGGAATTGACTACAAGGAGACGTTTTCTCCAACTGCGGACATGACATCAGTACGCTGTCTGATGCAAATGGCAGTACAGAACAATTTAAAACTTCACCAAATGGACGTGAAAACTGCTTATTTGCATGCGCCAATTGATTGTGAGGTGTACATGGAGCAACCAGAAGGATTTGAAGTAAAGTCAGACACGGGTGAAAAGTTAGTTTGCAAACTTAACAAATCTTTATATGGTTTGAAACAATCTGGAAGAAACTGGAACAAGATGTTGCACGATCATCTATGTGAAAGAGGTTTTGTTCAGAATCCTGTAGATCATTGTGTTTACAACAGTCAAACAGAAAATGAGAGAGTTATTTTGATAATTTGGGTTGATGATGTTATTATTGCTACTGACAATGAATGTTCACTCAAAAATGTAAAGCAAATGTTACTCAAGGCACAGAGATAAAACTAAACCAGAGAAGGTATATCTCAAAAATACTCGAAAGGTTTAATATGTCAGACTGTAAGCCACGTTCTACTCCTTGTGAACAAAAACACAACTTTGATGCTGATGGTGAGCCAGTAGATGCAGCAAAGTATCGCAAACTAGTGGGCAGCTTGATATATTTAATGACTTGTACACGACCAGATTTAAGCTGGATTGTAAGCAAACTTTCTCAATATTTATCAGATCCAAAAGATCATCACTGGATAACCGCAAAACATGTGCTAAGATATCTAAAAGGTACATTGAACAAAGAGCTGTGTTATAAAAAGACAGAGGACAATCTGCACCTTATAGCATTCAGTGATGCAGATTGGGCAACATTCTACTGACCGAAGAAGTACTACGGGTTACTGTTTTGCCCTGACTAAAAGTGGGCCTGTTATATGTTGGAAAACTAGGAAGCAGGCAACAGTAGCTTTGTCAACATGTGAGGCGGAGTATATGGCCATGGCCGCCACCACTCAGGAGAGTTTATATCTTACACAACTACTGACAGGAATGGACAGTGAACGTGAATACTCACCAGTTCTTTTGTACGGCAATAATCAGGGTGCAATAGCATTATCGAAAAATCCCATAAATCGTCAGAGGTGTAAGCATATTGACATAAAATACCACTTTATTAGGTCTGCACTCAATGATGGGAAAATCTGTATAGAGTATTGTGCTACAGCAGACATGGTTGCAGATATTTTTACAAAATCTGTTGTCAAGCTAAAAATTGAGGTTTACAAATTTTCTTTTTGGAATGTAAATGTAAACTGTAATAGTTTAAAGGGGCATTTTTCGTTTGTATATATGTAAAATGTACAGTGTTAAGAGCAAGTGGGGGTGTTGCCCTGAATGTATGATATCTGCAGTGTATATAAATGTGAGCTCTTACACTGAAACTGTCTTGCACCGGAAGTTCCGTTCATTAAAGTGAGTTCTGATTCAGTCAGAGACGCTAACGAAGACTCCTGTTTTTCCTCCGCGAAAAGTGCGTGTTGTCCCGGTGTTCCTGTCCCTATAATGATCCGACCAACAGTCACCTCACTGGCCTCACTTCCTGTTCACACCTTCACTCAGAGCTGCTATCTATAGAGGTGGACAGAGTGGTCAGATGGTGGTCACAGTGGTCATAACCTCTACTCTGAATCACTGTATTAGGGTTAAATTTTAGTTTGCTTTCTTCTCATCCCATGATTAGCCTGAGACAAAACTCCAGTAGACGACAAAAGAGCTCTCTCAGTTCTTTTCGCTTTGTTGCCCTCCGTTCGTCTTCTTTGATTTGTTCTTATCTAGTCCATCCCTTCCATAGCGTAGTTAGAGCTAGATTAGATTTTCTTTTGATCCAGTTTTTGTAAGCTATACTTGTCCCCTTTTTCAAGTTTACCTTCATCGTTTGGTTTATATGTCTACGTAATTTGTGTTAAATACTAAAAGTCCAGACCAGTAGTTTAGACTGCTCTTCCATTGCGATCGTTCTTAGTAAACTACGCTCACACCATCTCCCGGGAGACCACAAGAGGAATAACAGCTCCAGCCACAGTTCATCATCACGGCCTTCTCTGCCTCAGCGTTTTAAACACGTTCTAGATGTCATAGAACTTCGGTGCGATCTGGTATATTCTGACACTCAACTGGACGAGCCAAAGAGTTTTGAAAAGTGACTCGGTTCTGTGTATTCCGTGTGCTTCCGGAGAAAGGATCAGCTTCAAGCGTCTCAACGATAAGCCCACCTCAGTTCGTGGCCTTAATTTTCAGAGTGGCTGAGTTTAGGAGCCGTAGTTCACCCTCTTGAGTAAATACTTGGCAGTTATTCAAGCTTCATTTCAATTTGCCTTCCCGTCATTGCGTTTGACATAATCCCCTGTTTTTCCTCCCATCCCATAAATGAAAGCCTCTGGTTAAACAAATCAACAACTTAAAATCTTTATTGAACATTGATTTTCTGGGAATTTTTCATGTCGTTGAACATTGCTGATTTGATTATCTGATGAATAAACCACAGGGGGGAAAAAATCTGGTTTTCCTGATTTTACTATGTTTATTATGAGCTGGTACTTCCCTTCAGCTCTAACAAAGTAGTGATTTAAATAGCAGGTATTTAGCATAATTGAGCTTTGTGCTGCTGTCTTGTCCTTTTTTTTCTTTAACACTAAATAACTCACACGTACAATCACGATCTCTTTTGGGACACTACAAGTAAATCCATTATTTGTATGTTAGATCTGTTTGCCTCACTCAGACTGCCCACTAACCTTTTGTGATTCTAGACACTGTTGCCCACTTTTGCTGGAAAAAATAATATTCATTCAAACTTGCTGATTCCAAGATGTTAATTTTCCCTCCATTATGCACCTTTTATTACATTTCTTATCCCTGCAACTTTCATTAATTTGGTTTCAAAGCAATAAAAAGTGAGAGTATGAGAGGAGCGGACACAGCACCAGTGGAGCTCAGGTTCTGCTCGACTTATGGACCGACCATTGACAGAGACACATCTGGAGATGGGCCAGAGGCCGGAGCCAGAACAACTGAGATTCAAAAAGTCAAAAGAGATTATGCATATTTCCTTGGAATATATTATTAAACTACAACATTTTGTTGATAACGACTTAATAAACTTAAAAAATGTATTATTATTTGAATACGTGTATAACCTGCATTTACAATGTTTTTCATTTGAAGAAGGACATTTTCAGTGCACTTTAGCCTCAATGTGGGACAATATAAGCTCATGGAGAGAACATTATCAGGGCTCGTCTTCTGATCCGATGGGCTCCGGTTCAAATCCCGCTCTCTCCTGGTAGCGCTGTCAGATCCATTGGCCCACAAGTCGGCGGTGTGATCCCAGCTGCCTCAGTGGAATACTGCCGTTGTGTCCTTGGACAAGGCACCGCACACACCCGACTCACCCCCAGTGTGCGTGAATAACTGGTGTGTGAGTGTGTGTGTGAATGGGCGACTGGTTCCTTTAAAAAAAAATAAAAAGTAAAACGCTTTGAGGTAGAAATGCATTATATACTGTGACCATTTGACATACCTGCTCGTAATGCCTGATCTCGTCTGCTCTCAGAAACAAGAAAAACAGAAAATCAAGTGCCAAATTGGAGCAGTTAGAGGAAATACGCTTTGAGTGAGTGAAGATGGAGAAGCGATATATAAATGCATTGTAATAACAATAATTATACCATCATAACATGGTTCAACGGTTATGAAGTGTCTTGCCTCAGGACAGAGCTACAGTTCCTCTAGCGCCCCACTGTGGTATCTGGTGTTCAGTCCCATCCTCCCGAGAGCTGATGAGATGGGCATTGCAGGTTTAGACTTCCAATGTCTCCGGTTTATCCCACATGAGGAGCTGAGCTATGGGTTCTGTCTACTGGCAAGCCAACTGGGAGTGTGGCCGAGCAGTTAATAATTTGATGGCAGAAATGCTCAGAACAAGTTTCACGAGGATTAATGGACTAAAAAACAACAGAGGAGGAATTCAGAATGGAGTATTTTTGACGCTCTTAGGGTAGAATATAAATAGGATTCATCAAACTACCGTGAAAGAAGCTAAATGCAGCTCCGGTATCTTTGTGATGAGGAAACAGTGTTAGAACAAGGTTTAAAAGTAAAGTTTGCATAATGTGTGTACTTTAAGAAGGCTACTTGCTGCTGTAACTCCATGGCACAAAATGGGAATGTTTTATTCTTACTCATTCACTGGTCCTGGCCACCCTTTTGTTTCCTAACACTGACTTTAGAGATGGCAACGCATCTAGACAAGCTCTCCTCCTGCCCCAGTCTATATAAGCCTACGTATGCTAATTCATGACACTTTCTTCTCTCTGTCTATTATTTATTCATTTGTTGGGTTGAGCTGATGTGTTTGGGCAGTAGTTTGTGGGCACAGACAGAGGAGCGGGCACAGTTGCATCAGCATAATAAGCTGACATAGCTGTGAAAACCAGTGGAAAGTTGGAGTGCTGCAAATGCTGTCTGTTGCAGTTACAGAGAAGGGGACGTAGCGGCTCATGATACGACTCGTAAGCATTAGCCTGAGGTCAATTGTGCAGACAGGATTAAAGATCACATCAATAACACAGTGGGAGGGCGAAATTAACTGCAATATGAACGTTGATTAGCAGGTTTAGAAAGAATAGATACACAAAAGGTCTCATGTACCACATTTTATTCTGGGTATTGATGTTCACAGCTACATTACAAACAGCATTAATCATAACTCTCCCAGAATACATTGCATGATTGTTTTTCATCCCGGGATACAACAGGGTAAAGTTATTTTCTAGCTCTGACTTTTTTATGATGACAACAAATAAATCAGCCGGTGTATAGTATCGTGCATGTGTGAAATCAGATGAAATAGCTAAACCCAACAGACAGACTCCCACTTATGTCTTCTTTTAGTCATGAATTACAAAGATTTCAGATACAAGAGTTATGTTTCATCATAGTAAACAAACTCCTCGCCTTCTCTTAAGTCACGCTCTACTTTTGTCAGGTGCACTGTGGGTCTCACCAGCTCACAGTTATTCACAGCTCTACTTTATCATGAAATATCTGATCTGCAGTATATCCAGTGCTTTAGGCTGTGTCCAGGGGAAACAACATTCTCACAGTATGCTCTGATTGCAGTGTTGTAACTAAATACAAACAACAACAAAATATGTATTCAGAGTACCAACTATTCCAGTGCTGTTACTTTTACTTTTGGTGGTATTCAGAATACCGTTACTTCTCTACAATCAAAGGAATATATATATTGGTATTTTATCGTGAAATTTAGGCTTTGAATCGCACTTAATTAATGTATTTTCTCTAATTTGGGATTAGGTCTTAGATTAGATTAGTTATTTTATCTAGTATATAAATGCATAACAAATAGTGATGAAGAAACATGTGTTTTCACACTAAAATCAAATGGATCTTAATATGAAAAGTAATCAGTATTGATAAGTACTCTGATCAGACCAACACGTGTAACAAGATGTGTACAATACACAATACATTTGTATTGCAGGTATTCAATATTCTGTAAATAAATCCATTTGCAAAGTATTCTTAGCAACATTTTACACCAAAGAACATTGTCCACAGACAGGGCAGCAAGTGAGAGCCGGGATTGAAGAGGACACGTGTTGTTGTGATGGTCAAAGGATTTGGCAAGAGTTAGTATTCCAAGCTCATTGTATTACACTTAACAGAGATGAAACTAATGAGTTATAATTAAAACTAGCAGATTAATCCAGTTCCAGCAGCCCTGCCCCGACTGCAGAATTTGACTCAAGAACTCTTACAAACTAAAACTAATCACAATGTTCTTAATGGACTGACAAATATCCCGCACACTGTGTTACTTGCAAAGTGACATTTTATTTACAGGTGGAGCGGCAACGTGTCGGCAACTAGGCCTTCATCACCCATTAGCCTGACGTGGGAACGAAACTTGAAACCATTATTATTATTCATCCGTTAGGT
Organism: Eucyclogobius newberryi; assembly: GCF_026437365.1. Lineage (NCBI taxonomy): Eukaryota > Metazoa > Chordata > Actinopteri > Gobiiformes > Gobiidae > Eucyclogobius > Eucyclogobius newberryi. The sequence continues at coordinate 21,146,233 of NW_027315724.1, forward strand.
ATATAGAATTATTATCAACAACATTGACAACATTCAGCAGAAAAAACAGACAAATGGTGTAATATTGTCGTAAATATTTCTTTTCACATTTCAGTCTTTGCAGAGCTCTTTGCATTACCAGGTCCATGGTTCCTCTGGTTTTATTCATACCTCATTAGCTTAGGGATGGATTGAATGATGATCAAACAGTTCATCATTTCACTGACTCATAATATATTTCTATGGACATTTTTGAGCTTTGACAGTTGAACCTCCTCCTCCTCACAGCTTTCCCCGACACGCTCCTTCTCGCCATCAATCACAAAGCCGCTGCCTTCGTGCCTCTGAGCCCGCCGCTGTTCTTCAAGCACCGCCTTGTCACGCGAAAGGTCTATCTGCTCTGTGCAATGCCCTACTCACTGACCTTCAGGCCGTCGTAGAACTTCTCTTCGTAGAACTTCACTCTTTATCCTCTGCTTTTTTTCCTCATGTTTTTTATGTAGCTGTTCCTGGCGAGCTCTCCCATCATCGAGCTGTTTGGGCAATAGTCCGGTGTGATCCCTCATTTATCCAGGAGCGTTCCATGCTAGAAAAAAAGAGTGTGTTTTGACTCTGGACTGGACGTTTCGAGTCTCAGCCAAGAGAGGGATTGAGAATGACTCTTGGATGAGACTCAAAACGTCCAGTCCAGAGTCCAGATGACAACAACTGAATCTTTCACTAGAATACAGCTGGTTGAACCGGTGATTTATCACCTGTCTTTTTTCCCACTTCCTGGCTCGATTGTCATGAAACTGTTAAATGTACATACTAAAATAGATAAAATATACAATAATGTGCAGATACTGTTCCTTTTAAATGTATTTTTTATGAACCAACTTTGAATAAACCACAAGAAACACAAGACTTTTACTCAAAGTGCTGTACTTATTTATTTTGTTAACCTTTATTTGGTAGGAACCCAGTGACATCGAGACCTCTTTTTTGAGGGCGACCTGAGGAAAAGTGAAGATTTTGCCGCTCACAAACCATAAAAACATTTACACATATTTTCTTACTTCAATAAAAATATCCGAAGTATTAAATATTTCTGTGAAACCAGTCCAGCATGTACAATGTCCTTAAAAGGAAGCTAAATACCCTTGTTTGGTCATGAAAGGCACTGTATAAATCTATTGCATAATTGTATTACTCGGTGTCAGTTAAATGAGTAGCATTTCACTTTAAACACACAAGAAAGTGGTTATCACCCAAGAAATGTTATCATTACTTATTCATCATCTAGTTTTATGCAAATAAGGGATTATATCACAGAGTTGCTGCCAATCTTCTGAAGAGCACGGAGAACCGAGCTGCCTTGATGTGTGACAATCAAACATCAATTTTGAAAAAGTTTGGTCACCTGTGTAATACAACTTATCTTTTTGAGCATCATGGGTGTTGTCAGATTTTATTAGGAGAGCTATTGACTGGTAGAAAATATCAAAATGAAATAGACATTATTTGCTCTCTGTCAGCTTCTATCAGCGACAAAAACATTGATCAAAGCAAAATCATCAGTTATGAACTCTTCTGTGATTGAAAGCTTTAAAAATTGAATCATCTTGCACTCAATAAGCCCGTTGGAAAGGTAATATTCCAGCATTTGGTCCTGTGTATGGTATCACACTCACACACCATATTGCACATTAAAATTACTGAAGCAAAATATTCACCGCTGAACATCCATAGAACGGTCTGGTCCCTGCAATCGTCTCCGTGCCACCAGCTAAAGGAGGACTACTGGACTGGAAGAGCTGCATTCAATTTTCTGCCTGTTCCTAACATGGAGTTCAGTGCTGCCTGCAGCGCTGCATACCGATTTAAGAACAAAGACTTTCACAATGGGATGGAAAAATGTGAATAGAGCCTTCAAAATGACACTTGCCGGTTACATCATTACTCTGCACACTTAAATGTCAGAAACAGTTTGGGTGTTTTTGATGTAGATAAATATGTTTATCTGCCAGTGGTGGCATGTTCTTTCTCTCTGGGCCCGTTGCAAATTAAATGAAAAGTCATAGTATTTTTTCACATTGGTCTTCATACTGGATGCTGTGCGAGCCATATGGTTATAGTGTGAAATATATTGAGTTGCTTCAGTCATTTGCATGTGACCCTGTTTCTCCTGGACAGTAATATCTGATTCTGCAGAAGTCTGCCGGCCTCATTAACAACCTGTCCTCGTGTGGAGGAGATGAGAACCTGTGACTAATAACAGAGCACAGGCAATTTCAATGTGAGGCTTTATTATTATGGCTAACCATATGTATCTGCAATATAACTTTACAAAGATAATTTGACTATTCAAATTGCTCTTTTCATTTAAAATGTAATTAAACTTAGTTCCCTAAATCATTTTTTCAACAATAACATAGTTCAAGCTATTTCATTCACAACTGTCTTACACTTGATCATGTAGCACCCCTAGTGGTCATGACCTGAAACAACCGCACAGAGTTCAGGAGCTGGCCCAGCACAGGCACACGTGCTATATTCTTCTTTACACACTCATGCATTCATACAAAGTGACGTCCATCCTTTTAGTCCCGGCGCTGCCACGGCGCCCCAGGCCAGGGCAAATAGGAATCAGTCAGTTTAAGGGGATGAGGTGTGACAGACACGTACCGTAAAACATGGGCACATCTCCCACTGGCTTGTCTCTTGAACCATCCATGCTGCACACTCTAATGGGCAAAAGATGCTTCACTACTCTCCAACGCACACTGCCATTTACATACGCACTTGGTCTGGTGAATATATTCGGTGCGCAGGAATCGCTGTAGCGTCCACTTTTCCTCCAGCAGGAAGATGCAGAGCTGAGAATGCTAGTGCAGAGAAGAATTGGTGTGGTTCAAGTTACCTTTTTTATTCCGGGCTAGTGAGCCATCGTATTATAACAAGTCCTTATTATGAGGGAATGGAATCATGCAAAGGTGTCAAGCTGGTCGCTCTCATGCCCTTTAGCTGGGCTCTCAGTGATGCACATGGAGGTGTTAACCCACTGCACATCTCCCTGTTTTAGCTGCACGGTTGAGCAGACAGGTATAATGTGTATAATGTGTGCTGTGGAAGACACGGAGGACTTGTGAAACTGCTGTTGGGTCCTCGGTGTTTGACTGGTGTGTGATTATCATATCAAGCATTCATTTGCAGTTAGAAATGTCACGATATTAAAAGTGTTCCAATTGTTGTGAGAAAAAAACATTACAATGCGAAGATCATGAACAAGCAACAGTAAAATCTTTTCTAATAATGATTAATTCTCAATGACGAATCAATGTGACAAAAACAGAAAGACATTTAAATAAAAATGTTTTACTATATTGAAACTGTCATTTTGTTAAATTATTTTTGTAGTTCTCACTTTAAAAAAAATATGACCTAAATAATCACAGTGATCACATCAGAAAGCTCCGATACAGCAAATAATGAAATATTCTTTAAAAATAACAATAATTTAAATTCACCAGAATTTTTCCAAATGTGATGTAATATTTTCTGTGGTAGCATTTTATTCAACAACGTTCACTCTTGACACGCTACAACTTGTATTGTATTTTGCTACCGTATATCATAATCCTGATCATAATCATACAATAAAATACATTGTGCAAATAAAATGACTTATGATACACTGCTGTGTATAAAAGGCTATTCTCTGTGCACCTGATGTGCTAATTCAAGGCCTCTCCCCCTTTATTCAGGACTCATTAATTAGCCACATAGACAAAACAGAGAACGATGCATGGGAAAATGTGGGAGTCGAGACCAGACCTTGACAGGGATAATACTGCTTAAGTCGGTAAAAATATCTACTGGGAGAGCGCTGGAGGATAGTGAAGCACACGGCCCTGCACTAACCTTGTGCACACATGAGAACACTGACACAAAGCACATGGTAAATATTAGCCCGACATTCTCCCCTCTACTGTATTAATAGACTTCACCAGGTCCCAGAACGTTACCACAACCAGGTGAATGCAGTTTCTGTCCGGGCAGATGTATATATACTGGTTCTGTGTTAAAATAATTTGAATAAACAGTCAAAATGTAAAAGGAAGCCAAGCAGAAAATAAAGAATACAATAACGTATTTGAAAATGTGGGTAGTTTGTGGACTGCACTCAGGTCTAAATCCACATAAACCCCCGGAAGACACATACCAGTTAACTCAGCGGGAACATATCCACCGACAATATTCAGTGCCTGTGCAGGAGGTGGAAGTAGTGCTTCATTCACTAAAGGAGTAAACCAGAGCCAAAAGCAGGGTCTCCTCGTCGTGTTGATCTTGGGCCATTTTCTTCAGCCCGACATTCTCTACTGTATTAATGGACTTCGCCAGGTCCCAGAATGTTACCACAACCAGGTGAATGCAGTTTCTGTCTGGGCAGATGTATATATACTGGTTCTGTGTTAAAATAATTTGAATAAACAGTCAAAATGTAAAAGGAAGCCAAGCAGAATTTAAGACTTGGGTAGTTTGTGGGCTGTACTCAGGTCTAAATCCACATAAACCCCCGGAAGACACATACCAGTTAACTCAGCGGGAACATATCCACCGACAATATTCAGTGCCTGTGCAGGAGGTGGAAGTAGTGCTTCATTCACTAAAGGAGTAAACCAGAGCCAAAAGCAGGGTCTCCTCATCGTGTTGATCTAGGGCCATTTTCTTCACTGGTGTCAAAGATGGAAGAAAAATACAGACGGCACCATGCCAAGGCCAACACACCACACTGGTCCAGATGATTCAGAATCCATTTAGAAATAACAAAGTGATGCAGGGTCTGGTCAGAGCAGCAGGTGTTCGGACCCAGAGTGACAGTGGAAAACTTTAAATAAGGCTGTTTTTCAGTCAGGTCGCCTCGGAAACTCTTCGTTTTGTGTTCAATCTCACAGTGTATTTGTGCAGCGGTGCAAACAGTGCTCTATGACAAATCTTATCTGGACTTTAGCTGCAGTAGATAACCAACCAGGCCTGCTCTAGTTTCACTGTGATTTCTAAAGGTGGACATGATGTGTTCGTTCTGTTTTTGCACAACCTTGAGATGCCATTCATATTCATATTCACCAGATGTATGTCTCCCATCCAAGCTCTATCCAGGGCCTGTCTTAGCTTAGCTTCTGAGATGTATCAACACAAAAGGCAGAAAATAACACAACAGCCCAAATAATTGAAAACCAGCGTAATTTACTCATCCGTCCACTATCAGGTGACTACTGTATTGGCTTGGTTATGGAAGTTATGGAAAAAAACACCCTTATAAATCAGGATTTGTATCAGATTACCATGTATGGTTTGCTTTTGTGTTTTATTGTTGTTGTTTTTTTCACTTTAGTTAAAATTTAGTGTAAAGGTCAATTTGACACATTTATTGTGATAAAATGTGAATATATGATTATATTTCTGTGATGTATTTTATCTGCATAATAGTGATATTTTATCTGCATCATTAGTCTAAGAGAAGAACGGGTGTGTGACAGCATTTGTTTGTGAAGGGGTCGTAAAGATGGGCCAAAGGATGTTTACCCGAGGGGGGTGACAGCCCAGAGGAGTTTGGGTAATGTTTACCCAAGGCTTGATCTCTACGGAAAAATACCAAGTGCCTTGATGTGAGGCTGACCAATGAGAAATGTGACCCGCCTATTCCAGAATATCTAATAAAACCAACCAGCATGGGAAAAAACAGGGTGAGACGCAGGAGGATCACGCAGGCTGCGTACCACAGCTTGCGTGATCAGTCCCCGCGTTTTCTCCCATGCATGCCATACAAATGTCTGACATTTCTGTGTCGTTTCATATTCTAAGTTGAATTGTGTTCTCGATGTGTTAAGGAATAGCATCTGGTGTTTGTCTCATCTCAGAACATTTTCTGGTCCTATCGAGCCGGACGACCAGCTGCCCTTCGCGGAGATTGACGGGTGAATCGGTGAAGTCTGTGCACAGCTGAAAGAAGTCCACTTTTCCCGTGGCCGCCCATCGCACCTCATTCTCCGCGAGGAGAGCGCGTCGTTTCGAAGCAGCAGGAGAACACAGACGACAAAGAAGGTCAGACAAAACTTTGTGTGTGAAAAAGAGTTAGCCATGAAACGTTTTATGCATTAGTTTGATATTTACTGAAAAAATATTGAAGGCTCTTATTGAATGCCCAGTTTAGGTGTTACTGAGGAAATACCCAGTTTAATATTACTGAGGAAATATTTTAGGCTCTTATGCCCAGTTTAGGTATTACTGAGGAAATACCCAGTTTAATATTACTGAGGAAATATTGTAAGCTTATGGACGAGATAAGTTTCTCACATAAGCAAGGAGTTTGATTATTGCTGGAAAAATATTGGTTGGCGTTGTGTAGATAAGTTTCTCACCGAAAGAAAGTCATGAAGCCTTATGCCGAGTTGTTACTGACATAAAGATGAGTGAATGTAAGCGCTGTGCACGAGCGAAGTAAGTAAGAGAGAAGTGTGAATGTGTGAATGAGGATTAATAAGTGATTAACTAACAAGTGTGAATCACAATTAATTCATACAAGGGTCACAAGGCGTTATTCTGAGAGATCTAAAATTTGCAGTCACGGGTGAATCTTAAACACCACGTTTATGTCCGGAGGAATCTAATAAGGAATTTTCTCTAGAAGCTTGACATTGACCGTGACTGTAAAGCAAGTAGCATTTCTCTCAGACGACCAAGACCACATAATGCCAGAATTATCACCCCAAACTGTAAAAAGACAAAGGAAAAGTCATAAGAGGATTTTGGAGGGAGACTTCCAGTATGCTCAGATGACGTGGCAGAGAGGGGGAGATAAGGGGGGTCAACAAGACAGGAGAATGGGAAGAAGAAAGCAGTTCAGAGGACGCTCTGAACTGATGAAATAAGTAAAACTAAACTCAGCTGGTTTTAAATTTTAGTATTTGAGAGCTCTGTAGAACAAATTTAGGGTTTTGTTTTGATTGACAACAATCAATTATAAAGATTTCATTAAAACTTGATAAGAGATGAAGATGAATTCAGATTTTTATAGATGGCCAATATTTTGGGGAATGTGATCACAGACAGGACACTTCCTGTCCCCGACATAGAAGACAAAAGTCGTGTTTTTACGGTATCATGTTTTTTGAGTGCACAGAACAAAGCTACGTTTTGTTTTGTTTTATTTTTGGACTTGACGAAAATTATCTTTTTGGACTTAATGCATGACTAGATGAAAGTACAGGACGAAAAGACAGAAGTGTTTTTAAATTTAGAAAAGTTAACACAGGCACAGGCCTGGAAGTGATAATGTGGGTAAATGGGTGACTACTGATGTTTTTGGACATAGGAGTAGAATGGGCAGTAAGTAAAGTGATAGTAAAAGTTATATGAGTAACTTATTTATTTGTATTATCATGAGGAAACCTCATATTGCATGTAGACGTAAGTGAGGGAATAAGTTAAATAGTGACGTCCAATGCCCTCCCAGGAAAGACATGAATGGGTCATTAACTAGGGCAGACAACAGGGACACCAAGTCATAAAAGATAGTCAGAGATAAGGGGCTATTGACTGGCAAAGAATCTGGAGAGGGCTCAGGATGGAGCAGATGTTGTTATCTTTGAGTATCAACGGCAACACCTCAGGGGGGGTTGAAGTGATGAGTAATAGGAAAAGTTAACATTAACAGGGAAAGAATTTGACATTCTAAAGGAAATACCTGAAGGATTGTGGAGATTCAATCAAGAATTGAATAGATTTAAATAAGACAATATCATCTAAATTTAGACGTTATAGAAGTTATGAAAACCAGTGATAACAGGACTTAAACATTATAGGACTCAGGACGGAGGCAAGAGATGGTTAGACTGATAAAATGATGTGCCTTATAACCAGGGGAAGGTTTAGAATCATTTTGATTGTTATACACATATAGACTTGCTAGAACAAACTAATACACAATGTTTGTAAAGCACCACATGAGCAGGTGTGAGAGAGAGAGTTTGAAACTCACCTGAAGCACATATAGAAGATTAGCACATATTACATTAGATGTGTGACTTTATACAGGCCACACCAACAGAGGAGATGTGAAATTTGATGTTAATACTCTAAGTTGTGAACTGAGCCTTAAGGCCAGCTCAACGGGGGAATTATAATCAATAATTATTATTGTTTGATGTATTTGAATCACACACACATACACACACACACACACACACACACATACATACATACGTGCGCACACGTGGACACCAGACATTTAGAGTTTGAAACATTTAGAGTTTGAAACATTTAGAGTTTGAAACATTTGGAGTTTGAAACATTTGGAGTTTGAAACAAATGGTGGTAAAACAGGTTTGGCAGTGTCGGATTACAGACACACAGGGGGGAGCCCAGCGCCGTGGAAGGGGGGGCTCAGCCAGGGATGTGACCACTGAACTATGAAAGGTCAAGAGGTGACATTGCGGAGTTGGAGTGACAGACGCAATTCCATCTCTTCCTTGATAACATCCTGAATTAGTGAACGTTGTAAATTATCTGGATTATTGAATTTTGTTTAAGTGTAGAAGTTTGAGAAATGGGCAAGGCCATTTATCAAAAGGAGGGATATGTACGTGTAAACAAATATTCTGAATCAATAATTCCAAAAAAAAAATTGTAAACAAGAAAACTGTTTGAAATACACTGAATTGTCGAAAATACTTTGTTTATCACCGCAGCAAAACGTGTTGGAGATGTGGTGTTTACAGAGACGAGCAAGGTGGACGGAGCCTCACACCGACCATTGGAGGGACGAGAACATGGGTGCTCTCATGGCAGATCCAAAGCATCGCAGACGCAGGACTTCGTTTGTATGAGTTTTGTCCAGAGTCTACGGTAGAGTACGATACTTTGCTACAATGGATGAGGAGACAGATTCTACAGTACGCAAAGTGCTATACTCTGCTACGATGAACGAGAGCCAGAGGCTACGGTGCGCAGAGTACCATACTCTATGGAAAAAGAATCAACAGTTATCATCATCACAGCGATGACGATAATATGGGTGCTGAACACCTGTATTATGCACCGGACAATCGGGACAATCGGGACAATCGATCAACATACACAACTGTGTATACCGGTAAAGGGAAAATAGAGGGAAGAAAATAAGTGATCAACTTGAAAGGTTATGAAATGCATGATGTATAATGTACAATGTATAATTGACATGACAGTAGCTGAAGAAACACAATGGCATATTATACAGCCACTGTTGTTTGCACTAACTAAGAGAGTTTTTTTATCTGCTACAACATCACTACATGCAATGTTAATGAGATTATGAATTGAGATGGGAAATGTACCAGTTCATATGTGTCATAGGTGTGACCGAAGCGAGCAGCGGAATAAGGTCTCTTAAGAAACCAAGCGAGGACGTATGGTGGTGTGTGGACACAGTGCTGAGGGCACTTGGCAGGACTAGGACGTTGTGCCTATGTCTCTTTTGTGATCAGCATCACCCAGAACCATACCGCAGGGTCAAGGTCGAGAGGTTAGAGGACAATCTGGTCCCAGTAGCACCTGATACTACGTATTTGATTCTATTGGGGTGTCCAGAGAGGTCCCTGACGAGTCAAACTGACCAGAGAGCAGTGGGTTTAAGGGCTTTCCGCTTGTACCTCTATATTTCCCATCACACCGCACAAAATTATAGACAAGATAAATTGTCTGTTTGTCAAATTACAGAGATTGACCAATCTGACTCAAAATTTAGGACAGTAATGCTGTAGAAATGTTGTGGGCCGAGAGAAAAGGAGTGTGTTCAATGTTGAAAATGTGCATAACTTTTTGAGTGTAAAAGTGTCATTTTAACAACAATATGAAAGACATGTTGAAAACTGAAATGAGTAATGTGTTTGGCATATGAGACAGTAGACTAATGCTTTGATAAACAGGAGGGAAATGTGATAAAATGTGAATATATGATTATATTTCTGTGATGTATTTTATCTGCATAATAGTGATATTTTATCTGCATCATTAGTCTAAGAGAAGAACGGGTGTGTGACAAACTGCATTTGTGAAGGGGTCGTAAAGATGGGCCAAAGAATGTTTACCCGAGGGGGGTGACAGCCCAGAGGAGTTTGGGTAATGTTTACCCAAGGCTTGATCTCTACGGAAAAATACCAAGTGCCTTGATGTGAGGCTGACCAATGAGAAATGTGACCCGCCTATTCCAGAATATCTAATAAAACCAACCAGCATGGGAAAAAACGGGGTGAGACGCAGGAGGATCACGCAGGCTGCTTACCACAGCTTGTGTGATCAGTCCCCGCGTTTTCTCCCATGCATGCCATACAAATGTCTGACATTTCTGTGTCGTTTCATATTCTAAGTTGAATTGTGTTCTCTATGTGTTAAGGAATAGCATCTGGTGTTTGTCTAATTCCATGACATTTATGTTGTATGGTAAGGTTTTGCTTTTATTTTGGTAACTTCCTGTGTAACCAGAAGTGGTCGTGAAACGGAAGTCTACTTGACACTAAGAAAAAGACACAAAGTAAATTGAACAATGATAAACGGACCAAACACGGACAAAACATGGACAAACTCAAGGATCTAGCTACAGTCGACAGGGGGAACAAGGTCTGTAGTTAAAATGACTGTATCAATGAAAGATTTGAAATGTTTAATTGACGAATATGTTGGGAAATATTGTACTAATGTAATGAGCTAGAAATACAGTGATTTACGGCCAAAATTTATTTTTTTTTTTTTTTATTTTGTTCTGTCTAGCTCTTACTGTTGAATGACAAATAAAACAAACCATTAAACGACATTTAACCATCAGTTCTGGCCTTCTCAATTCGACTGGACGCTACATTTAGTTTAAATTGCGTAGTGTCCGTTGTCTGTATGATTTGTCAGCCTGTTTTGTCCCGCGTTGTTGCCGTGACACAGGATTTGCACAGCATTTAGATCACAGAGCCCCGGTGCCATTACACTTCACCTGCATTTCACACTGCTGTTCAAAAAGGCTTTTAGCTGTGCGACCGCCACTGCACCTGGTCTTCAATCAGGCAACAAAGTCCACGTGTCAATCTCAAAACGCATTCAAATGACATGTATTCTGTACCAGTAATGACTTACCCATTTTCCAATTATTGAGTAATGAGCCCAATAGAAAACCGGCAGAGTACACGGATAGCCCTCTTGAATGCTTATCATTGCTCTGATTAGAATTCTGGTCATTATTTGTGTTAATCTATATTTTTTCTTCCATTGTGTTTTTGTTTATAGAGCTAATAAAACCATAAAACCCACATATGATCGATAGAAAGCAGCTGCTTATGTTCTATCCCTTTTTCTCCCTGTGGAACCTGGAATTTATTCTCGGGCTGAGCCAAAATCCCTCCAAGGCAAGAGAACACACACACACGCATGCACGCACACACACACACACACACGCATGCACGCACACACACACACGCATGCACGCACACACACGCACGCACACACACACACACACACACGCACACACACGCATGTACACGCACACACGCATGCACACACACACGCATGCACACACACACGCATGCACACACACACACGCATGCACACACACACACACACGCATGCACACGCATGCACACACACACACGCATGCACACACACACGCATGCACACACACACACACATACACACATGCACACACACACGCATGCACACACACACGCATATACACACATGCGCACACGCACGCACACACACACGCATGCACGCACACACACGCATGCACGCACACACACACACACACACACGCACACACACACATGCATGCACACACGCACGCATGCATACACACACTCACGCATGCACACACACACAGTCACGCACGCACACACAGACACACGCACGCACACACACACACACTCAAGCATGCACACGCACACACACACACGCACAGGCACACAAACACACACACAGACAGACACACACAGACACACGCACGCACACACACACATGCACACACACAAACACACACACACACAGGCACACACACCTACACACACACACACAGACAGACACACGCACACACACACACACAAACACACAGGCACACACACCTAGACACACATGCACACACACACACACAGACAGACACACACACAAAGACACACAGACACATGCACACACACACACACACACGCAGAGGCACCACACACACACATACTGACAGACACACAGACACACACACACAAACACACAGGCACACACACCTAGACACACATGCACACACACACACACAGACAGACACACACACAAAGACACACAGACACACGCACACACACACACACACACACACACACGCAGAGGCACCACACACACACACACACACGCATACACACACACACACACACACACACACACACACACACACACACATATACCACAAACAGGACTTCTCTTCTTGACACCCAGGGATGATTTGCCAATTGGCTGATTACTTGGAGGCTGGAGCAAATCACATATGAGCAGGATGTGCCTCACTGCAGAGTACAGCAGAATATGTTTATCATTTCATCCACAAACCGAATTAGAAAAGATATTATTGTCATTGTTAGTGAAGTCACAAACTGGTAGAAAATAGTAGAATATGAATTATGGAATTAAGGCCTACAGGTATAAAAAATAAAAAACAAATAAATACAAACATGTAAACACTCTTTTTTTTTCCCCAATACAGTCCAAATATATTGTAAAAGCAGCTCTGGGACAAAATGAGAAAGTTGTGTGCTGTCTGCATCTAATTATAAAGACTTTTTTCAGTTGCAAACCAGAAAATATTGCTAACGCGCTGTTAGGAGGCTAGTTGTTGGCATGAAGCTCAAACGCCGCTCTGGCCTCTGAAAGTTGTAAACAGCGATTATAAACTCATCACAATTAATAATTAGGTTGGGATAAATGCTAGATTCTATGTGGAAACAAGGAATACGTTTGTAAAACAGCAAACGGACCAAAGCAAGAGAATACTCAGAAAGTGAATGAAACTTAAGAATAATTTAAAAGGTCAAAAAGTTGACATGAATTTATACAATACCAGCAAATCCTTGTTAAGATTTGACACATTAGGGAGTACACCTTAGGGAGTACACAATAGGGAATACATATTAGGGAGTACACCTTAGGGAGTACACAATAGGGAGTACACAATAGGGAGTACATATTAGGGAATACACATTAGGGAATACACATTAGGGAGTACACATTCGGGAGTACACATTAGGGAGTACACTTTAGGAGTACACATTCAGGAGTACACATTCGGGATCTCACACACACATAAGCATTTTAGAGGATTTAAAGATCTTTCCCAAATTAGGTCAGTCTCTCTTGGCACTTACTCACCAACAGTACGTTTTAATTACACATGGAGCTTGTTATGCAGAGGGTAAATGAGCTAATGAGAGGACGCTTCTGAAGCCAAGGGTTAAGAGCAGTGGCTATCGGGAAAACGCGCCAAAGGAAACAGCTTGATACGAATTGACAGAGGTTGACACACATTTATCAAGCGTCAGCAGACATAAAGATGGCAGAGGCACAGGGGACTTCTGACTGCTGTGACCGCATTGTACAGGCAGCAAAATGTTCAGTCTATTGTGTGCAAAAGGTCTCTACTGCTGCTTGCTGACTTAAGGTCCCATATGTTAAAGCATCATGCTCTTGTATGATTTGGTTGTCAGGGTGTGAGGTGGTGGTCGTTAGCTTTGTTCACCTCAAGGATGCAGATCAAGTGACTAAACTGCTTCACTTGTTTCAATCAACCCAAGAAATGGTGATATGTGGATTTTTTGAACAACATAGACTGGATAATGCAGTTTGAACCCTCTGGCTATTTAAAGACTTGTGTCCAAGACCTGGGCAATTTCAAATCATAAGTCGGTGTGTATCCCCATTGAGCGATGGTCAGTGTTGGGAATGGTAGTTTGAAATACTGAATACCTTCGGAATACTCAGAATATTGGCAGTGGTTCTGATTGACACGATGGCGACGGTTAACACGATCCAATTCCAAGAGTGTTTTCACAATGTGACTAGTTAGGTCAGGGGTGTCCAAACTTTTTTCACTGGGGGCTGCATTTTGAAACTTATATGGAGCAAAGGGCCACAAACAACCTGACAATGTCAAATTTGAAAATTGATTAATTAGAAATTTTGCATTTTGACATCGTTTTGATGAGCCTCCACACCTTTCTTCTATTATTAGGTTGGTATAACATCAAAATGCTTGATTTTTTTTCCAATTTAACAGTAAAAGTACTACTATTTGTTGTTTGGGCCAACTTAGCAGGAAGCCGGAGGGACAACAAAAATTGGTCTAAGGGCCGCATTTGGCCCCCGGGCCGTAGTTTGGACATGTCTGAGTTAGCTTCATCGTAAAATAGTTTCTGATCCAAGAGCAATGCACCTGAGCCAGTGAGAACATGACCGCATTTAATAGCTGCTTGGAGACACTTTAAATATGAAATCTACTCTCACCGAGCGGTCTGCGGTGAAAATAAAAGCATTTGGAATTGGATCAAAACAGCGCTTGGCTCACATAAATCTGCATGGCTGGCCGTATGGCAACCTGCGTCTGATGATGAAGCAAACACATCGACGTATATCAGGGAGACACTAATGCCTTTGTGCAGTCAGGTAAACCTTGGTCTGCCTGGTCTGTCTTATGATCAGAAAGCTTTTTCTCTGCAGACACCAATGCATTGTCCTCACGGTACATTTATCCCGAGGTGAAAGAAAAGGCCACAGCTTACAGCACCAGTGAAGTGAGCATATGCAGAGCCATGTGGTGCTTTTGCTTGAGCGGTGCATGTGAACAAGGACCAACTCAAAAGAGAAGTAAATTCAACTTTAATTTTTAAGAACCCTTTAAGTGTGTGAAAACACTCTAAGCTGATCAATCAGCTTCTTTTTTTTACAATGTTCTTATGTTCACTGCTGTAGAAATTGGTCGTTAAAACAAGAGGAAAGCCGTCTCTAAGTCTAACTGTGAAACCTGTGACACCCCATTTTGATGCTACAACACAAGATTGTCCTCACAATCAGTATCTTTCATCGCAGAAGGAGAGAGTGTTCTTAGGTTTAAGCACCTTTTCCCCTATTTTTGTATCAATAGTTTTCCAGTTCTGTTTCTTAGATTAGCGCTTCATACATATTTATTCCTGTTTTTTTGATAACCGTATCTTTTTGTATGTATTGTTTGTAGTCTAATTTTTTGCACAGTCTTGTCACAGGTTGGCTCCCGGCTTCGTTTTGCGCACCCTGGAGCCTTTAACTTGAGTGCCTGGCAGTGCGCTCGCTCTTTCGCTGGTCGTGGTCCCAGCTCGTGCGTCAGAGCCCGTTCATCGCTCCGTACCGCTGCTCTCTGCAGGCGCGCATGCTTTTGTAGCTTTAGCTCTTTAGCTTGGCCTGGTGGAACCGGTGGTCCCATTTTTTGTTTTTCTTTGGGGTTTGGCTAGGTTTTTTGTACTTTTTCAGTTTAGCCGGCCCGTTAGGTCAATCTGTCTGTTTTACTTTGTTTCTTTTTTGGGCACGGAGTTCTTTTTGTACGTCTCCCTTGTGTGGACATTAAAGGATTATCTTATCTTATCTTTAAAACCTTTATATTCAATAAAGTAAAAAGTTAAAATAAATTCTTTGAACTCTTACATTTGATCTCCTGTGTCCTTTATAGATATTTTTGCCTTGTTTTGGGTCATAACAGTTGAAGAATTTGTACTTCTTTATTGTACTGTATATTTTTTCAGGTATCTGTACTGTACTAATCTATGTTTTAAGTCAAATATCTGTACTTTTGTTTCCTTTCACAAAGCGAGCTTGTGCCCTCGTCATGGCTTGCACTTTGCTTTTTTCCCTTTCTCTCAGGATTTTGTTGCTGCAGGTCTAATGTACTGACCACGGCAAGTCCAAGCTAGCAATCCCCGATCCAGTTCATTTAATAGATCCATGGGTTTGCGTCGCACCGTTTCCTGATTGTCGATTGGCTGAGAGGAGAGGACACCGGACACCTATGGCATGGCTATAAGTGTCGCCTGAAAAAGACTCACGACAGATTTAAGCTAGCAATACCCTATAATGTAATGATCTACGGTTACCCCTGACAACACGGCTAATTAGTGCTGACTATCAGGAGTATTGTGACATTTCAGGGCGTGTTCAGGAGGAACTCTCCAGAATAATGTAGCATAAGCAGCTGCACATTGTTCACGTCCTAATTCAGGTCACAGGTGTGGTGGACAGGAGCCAGCTGGAGACTTTGATGAGTTCTGACAGAGGAACGTACATTACACAAAGGAAACTGTATTTTTAGGACTTCCTGATAAGATAAGATCAGATCAGAGAAGATAAACATAAGATAACACAAGATAAGATATGCCTTTACTTGTCCACACATGGGGAAATTTCGCTGCTGCAACACAAGTAGATACAGAAAAAGGAACAGATAACGCTCTTAATAGAAAAAAACTCTTATAAACAAAACTCCTATGTACGGAACCTCTCATATTCTTAATGGAAAAAAGAATCTTAAAAAAAAAAAGTTTAAATCATTCAAATTGAAAAATAAAAATAAATAAAATAGAAATAAAAAAGAAATGATATGAAATGATAAAATAAGCTAACATAGAAAAAATATATACTAATCATAGTGGTAAAGTAAACACTCGTATTTACAGCAGTTCTATGCACATGAATATGACATTATTGTGTCTGAATATTGCAAATGAGTGTGACATTATTGCGTAAAGTATGACAGTAATTGCACATGAATGTTACAGTATTGCACATGGTTAAAGTCAGTATGGCACATGGTTAAAGTCAGTATTGCACATGGTTAAAGTTAGTATTGCACATGGTTAAAGTTAGTATTGCACATGGTTAAAGTTAGTATTGCACATGGTTAAAGTCAGTATTGCACATGGTTAAAGTCCGTATTGCACATGGGTATGACAGTTCCACGTGTTCAGTGTAACAGTGTTTGTTGTAGAGTCTGTGAATCCTTTGTGTTGCAAGATTATAAGAGTGACTTAAATGAGATGCGTAGGCCTAGCTGTCGTGTTACCATTTCCGCACAACTCGACTATAAATACAACTTTTTTGCAGTGTTGTTAACAAAAAATATGATATTATTTTTATTTTCATGCTTATTCAAATCCTCAGCCTTCAAATCTCCTCTTTCGACTCATCCTGGACAAGCTCTTGCAAAACATAGAGACGTGTGACAGGCTGTAGGTTCTGTTTTGACCCTGTGTCGAGCCATATCACACGCACAGCGCCCTGAGACTCTGGGGACAAGAGGTGTGAGAGGAAAGATGGCCCTATTCAGTGCTAAAACAACAGTAAACCTTGGGAAATGTGTCAAAATCTTTCAAGCAAGAACTGTGGTGGTCTCCGGCCAATCTCTCTGGCCTCACTAACAATGTAATGATGTCAATCCAATAATGGTTAGAGCTTTGTGTATTGATTTGAATGACCTTTGATCTTGGATGCACACTTACCCAACAGTATTTATGTCACCATCATTTTTGCTGTATGGATTCGGTGTTGTTTGCACTGTGCACATTCATGTTCCCTAATGGACTGAATGTTCTGATCTCTGTGACAATATACTAATAATCTAAAGAAACGCTGTAATATCCACTGCAAATCAAAAGTCTGATTTCAATGAATTATTCTCATCCTCTAACATGTCAGTACAAAATGTACGTGGACAAGATCATTTCTTTCACAGTATGTACAACAAGCATCCTTCTTACAAACATGTATTGCCAAAGATTGTATGCAACTGAAAAGGTATTTGTTTTCTGTTGACTTCTGGAGTTCAGGATCTGGTTAAGTCCTGGTAGCAGCTGCAGGAGAACATATGGACTGGACTGCTTTATGATGGAGTATGGTTGGAGTGCGGATGAGGGCCGCGTTGATCTGACTTTTGAGGCTTTCCTCCGGAGACGAGAAGGTATTCCCTCAGTTTAAGCCAATTTAAGATCGGTCTGGATCTATTGTTTCTCTCTCCTCCCTTAGTCGTTGGAGGACTTAGATGGATCTGCCTTGGGGGTTAATGTGGCCCCTGTTTTTTTGCTTCATGCTTCATCTGAATATTTCTGCCAGTAAGTCAGACCTGTTCCCAGTAAGTCAGACCTGTTCCCACTAAGTCAGCCCTGTTCCCAGTAAGTCAGACCTGTTCCCAGTAAGTCAGATCTGTTCCCAGTAAGTCAGACCTGTTCCCAGTAAGTCAGACCTGTTCCCTGTAAGTCAGACCTGTTCCAAGTAAGTCAGACCTGTTCCCGCTAAGTCAGACCTGTTCCCAGTAAGTCAGACCTGTTCCCAGTAAGTCAGACCTGTTCCAAGTAAGTCAGACCTGTTCCCACTAAGTCAGACCTGTTCCCAGTAAGTCAGACCTGTTCCCAGTAAGTCAGACCTGTTCCCTGTAAGTCAGACCTGTTCCCAGTAAGTCAGACCTGTTCCCAGTAAGTCAGACCTGTTCCCAGTAAGTCAGACCTGTTCCCTGTAAGTCAGACCTGTTCCCAGTAAGTCAGACCTGTTCCCAGTAAGTCAGACCTGTTCCCACTAAGTCAGACCTGTTCCCAGTAAGTCAGACCTGTTCCCATTAAGTCAGACCTGTTCCCAGTAAGTCAGACCTGTTCCCAGTAAGTCAGACCTGTTCCCAGTAAGTCAGACCTGTTCCCATTAAGTCAGACCTGTTCCCAGTAAGTCAGACCTGTTCCCACTAAGTCAGACCTGTTCCCAGTAAGTCAGACCTGTTCCCATTAAGTCAGACCTGTTCCCAGTAAGTCAGACCTGTTCCCTGTAAGTCAGACCTGTTCCCAGTAAGTCAGACCTGTTCCCTGTAAGTCAGACCTGTTCCCAGTAAGTCAGACCTGTTCCCTGTAAGACCTGTTCCCAGTAAGACCTGTTC
Source organism: Eucyclogobius newberryi (assembly GCF_026437365.1). Taxonomy (NCBI): domain Eukaryota; kingdom Metazoa; phylum Chordata; class Actinopteri; order Gobiiformes; family Gobiidae; genus Eucyclogobius; species Eucyclogobius newberryi. The sequence goes on from NW_027315724.1 coordinate 21,165,182, forward strand.
CCAGTAAGTCAGACCTGTTCCCAGTAAGTCAGACCTGTTCCCAGTAAGACCTGTTCCCAGTAAGTCAGACCTGTTCCCAGTAAGTCAGACCTGTTCCCATTAAGTCAGACCTGTTCCCAGTAAGTCAGACCTGTTCCCTGTAAGTCAGACCTGTTCCCAGTAAGTCAGACCTGTTCCCAGTAAGTCAGACCTGTTCCCTGTAAGTCAGACCTGTTCCCAGTAAGACCTGTTCCCAGTAAGTCAGACCTGTTCCCTGTAAGACCTGTTCCCAGTAAGACCTGTTCCCAGTAAGTCAGACCTGTTCCCAGTAAGTCAGACCTGTTCCCATTAAGTCAGACCTGTTCCCAGTAAGTCAGACCTGTTCCCTGTAAGTCAGACCTGTTCCCAGTAAGTCAGACCTGTTCCCAGTAAGTCAGACCTGTTCCCTGTAAGTCAGACCTGTTCCCAGTAAGTCAGACCTGTTCCCTGTAAGTCAGACCTGTTCCCAGTAAGTCAGACCTGTTCCCTGTAAGTCAGACCTGTTCCCAGTAAGTCAGACCTGTTCCCTGTAAGTCAGACCTGTTCCCAGTAAGTCAGACCTGTTCCCTGTAAGTCAGACCTGTTCCCTGTAAGTCAGACCTGTTCCCAGTAAGTCAGACCTGTTCCCAGTAAGTCAGACCTGTTCCCTGTAAGTCAGACCTGTTCCCAGTAAGTCAGACCTGTTCCCAGTAAGTCAGACCTGTTCCCAGTAAGTCAGACCTGTTCCCAGTAAGTCAGACCTGTTCCCTGTAAGTCAGACCTGTTCCAAGTAAGTCAGACCTGTTCCCTGTAAGTCAGACCTGTTCCCAGTAAGTCAGACCTGTTCCCTGTAAGTCAGACCTGTTCCCAGTAAGTCAGACCTGTTCCCAGTAAGTCAGACCTGTTCCCAGTAAGTCAGACCTGTTCCCATTAAGTCAGACCTGTTCCCAGTAAGTCAGACCTGTTCCCACTAAGTCAGACCTGTTCCCAGTAAGTCAGACCTGTTCCCATTAAGTCAGACCTGTTCCCAGTAAGTCAGACCTGTTCCCTGTAAGTCAGACCTGTTCCCAGTAAGTCAGACCTGTTCCCTGTAAGTCAGACCTGTTCCCAGTAAGTCAGACCTGTTCCCTGTAAGACCTGTTCCCAGTAAGACCTGTTCCCAGTAAGTCAGACCTGTTCCCAGTAAGTCAGACCTGTTCCCAGTAAGACCTGTTCCCAGTAAGTCAGACCTGTTCCCAGTAAGTCAGACCTGTTCCCATTAAGTCAGACCTGTTCCCAGTAAGTCAGACCTGTTCCCTGTAAGTCAGACCTGTTCCCAGTAAGTCAGACCTGTTCCCAGTAAGTCAGACCTGTTCCCTGTAAGTCAGACCTGTTCCCAGTAAGACCTGTTCCCAGTAAGTCAGACCTGTTCCCTGTAAGACCTGTTCCCAGTAAGACCTGTTCCCAGTAAGTCAGACCTGTTCCCAGTAAGTCAGACCTGTTCCCATTAAGTCAGACCTGTTCCCAGTAAGTCAGACCTGTTCCCTGTAAGTCAGACCTGTTCCCAGTAAGTCAGACCTGTTCCCAGTAAGTCAGACCTGTTCCCTGTAAGTCAGACCTGTTCCCAGTAAGTCAGACCTGTTCCCTGTAAGTCAGACCTGTTCCCAGTAAGTCAGACCTGTTCCCTGTAAGTCAGACCTGTTCCCAGTAAGTCAGACCTGTTCCCTGTAAGTCAGACCTGTTCCCAGTAAGTCAGACCTGTTCCCTGTAAGTCAGACCTGTTCCCAGTAAGTCAGACCTGTTCCCAGTAAGTCAGACCTGTTCCCTGTAAGTCAGACCTGTTCCAAGTAAGTCAGACCTGTTCCCTGTAAGTCAGACCTGTTCCCAGTAAGTCAGACCTGTTCCCTGTAAGTCAGACCTGTTCCCAGTAAGTCAGACCTGTTCCCTGTAAGTCAGACCTGTTCCCTGTGCATGTTGGACTCTAGGGCTAACCTTTGTCACCGGTCCTGTTCATTGTTTTTATGGACAACATTTCGAGGCGCAGTCAGAGGTCGGAGGGTGTCCAGTTTGGGAACCACAGGATCTCTGCTGTTTGCAGACGATGTCCTAATGGCTCAATCAAATCCTCCAGGTGGATGGGGAGTCCTTTCCCCAAGTGAAGGAGTTCAAGTATCTTGAGGGAAGGATGGAGTGTGAGATTGGCAGGCCAATCGGTTCAGCATCTGCAGTAATGCGGTTTTACAATTCAATCTACATTCCTACCCTCACCTGTAGTCACAAGATTTGGGTAATGACCGAAAGGACAATGTCTTGGATACAAGCGTGTATCTATGTGAGTGTATTTATTTAAAGGATATATAGATCTGAGATTCTCTATTACAAAGTGCCACTACAAGTTACCCCTTTCTTAATGTACCTGCCATTATCAGTTTTCATTTCAAAGACCCAGCTATGAGTAGGAAAGGATTTTCTTAAACAAATCATGTCCGATTGACTTTCGTGGACATGCTAAAGCAGGCTGTGTCCACATATCTAAAATAAACTTGAATCCATCTTAATTTGCCAGTAATCTGGTCTAGGGGTTAGGGTTAGGTTTAACCCTAAACTTTCAACTCATACTACCAGGGGAATAATTTAATCAATTACACCTCCACCTTTGAGGTTAACCCTCTTTCCCATAGGAATCGCACAATAACAACATGCTATACATATCAAATACTGGATCAAATCATGAGTCTTATTGGCCTTACTTTTGTATTCAACAATCACAGTTTCCTACTTGACTAAAGTCTCTCTCCTAATTTGTGACAACAGTCCTTCTGATCACAAATGATTTAAATCAGTGTGGATGCTCAGACCTGTAGCCTATTTCAGGGATCATTACCACTAGAATGTGCACTGACGCGACCAGCACATGGGCCATTTTGGGGTTTAGCTAGAATTAGCTCATAGAAATTCATTGATTTTGGAAGGTTTTGCACAAATGCTGACCCTGGTGTGGTTTGAGAAAGTCACTGAACCAAAGTATAGGGATGTAAAGTGATCAATAATAGTGATCAGCGGAGGGGATGGCTGCTTGAGTGGACCATTTCAGGCTCTATTACCTTCACAGATGGAGTGAGAGAACGCCACGCGCTTTGTCAACTAACACATCTCATCTCAGCTGCTTCCTATGCTTTTCTCATCACCTCACCTCAGATTGATATTCCACAAAATGTACACAGGATAGAATTGTGGAAAAAAAAGTGAATGTGTAAGTGAAATGATAAATTACAAGATGTTCACACACTTCATTGAATATTTCTTAACTTTTTGGAACTTCAGTCATGAGTGAACCCATACATATTGCATCTGTGGTTAGATGGGTACTTCAAGATAGGAGATAAATATGAACCATTTTTGTGAAGGTGATTTTACAAAAGATATCTTTCTTTGCTGCAGGCTTGTCACTTTGCAGGCTTTGCACTAGAGTTTAGACCTGGCACAAAAGGTCAGGCCCGCGCTCACACACGTACGGTCTGAACCTGACCTGGACCCAAATAATTCCATGCATGCCTGCAGTGGAATAACAGTTACCGTGCCAACCAAATAGCAAAAAGGGTCAAAATCCCAGAACAGGTCGCACCTTTTTCTGTGGAGTTGGCCTTTTCTCCCAGTCTGTGTTGGTTTACTATGCCACACATACAACAGGCTCCATTCAAGAACTCCTGGAAATTATAGTCAAAATCCCAGTGGGACTATCCTGGTTAAATAAAGAATATATAAAGAAAATTGGTCAACATAAATAAATTAATACCGAACATGCATACTACCCACTTTGCAACAAGAGCTCAATCAAAGAAGTACAGTTTTAAACCTGCAGTTTAGTTTTAACTACATTCAAATTGTATATCATTTAAAAATAGTATATTGTAATCTGTTTTACTCAGACAAAAATTCCCTTTTTAAAAACACATCAAGACTTTTAATATGTGGTAGTTTTCAGATATCTGCGGTGATTCAGTGTCATTGCAGCGTTCATCCTTCCATATCTGAACATTTCTGATTATGCCCTTCAAAATATGTGAGTCTGTTACCTCCAAATTGCAATGGCACACACAAAATACACTGTGCTTTATAATTACATGTGTGTAAGCAGTATGCACATTTTAAAGCATGTGACCAAGTGCAAGCCCACTGCTGTAACTGTGACAGGTTTGATCATATCTGGCGCTCGAGTGTCATTATTTTGGTGTTGAATTGATACACTCACCACTTGAAGAGACCTTTGACCCTGAAGCACTACAGCAAAGGGGTATTGATGAAAGCAGCAGGTAAGGGCCATTGAACAGAGGGAAAGGTTAAGAAGCCACTATCTTCATTGCATTGGCAACAGCAGAGATGGACCAAAGGGCACATTTGAATTGAAAAGACATTGCTATCAGTGTTTTTAAAAATGTATAGGCCATACATGTATTTTGTATGTAGGGGTTTTGTTAGTTGTATTTGTTTATGGGGCTTGAAGTGTATTTTTAACATTAGCTGTTCTGGTACAAGGGTAAAATGAAATCAGTAAAACCTCACTCAAAGTATATAGGTTTGTTCACAATCAATAGAAGAGGGCATAATATTTGATTCATGTTTGCAAGACAAGGAGGGAAGACAGCAGTGACACAACCAACTCTGCTGCGTATTAAGTAGAATGTTTAGATTAGCTTGAATAGGGCCACAATGTATTCACAGTTGCAAATAGGACCCATTTCACTGCAGGCACTTGTGACGGGTGACGGTTTACAGGCCGGACCCATAGCTACGACATGCACGTTTGGCCCTCAGCGTCAGAGTTTGGCCAGACGGCAAAGCACAAAACAACAGGGCACCATCTTGAAGTGGTGGCGAGGGGCAGTGAGCCACACAGCAGCAGGTATATTGATTATTACAGGAAAACAAGAGTGAATGCTACCTAGAGCAGCGAAGAATGGTTATAAACGTTTAACCAGAAGTGGAAGTGCACAGTCCAGAGGGCATGTAAGAGAAGGGAATTGTATAGATTAAAATGTCCATCTACTGGACATATTGTGCGGCAGAACCCCAGACGGCCACATTTATATTAATAAAATAGTACTGCAAGACAAAGTGGCAAAAGAAATGCTGTGTATTTGAGTTGGTGGGTTCAATGAAATACCTCTCCTCTGTAGCTGCTCAGGGTGCAGCTCAGCAAATATTCAGCTGCAGGTTGCTCACATGGCGGGTACATGTGCTATCCACTCTATCCACTCGCCCACAGACCAGCACTCCCTTCCATAGTGCAGCAGATCTTCTGACTCCAAAATAATCAGTAGCCTGCTTTATTCGACTTTTAATTATTTTTACTAGAAACCTCCAATGCAACCCTTGTCTAGTGCCTTACAGCTGGGGCTGGAATAACCATTACATTACATAACTATCACCTTGGTTGTTGGCTTCAAATTACTCCCCATCTTTTGATGCATGTCTTTAATAATAAAGCATGGGCGAAGTAAGGACACGATACTAAAATTAACATAAAAACTATTGGTGTCATATGAGGTTTCCTGAATATAATGCAATGCAATCTTGTGTCACAAGAAGCTGTGCAGTTCCAAATGAAGATACAGGACAAACATAATTAATCATTCTTGAGTCAAATCACAGTTCAAATTCTATGAGGTCACATTTTCCCGTTTATGGACAGGCACTTAAATCACTTTTTTCTTGTAAAGAGGAGGTTGTCAGAGGGTCGTAAACATATAGTGCCACCCAGGGCAAAAGTGACACCAAAATTACTTCACTAAATGCAGTGAATTATTTATTTTATTATGAATAATAAAACATATTTAAAGGGTTGCACAGTTGTATTTTATAAAAATATGAGGACAGATATTCATATGTCTACAGGATGTTAATGTGGATATTAAAGCCTCCTCTTCTTCTTTATTCTTCTGCTAACTGAGAATGTTGTCAGGCTTGTTAAGTCAAAAAAATGTATTTACATTTCAAGAGCTTATTTGAAACGAAACCCTTCAAATAAGCTGTTGATGGACACGTGTATCCAGAAGTAGCATGTATTTCTTGTGCATATGCTAATGAGCCGCCTTATCCCTTTGTATCTTGTACGCTGTCCCTTTTACTTGTTCTCTCTTTAGTCTTCACAGATTTTGAACTGCAGGCCTGCCTTCTCCTGCTCCCACTATCTCTCTCTTCTAATCTGTAGGCTGGCCGTCGTCAGCCGCCACTGACAAGATAATGGAGAGATGCTATGTGCTCAGAATGCCGAGCGGCCCAGTCTCACCTGAAAATGTCTAAAAACAAAAAAGGTCAAAAACAATGAGTAAAACTGCGAGCGAGACAACAGGAGTGAACGATGTAGACTAGAAAGTGAAGTCTGCCTACGCTGACAGGAACAGGATAAGGATCCACTGATTCTCCTGGGATGAATGACAAGAGACACCACCAAGGACAATTTCAGCTCCAATAGCATGATACAAAAAAAAGCAGTTGTTGAGAGACTGGGGAGGTCGCTGCCACTAATTGCTTATTTTCAGGTTTGTCGTTTGGGCGTCTCCATTTCCATACAAATTGAGTGACTGTATCAGCAGCTCAAAGGAGGAAAACAATAACCAATCTTCCCTGGGGACAGTGTAATGACACATGGACACTATGATCACGTAAAAAATGTGAATAATTGATGTGACTTGATGGATGCTCCTGTCCTTTAAGTCTTAAAGCTTGGCCTTCAAACCTTGGGAGAGTATCATCTACCTTTAAAAACAGTACAAGCCGCTCCACTGCCTCTTCATTCAACTTGAAAGACATACTATTCCCAAATGTAATTACTCAGGCTGAGATAAAGCTGAGGACACACTACTCGACTTTTAGTCCCTCTCAGTCGTCTCTAGTTGAAGTCAGTCGCAGCAGCTTCAGTCTCGGAGACACTGGAAACAAAACTGGGCTAAAACTTTCTATTTTAGCCTTTACAGCCAGAGCGATGCACAACAAGGACAACAGTGAGGTGTATGCTTAATATATTTACCTAAACATTAGATTAATAACACAGAAAGAGCACAGCGACTACTTTTACACTTACAACAAATGCTGTTATAGGAAAACACCCCCTCCTCGTGTTTTCTCTGCTCTTTTCTGGTTTGCCAGGGGTCACATGATGCTATTTAACCAATGAAAAGTCAGGAAACAGTCACACTCTGTCCAGTCGTGTAGTGTGGACCCTCCAAAACACTCTATAATCACATAGTCATGCCGTGTGTCCCCATCTTAAGAGTTATATTATACATCTAAAGAAGCAGTTCAGAAGCAATTAAAAATAATGCATGTAAATAATGAAAATGACATAGTTGGGTAGTGCTGCATAATCTATTGCCAAAGGACTGATATTGTGAAATATAACGCAATAATCAATATCGCGACTACCTCAATATTTCACAATAACACCAAGGTCCTCTATCTGACACAAATGTACTGTTGCTCAAAATGATCCTTTTCCTTCATGAGTAAGTCCCTCTGTTAAGCTTTTATTCCGACAAAGTTTGACTAATACATTAAGGCGTGTGTTTCCTGTGTGTTTCACTGTTTCAGCAACTATATTGATGGTAAAGTAATCATTTTCAATCCCGTGCTTTAACTGAACCAAACACGACCATATTTGAAAACTGACCATCATTCGACACCAGACCGGGACTATCTGCGGTATCAAAAGCAAGTTTGACTGTTCTGCCTGTGTTTGGGTTTGGTTTGCTCTTCTCCTGACCAATAATGATGACCTAAATCAGCTTCAGGTTACACACTGGGTACTCACTGCTCATGGATGGTTATACCTTTGCAGATAACACCATTTCCTGCGATGAGGTACTATTTTTGATATAAATGTCACTGCGCATATGACTGAAAGGATTTTTTCTTTGCACTCTTCTCTTTTGTTTGTGATTTTATTAGTTTAGAAAATCAGTTGGATTGATAATTTTTAATTTAGTTAATTTTATTGCATTTCTGTAATTTCTTTGTGATTTGAATGCATTTTTCCTGCTGTGAAGCACTTTGAATTGCCTTGTGTATGAAATGTGCTCTACAAATAAACTTGCCTTGCCTTGCCTTGCCTATTACTAAAAGAAAGGGGGAAACCTGCATTTATATATATGTTGACCAAATAGACCGGGACCTTTCAGCTCACACCAGAGTTCACTTGGAGGCCATTCATCCATTTGTGTTATGTTCACATGTCACACTTTCTGAACAGCGCCAGTGTAAAAAAACAACACTAGATGAGTTCTGACACATTGCCAGATCAATTTATACGCGACATCTGCATCACTGTTGGCGCAGGGTTGATGGCTGGGTCTATATGGGGAATCTGCGTTTCAGTTTTATGCTGCTAAAATCTGGAACATTCTTCCTGAAGATGTGAGACAGGTTCTACTCTGACAATGTTCAAATCTAAGCTAAAAACAGTTTTGTTTAGCTGCGCATATGACTGAAATATTTTTTTTTTTGCACTCTTCTCTTTTGTTTGTGATTTTATTAGTTTAGACAATCAGTTGGATTGATAATTTTTAATTTAGTTAATTTTATTGTATTTCTGTTTCTGTAATGTCTTTGTGATTTGAATGCATTTTTCCTGCTGTGTGAGGCACTTTGAATTGCCTTGTGTATGAAATGTGCTCTACAAATAAACTTGCCTTGCCTTGCCTATATGCGCTGCGATGTTGTGGCTCATCACTTGTTTGGCTCACCTCGCGCCTGCCAGTGCTATTTGTGAAATCGCAGAAGTATTCGGGTTGGAGAAGGGTTTCCGCATCACTCGTTTTACCCTTTTCCTAAGGCGACGGCGACCGGATTTAAAGTCAAGGGTAATAATCGAAAAGTGCATGAGCCAAGATTAGGCATCGACAGTCCAGTTATTATTCAGCAAACCCTTTAGATGTGCTGGGCTATAGGCTGGAATGATAAACCACTGTTTAGTTGGTGGCACAGGTAATCTCACTGTACAATAAGTTTGATTTCCAAACATTGAAGCACCATTTTGTTCTGTTTGCAACTTCTCCCAATTTCTCTAAGAATGTTTTTTGCATTTATTTTAACCTGAACTTCTACTTCATTTGCTCTTGTGTTTACACCAGCAAATTGTTAGAGAAACTTTTCTGTCTTGAGATATTTCCAAATATTTCAGTTGCTTGATGCTGCTGGAATGACACAGGCCTGACCACTCAGAATATTACTGCCACATCATTAGTTGCTCCTTTGGCTCAAACTCCAAATGGAGAATTCATTGCTGTGTGAAATAACTAACTCTGCCAAAGGCCGTTTCTTCACATGGGTGCATTGTGTATATTTAAGGCTTGAAATAGAAAAGGCTGTGCTCTCTTATTCACGTTAAAGAGATTAACAGCATTCACATGTGCAGAGACCTAACATGACTATATAGAGATAAATGCTTTTGCCAGGAAAATGAAGACGCTCATTTAAGCTCCAATTATCAAGCCTCTTAAAGATTGAAAGCTGCTTTCTGTCAAGTGTTAGGTCCTGATTCAAAATGAGAGGTAAGAAACGAGGGTTTGTGAAAAGACTTTTCTGTGGTGGTGTAACATTTAGCACTCTCACCTCACAGCGATTAATAAAACATGATAAGTGATATATGTCTGAATACTATCAAAAAGTTTGAATGCTATTATTAACTCTTAAAGGTGCACAATCGACAAGTTTGGACTGGCTCTGGTACTCAGACCGGGTCGCCTTGAGCTCACTGTTAAGATGAACATGCTCCAGGGTCTGATACACGAGCAACTGACGTCACACATAGCAACTCTTTCTTAAATGAAATTGTACCTGAACCATTCACAATCTCAACAATTCACATATGTTTGATTCGTGGCTTGAATTGAACAGGAAACCACTATATGTTAGCTGCATTTTGCACTAGAAATATAATATGAAGTATATAATAAGTACTGTGCATTGATGAGCAGGAAACAGCGCTATTATTGTTTTGCAATGCTTGGTTTTGTTAAACACGTCGGCTCAATATACAAGTAATTATCACTGGAACATTTTGGCGTTTGGTGAGAAATGATTACTTTCTCTTTATATGTCGTTTTTAATGTCTTGGGTTGTGTTTGTGGTTATATTGCTTTCCCTGGAGACAATAAACATATCTACCTTGCATTTATCAACACAAACACTCCTTGAAAAGTGTTCATTCTACACAGATCTTACCTGTTACTGCTGGTGCCTCCTTCTTGCTTCCATGGAGATACAAATGTGGAATCCCGTCAATTTGACACATTCATGTTGTATGGTAAGGTTTTGCTTTTATTTTGGTAACTTCCTGTGTAACCGGAAGTGGTCGTGAAACGGAAGTCTACTTGACACTAAGAAAAAGACGCAAAGTAAATTGAACAACGATAAACGGACAAAACACAGACAAACTCATGGATCTAGCTACAGTCGACAGGGGAACGAGGTCTATAGTTAAAACGACTGTATTAATGAAATATTTGAAATGTTTAATTGACGAATATGTTGGGAAATATTATACTAATGTAATGAGCTAGAAATACGGTGATTTACAGCCAAAATGTAATTGTTTTTTTATTTTGTTCTGTCTCGCTCTTACTGTTGAATGACAAAGAAAAGGAACCATTAAACAACATTTAACCATCAGTTCTGGCCTTCTCAATTCGACTGGACGCTACACCTGTACCGTGGAACGTTCCAGGCAAAACACTTGAGATCTCACAGAGGCAAGCAGCACCCTCCCCCAGAAAGGTTACACGGTGCACCTTTAAGCAGAGATACATTTAAAAATGCTCCTTCTTCGGACATATTCACGAGGACATTATGTAGCAGATTTATATAGATGGACACCCTGAATAAATCAAACATTCATCTGCAAAAACGGTGCCAATAGCGCTGTATAATATTTCTGGTTGTGTAATAAAGCTTATGTCCTGATAGATGTACGCCCTCTCTCCGAAGGACAGAGCGAGATGCGTGGAATATCTGCCAGCGGTCACAACGAGACGGCGATGATAGCCTTCTCCATCATAGCCTAAATAAAAGTGTCTTTGCCGTGTCATCAGATGTGATATTATTTTGTTTAAAGAACCCTGAAGTGACTTTGACAATCAAAAACACTCCCGGACATTAAAATCTCATTTGTTTTCACTCCTGCCTCTTGCTACACTCAAGGTACATGTCACACTCAATTTCAGAAACTTTTCATTTTAAAGAGGCAAGGAGTCCGTCTCTTTAGATGCATCCTACACAGTACACATCCTTTAATCCTGCCACAAGGCAGAATGAAAACAACCGCGCGTGCCTCTGTGTGAAGGCCACTGATTGCAAACAGTGAAAAGAGGAAATAGCCACTCGAAACAGACGATGACAGGCAAGTTTAAGGTATGAATGACAAGTGATTGAACACTTGATAGAATAAAATGTGACTAAAGCATCGGTTTTATCATTAGTATTAATATATATGTAGCATATCTTATACCCCACCGAATGAAGGTTGACACTTTACTGATGATTTTTAGATTTACTGGCAGTCAATCTTGCAAATACATCGTAAGAGCTAAGAAACACAAAAAGACAGTGGGTAAATGCTAAATACCTTAGCAAAACAACAGAATAGTTAGCTTGATATGACGTCGTAATAAATCCACATTAATCAACTGTGTTTAGCACCAAACTAAAATAACATGAGCTCTGGTTACACAAAATACAACAATTGTGCGTTAATGCAACTTAAAACGTACCTTGTGCCTCTTCAGAGCGGTAGCTAAAACAAAAAATCGTGTCAATTGTGCTCCGTGATAACTTTTTCTCACATTTTTAGCGTCTTTTTCTGTCAAGCTAATTCCGCCAAAACGCTAAACAGGTGCAAAAAGTTGTTCTTCAAAATAAAAGTGCACTCTCTAAAACCGGAAGTTAAATTTACTTTTACATGTTTTGTTAATTGGTTCGTTACAATATATAATATAAGATAAGATAATCCTTTATTGTCCCACATGGGGAAATTTCATTGGTGCAACGCAGGTAGATACAGAGGTAGATACAGAAGAACAGATCACTTATAGGAAGTCTGAAAAACACTTTCAGTAGAAGATCGCCTATAAATAAATAAAAAACTCCCATAGACAAATAAATAAATAAATACATAAATACCATTGCATGTGATCACGACAGTAATTGCACATGAATATGTGTCACGACAGCACATAGATTGCACATGAATTGCACATGAATTCCAACAGCAATTGCACATGAATTCCAACAGCAATTGCACATATGACAGAATTGCACATCAGTATTAGGTTAGGTCAGTATTGCGAGTGTTCAGTACTAACAGTTTTTGTTATAAAGTCTGACAGCAGCAGGAAGGAAAGACCTACGGAACCTTTCCTTCACACATCGAGGGTGGATCAGTCTCTCACTGAAGCTGCTCTCCAGAGCGGACAGAGTGTCCTGCAGGGGGCGACACTCATGGTCCAGCATAGATGTGAATCTAGCCAGGACCCTCCTGTCCCCCACCTCCTGCACCGAGTCCAGAGCACAGCCCAGGACGGAGCTGGACTTCTTGATGACTCTGTCCAGCCTCTTCCTCTCCCTCTCTGTGATGCTGCTGCTCCAGCAGGCCGCAGTGAAAGATGGTCAGAGAGGATCCATCTTTTTTAGACATTAAATCAAGTTTGGGCAAAAGATTTATGCTGTTTAAGCCTTGCCATGATAAGAAGCTGATGTTAATCTTTAGACTTGTGAAAACTAACATTGTGTGTGTTTATCCTGGGACTATTAACTACAAATGTGGAGTGTCTTGTGAACTTTTGACCCTGGATAGCTAAACTCTCAACCTATACATGCGTTTGCGGTGACGTCATACATCCGGGACTTCCACCATTGCGGCCATTTTGAAAGGGGCACGTGATACATATAAACCACCACGACTGCATCCTTTTCTGCGGCATAATGAGCTACGAATACTTTGATTCTTTAGACCAGGCATGTCCAAACTAGGGCCCGGGGGCCAAATGCGGCCCTCAGACGAATTTTTGTTGGCCCTCCGGCTTCCTGCTATGTTGGCCCAAACAATAAAAACTAGTACTTTTTACTGTGAAATTGGGAAAAATCAGGCATATTGATGTTATACCAACCTAATATTAATGTTCTATGTCTTATTAGAGGTGTGGAGGCTCATCGCAATTACGTCAAATGCAAAATTTCGAATTATTCACTTTGTCATTCAACAAATTCGACATTGCCAAGTTGTTTGTGGCCCTATGCCCCGTTTAAGTTTCAAAATGCGGCCCTTGGTGAAAAAAAGTTTGGACACCCCTGCTTTAGATGATAACGGCAAACTAAGGTACACGACAAAGCTATCTTTCCTTAGTCGGTCAACAGAGCCATGTCCTTACAGAACGCATTTTTTTTTAGAATTTTGGCCTCATATATCCTGGATATCGTATGTAGTAGACGTGCTGTTGTGCCCCTTTCAAAATGGCGGACTCGGGTTGCTACAGTACAAGTTCCAGACGTGCGAACGCATGTATAAAACTAGAAAAGATGCAGAGAGAGGAAAGAGGATGTTTGATGACGGGCTGAAGAAGACCTCTCGAACATTCTCTCCTCCTGCCTGTTCTGCCTCCTGTGACCTTCTTATTTTTGGAATGTGTTGAGCTTAACTCTGACAACACTTGCTATGGGTTTTATAATATCTATTTTATTAATGTATTTGATTTTAGTTTAAATAAAAAAGTGAAAGATTAATTTTCGAGAGGCTGAAGATGTTACAGAGCTTGAAATAAAACAGCGTTTTTAAGCCGATAAAACAAAGAAGTTGTATTCAAGTAGTAGAATTGTACACGAGTTGTCAGTAATATTGCGCTGAACATTTACAATTGTTATTTCCAAAACATTGATACGTCACTCGCAATATTTATTTTCATCGTTCATTGAGCCGTGGCCAAGTTGAAGGACGAAAAATGGCCCTCAGCTAGTATTTTCATTTCATTTTTTTTTCATTCCGGTCAGAATTCTCCACGGATCACTGAGAGGTTACGGTATGTTCTGTTTCATTAACCAAACTGGGATATTTGCAACTACAAACCCAACTTATACAAACTGAAACCAAAGGCAAATAATCATGAGAATCTACAAAACAATTAGACCAGTGATTCATTTGTAGCCTGAACACATTAATTCATGTATATTTTACTGCAAGTACACATACGATAAAGGGAAAAAAAATGACTGCGTGTACGATGTATTCAGTTCTCTTATGTGTATCCTGGGCATGAAAGTGAAGTTAAGAGAATATGTCTCCCATCTGCTGAGAGAGCCGATATTGCTCCCTAATGCTCGCTGTGCGCTTTGATCTCATGTATCAAGGGAAGCGAGTCAGCAAAATGGATGCCAGTGTTCATATAGGGCGTATTTTTTTGTAAATCTTGAGCAGATTTTCAAAGCAATGTCGCAAAGACGAATCCATTTGTCCATCGGGGAGAAACGAGTTGGAACAGTGTCAACCTATGCCAGATTTTCCCATCGATAACACAGTATTTGCATAATAACCTTGAATTATACAGAAATGTGAACATCAAGAATGAAAACGCTACTGATTTTTAAGCCCAAATAAAGATGTAATGTGAAACCGTGCGTTGCGCTGCAGTTTTGATGGGACTATAGGTTGTTCTCCCGCATTCACTTCACACCCCACAAGCTGCTGGTCCTCCTGTGACCCGAGTGCTATTACTAAACTACATTGCTTTTATGTCGTGAGCGTACAAACCCAATGCCCCGTGGGACCCCTCGAGGTCCGCACGTCAGATCTTTATGTCAGCACTCAAACACAGTTGAATATACTCTGTAAAGGCCATTTAAGGTCTGTGTTGTTGCGTTTGTGGAGGAAAAGGGTTGCGCTGCTGTGGTCTGCTGCGGTGGAGGCTATCTCTGATCTCCCTCGGGAAAAATGTTTCCTATGGAGCGGAGAACAAGTTATAAAAGTGTGAGGCTACGGCGGGTCTATACTGTGGCAATCCAAAAATGTTTAAGTGTTAAGTAATGGACTATGCAACTTGTCTTTTGTTTTCAAAGAGACCTCACATGGACATAATTTTACACTATAAGTTTTTTGAGCTTAGGCAAGGCAAGTTTATTTGTAGAGCACATTTCACACGAGGCAATTCAAAGTGCTTCACACAACAGGAAAAAAGCATTAAAATCACAGAGAAATGACAGACCACATACATAGCATTTCAGACACTCTTTCCCATATTTATTTGACATTGCCAGCATGACAGGTGTCCCCGGGATGGACACATCACTTTTAGACTGATTCTTTCCCATATCAGCGAGCTATCTGCAAACTGCAAGCTCACAGGCAAAATGTTGTTTTCGCAGACGTGCCTTTAGGTGTTGACTTTTTGTGAATGACATGATATATTATAGTGATATTCCTCACTGTTTAGACTGAATGACAAATGTGCATTTCCTCCCTATCTAGCTCGCGGTGTCAGCTGTGACAAGTTTCACTCACAAAATGTCATTCTGAGGCTAAAGATGCATCATTTATTCATACTTTACCAATTTATTATTAAACCTCGTTCACATTCATTTGTCATTGTGAGTGAAGAAAACCTGGATACACGTGACGTTTCACCACCAATGCAGAGGGAAACTTCTCTGACTGCCAAATGTACCCTTGGAACTCATTCACGTCATCTGTTCTCTACAATGGAGCGAGGATTTCTCTCTACAATATTTTTCAACAAAGAAAAACGTTTTAGCGAATAAAAAACTTGATTTGCTGCACCGCTCTTGTGGACTAATTTATTCTAATCAGTCTTTAAAGGAGCAAAACATTCATCAAAGTGTTCATTTTACACAAATGTAACGGTATGTGTCATGTAAATACTTGATTGTATTGTGTTGCCATTGTATTTGAATTACATTTTTGTTTGAAGCATTCTCTATTGTAGGTCATTTGGTAGAACAACATTGTTTTGATGCAATTCATATTTCAAAAGATTAAATAATTTACAACTTACAAGGAAACCGTGCATCTGTGTTAAAGGTAATCTGTGTTAAATAAAGTAAGATCTGATTTGGATGGATTTATTGTTAAAGCCTCCATTCGAGCGAAAATGAGACCACAGCACTTTCTCTGCATCTGATTATAGATCGTTTTATTCTCCGAGAAGCAGGAAGTGTGCCATTAGCATGCTAATGTTCGCTTTTACTGTGACGGGGTTTGTGAGAAAGAGAGTCGTGAAAAGAACTTTTAAACTCATTGCAGTGAATATTTAGGATACTGCAAATACTTTAAGTGAGAAGTACAATGCAAAATGAAGTAGTTTTTCACATCACATTAAGATTTTAAGCAGTAAAACACATATCTACAAAGCCACATCAGGATCAATATACATGTATGTGACAGTAAAGGCCACAGCTTTCTTGCCCAGTCCAAACGACTTACAGATTTCCTCGTGGGCACATTCTGTTCCTCCTCTGGGCAGAACAGTCGGCATGAGCTCAAATGCAGCACATGGCAGGCTGCTGATAGGGAGGTACAGTCCAGGTACAGCTTTCATTTCTATTCCCGGGACACAGTGTGTAGGGGAGATATTTTAATGTCACGGACAGAAGGAATACTGGATAGATAACCAGACCCCAGTTTAGTCACTTGATGATGCAGTAAGTGTAAATCACAGGGCGACAATCTCCATGGATTTATGGGCTGCACTGCCCAACATTTCACCTGTGTATTAGTTCATTTTGTGGAACCACTTTATCATAACTACACTTTAATTTGCCTTAACAAAGCAAGAACAAAGACATAATTAGGATTATTAAGCATGATTCAGGCTTGGAAATTACTAGTATTGGGATTAGGAGGAGTATATAGGAGTTTTAATGAATGAGTTACTAAGCCTAAATCATTCTTAATAAACTACCGTATTTTCCGGACTATAAGCCGGCCCGGAGTATAAGTCGCACCAGCCAAAAAATGCATAACAGAGAAGAAAAAGACATATATAAGTCGCATTTTGATAAGAACACACATAATAAATCTTGAAATGCAATTTAAAATAATAACAGATGAGAGAACATGGTGAATAGGTGCACGTATGCTAACGCTAACACCTTCAGCTACATGACGCACAGACAGAACTGTGGTAAGTGTCTGGTATGTTAACGTAACATATGAACAGTTATTCAGATAACTATAGCATAAAGAACATGCTAACAAGTTTACCAAAGCATCAGTATTACCCCAAATCACTAAATCCATTGAATTATTCTTCCTCTGTGTCACTTCTAAACAACTCCACAAACTCCAGAGGTAGAGGAAGTGCTGATTCTTCTTCTGCGTCGCTTAGAGCCTAGAGCGCCGTCTTGCTGTTGCCTGTGTGAAAATAAAGAATAATATCACATATAAGTTGCTCCGGAGTATAAGTTGCAACCCGGCCAAAACTATGAAAAGAGGTGCAACTTACAGACCGGAAAATACGGTATTTGTTCAGAATGAATTAAGTCTCTTTTCATGCTTTAGGCAGGGGTAAGTGTAGTTATTATAAAGTGTTACCCGTTCCCTATAAAGCATAGTGTAAAGCAGCACGTTGTGACAAAATCAGATGGCTGCCTGCTGTCCGTAGTGTTCTAAAGCTGCAATTGCCAAAATCAAAACCTTGTGGTGTATCAAATGGGTTTGTGAGTGACTATTTACATTATTACAGAAAATGAATGACCTTAATGAGCTTTAACCTTGGCGCAGCGGCGTTTCCTCGTCATTAGTTTACTCAAAGTTGTTTTTCTGATTGATTTTTGCTTGTTTGAATAATCCCCGACCACATCCCTGTACTTAGTTACAACTATTAGAACAATTCTAAGCCATCTACAAATGCAAGAGCTTAAAAACGCCTTGTAAGGAACCTAATTTTAAAGCGTTCACAAACATTATTCCGGCTTTAAGAAGTATTTCCTATTCCGTGCATTACTATTCTAACACTTACTATATTTGCTTTATTTTACCAATTGTTGACACTGCAGGGTTCACCACCTAAAAACTGAGTGGCTCAGGTTTTGATATTTAGTGAGACATGGTGGGGTATGAATACGTGTTGGAATTCAAAAACGTTATAATGTATTTATGCCACTTATTAGTATTTTAGCACATCATAATATCATAATAATAGGTCATTAATAGGAGATAAAAGGGGGAAAAAAACTTTTCTGGATAAGCACCAATGAAAAAGTGCTACATTCTTATATTAAGTGATATTTTTGAAAGTGAAAGTACAACTGAAAGGCCACCTTACGTCTATCTCAAAAACAGATTAAATAACTTGACATGTCCTCCTCACCGTGTCATGTCCATTTCAGTCATCCACGTTCTATCTGAAGACGCATGAATACCCGCGTTAGTAATGGGTCACTTCCCCTGTACTCTAGTCTAAAAATATCATTATCTTTGTGTCTTTTTATATCATCCGTCCGCCTCTCTGCTCCTTCTCATTTAAATGTCACACTTTGAATATTGTGGTTTCTTTTTAAATTTTAAGTTGGATCATTTTTGCAGCCAGAGGGGGGTAAAAGGAGCGGGAGGAGAAGGGAAAGAAAATGTGAGAGAGCTGCAAATGTAGGAGTTCACACCCAAATTACACAGGGATCAGGCCAACGAGACTCCACCAGAAATGGAGCAAAATTAGAAACGAAGCCAAAAGACAGACTTTTCCTTATCTCAAACTGTTCGAGTGTTAAGTAACAGAGACAGCAGAGAGAGGGGAAATATATTCTGCTGAGAGTACAACAGACGACTCTTCTTTGATGATTAAATTAAATTCTACATCTATAAAACCACATCCCTTTAGCGAAATCAGGTAGTGCTGTTGTTTAGATACAATATTAAGAAAGAATTTTATTTGAGAGATTACCTGTTACCACCCACCTGTCCGCCGGCGAACATTTTCTATATCTCAAATATTCTCTTACATCATCACTTTTATTTCCGTGGTCAATACCAGCAAGCCATACATCATTTTAAAGCTTATTTTCTCAACAAAACGAATATGTCATTGATTTACATTGAAAAATATGCCCCAAGAAGCAATTGCCAATAGTTTGTGAGAAAGTCTCAACTTTTACAAACGCATGTCCTACCTGTTTGCTGTTTATAGCGGACGAAACGGCTTTGATTCTGTACATCCTTGTACTCAGTCTGTCCGTAAGGAACCATTGAAAAACAATATCCACTTGTATTTTTCCTGAAGTTATCCGATTTCGAGATATTGTCAAGTAAACAAACTTTTCTTTGTTTCTCACCGGACGAGAATGCGCTTGTCCGCCGCATTTCTCCGTCCATAACAAATGACCTGTTTGACTTATACGATAGTGTTTGACATCGATCTCTTCCTTAGACTGTTTCCTACAGAATGAGACCATCCACGAATTTTTCTGTCACCGGGTTTGTTTGCTACAGCCTCCGGAGGAAAAAAATTCGGTGCTTCCGAAGCGCGCGTCCATCTTTGTTTTTAGCCTTTAGCTTCTGCTAACAGGCACGCAGGAGACTTTGAGTGACATATTATTCTAGCCAATGAGGATAGCTTTCTCCTGGTAGGCGGGACAAAGGGTTTATTTACACAGAATTCTCCCTGTTCTCGTCAAGCCCCCGGAAGCCAAGATGGCCGCCATTGAAACCTATGGAGCTGCTCATTGGCGCATGGTTCCAAACAAGTTTTTTAGTTCCGCATTACTTCCTGAATACTGGTATATCTCCTCCCACTTTTGTGACGTCATCGCCGTGAGGCTTTGGCGTCGGGAGCGCGCACGTAACAGCAGCGTGGAAGACTGAGAACAGTCAACACGGACTTTTGGAATAATTCGGCTTGAAATAGTCTGTTTACGTAACGTATAACGATGTTGTTGTATCCATCTATAAATATACATGTATCATGTTGTAAAGCTCTGATATTTAAGAGAATTATAAAGAAGTGTTAAGATAAAAAGTCTGGTTTAATGAGAATGAATTACATTTAGGGGTGTAATAATTTGGCCAATATGCATTTTTTTTAATGAGATGAGAAGAAATATAAAATATAATCATCGATTCTGTTACATAATTGAGTTAAGCAGTATTTAATTATATTCAGTTTCCTTTTGTGTCGTTTTTGTATCATGTCAATCTTTAATAAATACAAAACACATTTGTTTATTAATGTATTTAATAAGAATAATGAACATGAATGAACTTGTTCAATAAATGCAAATCTGCTTATAACTACAAATGATAAATTGATTTTAGCCAGTTTTAGTTGAGTTTTAAAGCTACAATGAGTTTTAAAGCTACAATGTGGGAGTCCCTTATTAAGGAGTTTGAGTCTGTACTGTTCATTATTATCATCATCATTAATAGAATCAGAAAATGTATTGCCATTGTCAAAGAAAATAATTCACAAACAGTGGAACTTGCTTTGGTGATTTAGTGCAACATAAAAATATTAACAATGATAAAACAACCTGTATAAGTCAAATAGAACAAACTGAATAAGATAAGATATTCCTTTATTGTCCACACATGAGGAAATTTCGTTGTTGCAACACAGTAAACTCAAGAGTAGACTCTTTTTACATCAGTTATATGCACATGAATGTGACATTGCGTTAAATACTGAATATCTCAGTATTTAACAAGACTTTGTTTCCATGGCTACGCAGTCTTCTGTACTTCAGTAAACTCCTCCGTTCAGCTCCATTGTTTGATTGAGACACAAACAGAACATGTCACAGCTTTAGATTTATACAAGTCACATAACATACACTTCATATGTATTAGATTATACAAGTCACATAACATACACTTCATATGTTTAGATTATACAAGTCACATAACATACACTTCATATGTATTAGATTATACAAGTCACATAACATACACTTCATATGTATTAGATTATACAAGTCATATAACATACACTTCATATGTATTAGATTATACAAGTCACATAACATACACTTCATATGTATTAGATTATACAAGTCACATAACATACATTTCATATGTTTAGATTATACAAGTCACATAACATACATTTCATATGTATTAGATTATACAAGTCACATAACATACACTTCATATGTTTAGATTATACAAGTCACATAACATACATTTCATATGTTTAGATTATACAAGTCACATAACATACACTTCATATGTATTAGATTATACAAGTCACATAACATACACTTCATATGTTTAGATTATACAAGTCACATAACATACACTTCATATGTTTAGATTATACAAGTCACATAACATACACTTCATATGTTTATATTATACAAGTCACATAACATACACTTCATATGTATTAGATTATACAAGTCACATAACATACACTTCATATGTTAATATTATACAAGTCACATAACATACACTTCATATGTATTAGCTTATACAAGTCACATAACATACACTTCATATGTTTAGATTATACAAGTCACATAACATACACTTCATATGTATTAGCTTATACAAGTCATATAACATACACTTCATATGTTTAGATTATACAAGTCACATAACATACACTTCATGTGTATTAGATTATACAAGTCACATAACATACACTTCATATGTATTAGATTATACAAGTCATATAACATACACTTCATATGTATTAGATTATACAAGTCACATAACATACACTTCATATGTATTAGATTATACAAGTCACATAACATACACTTCATATGTATTAGATTATACAAGTCACATAACATACACTTCATGTGTATTAGATTATACAAGTCACATAACATACACTTCATATGTATCAGATTATACAAGTCACATAACATACACTTCATATGTATCAGATTATACAAGTCACATAACATACACTTCATATGTATCAGATTATACAAGTCACATAACATACACTTCATATGTATTAGCTTATACAAGTCATATAACATACACTTCATATGTTTAGATTATATAAGTCACATAACATACACTTCATATGTATTAGATTATACAAGTCACATAACATACACTTCATATGTTTAGATTATACAAGTCACATAACATACACTTCATATGTTTGGATTATACAAGTCACATAACATACACTTCATATGTATTAGATTATACAAGTCACATAACATACACTTCATATGTTTGGATTATACAAGTCACATAACATACACTTCATATGTATCAGATTATACAAGTCACATAACATACACTTCATATGTATTAGCTTATACAAGTCATATAACATACACTTCATATGTTTAGATTATACAAGTCACATAACATACACTTCATATGTTTAGATTTTACAAGTCACATAACATACACTTCATATGTTTAGATTATACAAGTCACATAACATACACTTCATATGTATTAGATTATACAAGTCACATAACATACACTTCATATGTTTAGATTATACAAGTCACATAACATACACTTCATATGTATTAGATTATACAAGTCACATAACATACACTTCATATGTATTAGATTATACAAGTCACATAACATACACTTCATATGTTTAGATTATACAAGTCACATAACATACACTTCATATGTTTATATTGTACAAGTCACATAACATACACTTCATATGTTTAGATTATACAAGTCACATAACATACACTTCATATGTATCAGATTATACAAGTCACATAACTTACACTTCATATGTATTAGATTATACAAGTCACATAACATACACTTCATATGTTTATATTATACAAGTCACATAACATACACTTCATATGTTTAGATTATACAAGTCACATAACATACACTTCATATGTTTAGATTATACAAGTCACATAACATACACTTCATATGTTTATATTATACAAGTCACATAACATACACTTCATATGTATTAGATTATACAAGTCACATAACATACACTTCATATGTTAATATTATACAAGTCACATAACATACACTTCATATGTATCAGATTATACAAGTCACATAACATACACTTCATATGTATTAGATTATACAAGTCACATAACATACACTTCATATGTATTAGCTTATACAAGTCATATAACATACACTTCATATGTTTAGATTATATAAGTCACATAACATACACTTCATATGTTTAGATTATACAAGTCACATAACATACACTTCATATGTATTAGCTTATACAAGTCATATAACATACACTTCATATGTTTAGATTATACAAGTTACATAACATACACTTCATATGTTTAGATTATACAAGTCACATAACATACACTTCATATGTATTAGATTATACAAGTCACATAACATACACTTCATATGTATTAGATTATACAAGTCACATAAAATACACTTCATATGTATTAGCTTATACAAGTCACATAACATACACTTCATGTGTATTAGATTATACAAGTCACATAACATACACTTCATATGTATTAGATTATACAAGTCATATAACATACACTTCATATGTATTAGATTATACAAGTCACATAACATACACTTCATATGTTTAGATTATACAAGTCTCATAACATACACTTCATATGTATTAGATTATACAAGTCACATAACATACACTTCATATGTATTAGATTATACAAGTCACATAACATACACTTCATATGTTTATATTATACAAGTCACATAACATACACTTCATATGTATTAGATTATACAAGTCACATAACATACATTTCATATGTATTAGATTATACAAGTCACATAACATACACTTCATATGTTTAGATTATACAAGTCACATAACATACACTTCATATGTTTAGATTATACAAGTCACATAACATACACTTCATATGTTTGGATTATACAAGTCACATAACATACACTTCATATGTATTAGATTATACAAGTCACATAACATACACTTCATATGTATTAGCTTATACAAGTCATATAACATACACTTCATATGTTTAGATTATACAAGTCACATAACATAAACTTCATGTGTATTAGATTATACAAGTCACATAACATACACTTCATATGTATTAGATTATACAAGTCACATAACATACACTTCATATGTATTAGCTTATACAAGTCATATAACATACACTTCATATGTTTAGATTATATAAGTCACATAACATACACTTCATATGTATCAGATTATACAAGTCACATAACATACACTTCATATGTATTAGATTATACAAGTCACATAACATACACTTCATATGTATTAGCTTATACAAGTCATATAACATACACTTCATATGTTTAGATTATATAAGTCACATAACATACACTTCATATGTATTAGATTATACAAGTCACATAACATACACTTCATATGTTTAGATTATACAAGTCACATAACATACACTTCATATGTTTAGATTATACAAGTCACATAACATAAACTTCATATGTATTAGATTATACAAGTCACATAACATACACTTCATATGTATCAGATTATACAAGTCACATAACATACACTTCATATGTATTAGATTATACAAGTCACATAACATACACTTCATATGTATTAGCTTATACAAGTCATATAACATACACTTCATATGTTTAGATTTTACAAGTTACATAACATACACTTCATATGTTTAGATTATATAAGTCACATAACATACACTTCATATGTTTTAGATTATACAAGTCACATAACATACACTTCATATGTATTAGCTTATACAAGTCATATAACATACACTTCATATGTATTAGATTATACAAGTCACATAACATACACTTCATATGTATTAGATTATACAAGTCACATAACATACACTTCATATGTTTAGATTATACAAGTCACATAACATACACTTCATATGTATTAGATTATACAAGTCACATAACATACATTTCATATGTTTAGATTATACAAGTCACATAACATACACTTCATATGTTTAGATTATACAAGTCACATAACATTGTAGGATATGCAGATGTCCTACCCCTGTTGCCATGGTGACAGGAATGCGGGCTAGGTGTTATCCACTGCCCGTGTGGAGTTTTACGCCCCTCAGAAGGAAGAGGATGTAATAGTGACAACAGAGACGCTCTGAACTTTGAAAATAACTTTTCATCAAATGACTCCTTTTGGATTACAGAGAGTAACGATCTCTCCAAGACAAACGCTAAAACGCTGAAAGACTATGCGGTTTTAGTGGTTTTAATAGACAATCATCAGATTGCAAAAATGTGTCCACCAGATGACTTTACATGTACATATTGTGATATCGTGTTTAACATGTCATTTTAACTGTTTCATAACTTGTTTTGTGGACAATTTTATTACCTTTTTTGTAACTCTTGTGGCCTAAAGCCAGATCTCGTCTCCTTATCAGCTCTGACCCCAGCGTGCATGCTGATTAGCTGAAGCCACGGCGCCAAAACCCCCGCGGGGAAAGACAAAAGGAAAGAGCAGGGAGTTACAGACCAGTTCCATCCGAGCTCCAGAGCGAGTTCCATCCGAGTTTCTTTCGAAGCTCGACCCTCCATCCAGGGTCCCACCAGCAAGGTCCATGAGGCCTTGGGAGCAGGCCTCGGGCCTAGTTAGCGTGAGCGATGCTACGCTACGGGACAAAGACTTTTCCAAGAGAAGCTAATGTTCCCTCCCGGAACTAAGAAACCTGTGCCCGTTTTAAAAAAAACGTGATTGATGCTGCATCACGCAAAATCAAGCAAGGACCTTTTGCAACTTTTTCAAGTCCACAGCCTTTTAGACCAGCCACATCTGTGGAGCAGCACGACAGCCTTTTCATTCGGGAACGCCTCAGAGCCAAGGAGAACGCCTCAGAGCCAAGGAGAACACCTCAGAGCCAAGGAGAACGCAGATCGCAGAACCGATCCAGTCCTTCTTTGGCCAGACAACGACAGAGCCGAGCTCCAGAGCAGGCCCTTGGACCCCACGCAGGCCCTTGGACCCCACGCAGGCCCTTGGACCCCAAGCAGGCCCTTGGACCCCACGCAGGCCCGTCTTCTCAGGATCACAGCTTCTGGTTCCGTTCGTATGAATGCACCTCACAGGCTGGCTGAATTTCATCTGAGAGTTAACTCTTGCACACACCTAGATAGATCTAGTGTTTTCCATCTGTTATCGACTCATTTGCATATTCCTGATTCATATTTATCTGTTTAATTCTTTGGTCATTAAATCTTCATAACCCACATTTGGTTAAGTGTTCCTTCATTTCCAGAAAAGGGGTCAATGTCACGGTTACGTTCTCAAACCTTTAGATCAACGAGCAAATTAATTTCTAATTAATTAATTAATCTAGATATCTGATTATAGAGTTGTTAAATTGCCGATTATCCGGCTGGTGCCCCATTCTTCTCTTAAAAATACGATTCAAACTTACCCACACTTAGGCAGTGTGCCATGTTTGAATTCTTGAACAATTCTTTAATCAATATCAAACCTGAATGCCCCCCTCCTCCACAAGTGGGTGGACATTCATAACCTTACAGTACTTGTACTAGTATGTTACCCTACAACATACACTTCATATGTTTAGATTATACAAGTCACATAACATACACTTCATATGTATTAGATTATACAAGTCACATAACATACACTTCATATGTATTAGATTATACAAGTCTCATAACATACACTTCATATGTATTAGATTATACAAGTCATATAACATACACTTCATATGTTTATATTATACAAGTCACATAACATACACTTCATATGTTTATATTATACAAGTCACATAACATACACTTCATATGTTTAGATTATACAAGTCACATAACATACACTTCATATGTATTAGATTATACAAGTCACATAACATACACTTCATATGTTTATATTATACAAGTCACATAACATACACTTCATATGTATTAGATTATACAAGTCACATAACATACATTTCATATGTTTAGATTATAAAAGTCACATAACATACATTTCATATGTATTAGATTATACAAGTCACATAACATACACTTCATATGTTTATATTATACAAGTCACATAACATACACTTCATATGTATTAGATTATACAAGTCACATAACATACACTTCATATGTTTAGATTATACAAGTCACATAACATACACTTCATATGTATTAGATTATACAAGTCACATAACATACACTTCATATGTTTATATTATACAAGTCACATAACATACACTTCATATGTATTAGATTATACAAGTCACATAACATACATTTCATATGTTTAGATTATAAAAGTCACATAACATACATTTCATATGTATTAGATTATACAAGTCACATAACATACACTTCATATGTTTATATTATACAAGTCACATAACATACACTTCATATGTATTAGATTATACAAGTCACATAACATACATTTCATATGTTTAGATTATAAAAGTCACATAACATACATTTCATATGTATTAGATTATACAAGTCATATAACATACACTTCATATGTTTATATTATACAAGTCACATAACATACACTTCATATGTTTATATTATACAAGTCACATAACATACACTTCATATGTATTAGATTATACAAGTCACATAACATACATTTCATATGTTTAGATTATAAAAGTCACATAACATACATTTCATATGTATTAGATTATACAAGTCTCATAACATACACTTCATATGTATTAGATTATACAAGTCACATAACATACACTTCATATGTTTAGATTATACAAGTCACATAACATACACTTCATATGTTTATATTATACAAGTCACATAACATACACTTCATATGTTTAGATTATACAAGTCACATAACATACACTTCATATGTTTAGATTATACAAGTCACATAACATACACTTCATATGTATTAGATTATACAAGTCACATAACATACACTTCATATGTTTATATTATACAAGTCACATAACATACACTTCATATGTATTAGATTATACAAGTCACATAACATACATTTCATATGTTTAGATTATAAAAGTCACATAACATACATTTCATATGTATTAGATTATACAAGTCACATAACATACACTTCATATGTTTATATTATACAAGTCACATAACATACACTTCATATGTATTAGATTATACAAGTCACATAACATACATTTCATATGTTTAGATTATAAAAGTCACATAACATACATTTCATATGTATTAGATTATACAAGTCATATAACATACACTTCATATGTTTATATTATACAAGTCACATAACATACACTTCATATGTTTATATTATACAAGTCACATAACATACACTTCATATGTATTAGATTATACAAGTCACATAACATACATTTCATATGTTTAGATTATAAAAGTCACATAACATACATTTCATATGTATTAGATTATACAAGTCTCATAACATACACTTCATATGTTTAGATTATACAAGTCACATAACATACACTTCATATGTTTATATTATACAAGTCACATAACATACACTTCATATGTATTAGATTATACAAGTCACATAACATACACTTCATATGTTAATATTATACAAGTCACATAACATACACTTCATATGTATCAGATTATACAAGTCACATAACATACACTTCATATGTATTAGATTATACAAGTCACATAACATACACTTCATATGTATTAGCTTATACAAGTCATATAACATACACTTCATATGTTTAGATTATACAAGTCACATAACATACACTTCATGTGTATTAGATTATACAAGTCACATAACATACACTTCATATGTATTAGATTATACAAGTCATATAACATACACTTCATATGTATTAGATTATACAAGTCACATAACATACACTTCATATGTATTAGATTATACAAGTCACATAACATACACTTCATATGTTTAGATTATACAAGTCACATAACATACACTTCATATGTTTAGATTATACAAGTCTCATAACATACACTTCATATGTATTAGATTATACAAGTCACATAACATACACTTCATATGTATTAGATTATACAAGTCACATAACATACACTTCATATGTTTATATTATACAAGTCACATAACATACACTTCATATGTATTAGATTATACAAGTCACATAACATACATTTCATATGTTTAGATTATACAAGTCACATAACATACATTTCATATGTATTAGATTATACAAGTCACATAACATACACTTCATATGTTTATATTATACAAGTCACATAACATACACTTCATATGTATTAGATTATACAAGTCACATAACATACACTTCATATGTTTAGATTATACAAGTCACATAACATACACTTCATATGTTTAGATTATACAAGTCACATAACATACACTTCATATGTTTATATTATACAAGTCACATAACATACACTTCATATGTTTAGATTATACAAGTCACATAACATACACTTCATATGTTTAGATTATACAAGTCACATAACATACACTTCATATGTATTAGATTATACAAGTCACATAACATACACTTCATATGTTAATATTATACAAGTCACATAACATAAACTTCATATGTATCAGATTATACAAGTCACATAACATACACTTCATATGTATTAGATTATACAAGTCACATAACATACACTTCATATGTATTAGCTTATACAAGTCATATAACATACACTTCATATGTTTAGATTATATAAGTCACATAACATACACTTCATATGTTTAGATTATACAAGTCACATAACATACACTTCATATGTATTAGCTTATACAAGTCATATAACATACACTTCATATGTTTAGATTATACAAGTCACATAACATACACTTCATATGTTTAGATTATACAAGTCACATAACATACACTTCATGTGTATTAGATTATACAAGTCACATAACATACACTTCATATGTATTAGATTATACAAGTCATATAACATACACTTCATATGTATTAGATTATACAAGTCACATAACATACACTTCATATGTTTAGATTATACAAGTCACATAACATACACTTCATATGTTTAGATTATACAAGTCTCATAACATACACTTCATATGTATTAGATTATACAAGTCACATAACATACACTTCATATGTATTAGATTATACAAGTCACATAACATACACTTCATATGTATTAGATTATACAAGTCACATAACATACACTTCATATGTATTAGATTATACAAGTCACATAACATACACTTCATATGTATTAGCTTATACAAGTCATATAACATACACTTCATATGTTTAGATTATACAAGTCACATAACATACACTTCATATGTTTAGATTATACAAGTCTCATAACATACACTTCATATGTATTAGATTATACAAGTCACATAACATACACTTCATATGTATTAGATTATACAAGTCACATAACATACACTTCATATGTATTAGATTATACAAGTCACATAACATACACTTCATATGTTTATATTATACAAGTCACATAACATACACTTCATATGTTTAGATTATACAAGTCACATAACATAGATTTCATATGTTTAATTTATACAAGTCACATAACATACACTTCATATGTATTAGATTATACAAGTCACATAACATACACTTCATATGTTTAGATTATACAAGTCACATAACATACACTTCATATGTTTGGATTATACAAGTCACATAACATACACTTCATATGTTTAGATTATATAAGTCACATAACATACACTTCATATGTTTAGATTATACAAGTCACATAACATACACTTCATATGTTTATATTATACAAGTCACATAACATACACTTCATATGTTTAGATTATACAAGTCACATAACATACACTTCATATGTTTAGATTATACAAGTCACATAACATACACTTCATATGTATTAGATTATACAAGTCACATAACATACACTTCACATGTTAATATTATACAAGTCACATAACATACACTTCATATGTATCAGATTATACAAGTCACATAACATACATTTCATATGTATTAGATTATACAAGTCATATAACATACACTTCATATGTTTAGATTATACAAGTCACATAACATACACTTCATATGTTTAGATTATATAAGTCACATAACATACACTTCATATGTTTAGATTATACAAGTCACATAACATACACTTCATATGTATTAGCTTATACAAGTCATATAACATACACTTCATATGTTTAGATTATACAAGTCATATAACATACACTTCATATGTTTAGATTATATAAGTCACATAACATACACTTCATATGTTTAGATTATACAAGTCACATAACATACACTTCATATGTATTAGCTTATACAAGTCATATAACATACACTTCATATGTTTAGATTATACAAGTCACATAACATACACTTCATGTGTATTAGATTATACAAGTCATATAACATACACTTCATATGTATTAGATTATACAAGTCACATAACATACACTTCATATGTATTAGCTTATACAAGTCATATAACATACACTTCATATGTTTAGATTATACAAGTCACATAACATACACTTCATATGTTTAGATTATACAAGTCATATAACATACACTTCATATGTTTAGATTATATAAATCACATAACATACACTTCATATGTTTAGATTATACAAGTCACATAACATACACTTCATATGTATTAGATTATACAAGTCATATGTATCAGATTATACATATATACAAGTCACATAACATACACTTCATATGTATTAGCTTATACAAGTCATATAACATACACTTCATATGTTTAGATTATACAAGTCTCATAACATACACTTCATATGTATTAGATTATACAAGTCACATAACATACACTTCATATGTATTAGATTATACAAGTCACATAACATACACTTCATATGTATTAGCTTATACAAGTCATATAACATACACTTCATATGTTTAGATTATACAAGTCACATAACATACACTTCATATGTTTAGATTATACAAGTCTCATAACATACACTTCATATGTATTAGATTATACAAGTCACATAACATACACTTCATATGTATTAGATTATACAAGTCACATAACATACACTTCATATGTATTAGATTATACAAGTCACATAACATACACTTCATATGTTTATATTATACAAGTCACATAACATACACTTCATATGTTTAGATTATACAAGTCACATAACATAGATTTCATATGTTTAATTTATACAAGTCACATAACATACACTTCATATGTATTAGATTATACAAGTCACATAACATACACTTCATATGTTTAGATTATACAAGTCACATAACATACACTTCATATGTTTGGATTATACAAGTCACATAACATACACTTCATATGTTTAGATTATATAAGTCACATAACATACACTTCATATGTTTAGATTATACAAGTCACATAACATACACTTCATATGTTTATATTATACAAGTCACATAACATACACTTCATATGTTTAGATTATACAAGTCACATAACATACACTTCATATGTTTAGATTATACAAGTCACATAACATACACTTCATATGTATTAGATTATACAAGTCACATAACATACACTTCACATGTTAATATTATACAAGTCACATAACATACACTTCATATGTATCAGATTATACAAGTCACATAACATACATTTCATATGTATTAGATTATACAAGTCATATAACATACACTTCATATGTTTAGATTATACAAGTCACATAACATACACTTCATATGTTTAGATTATATAAGTCACATAACATACACTTCATATGTTTAGATTATACAAGTCACATAACATACACTTCATATGTATTAGCTTATACAAGTCATATAACATACACTTCATATGTTTAGATTATACAAGTCATATAACATACACTTCATATGTTTAGATTATATAAGTCACATAACATACACTTCATATGTTTAGATTATACAAGTCACATAACATACACTTCATATGTATTAGCTTATACAAGTCATATAACATACACTTCATATGTTTAGATTATACAAGTCACATAACATACACTTCATGTGTATTAGATTATACAAGTCATATAACATACACTTCATATGTATTAGATTATACAAGTCACATAACATACACTTCATATGTATTAGCTTATACAAGTCATATAACATACACTTCATATGTTTAGATTATACAAGTCACATAACATACACTTCATATGTTTAGATTATACAAGTCATATAACATACACTTCATATGTTTAGATTATATAAATCACATAACATACACTTCATATGTTTAGATTATACAAGTCACATAACATACACTTCATATGTATTAGATTATACAAGTCATATGTATCAGATTATACATATATACAAGTCACATAACATACACTTCATATGTATTAGCTTATACAAGTCATATAACATACACTTCATATGTTTAGATTATACAAGTCTCATAACATACACTTCATATGTATTAGATTATACAAGTCACATAACATACACTTCATATGTATTAGATTATACAAGTCACATAACATACACTTCATATGTATTAGATTATACAAGTCACATAACATACACTTCATATGTTTATATTATACAAGTCACATAACATACACTTCATATGTATTAGATTATACAAGTCACATAACATACATTTCATATGTTTAAATTATACAAGTCACATAACATACACTTCATATGTATTAGATTATACAAGTCACATAACATACACTTCATATGTTTAGATTATACAAGTCACATAACATACACTTCATATGTTTGGATTATACAAGTCACATAACATACACTTCATATGTTTATATTATACAAGTCACATAACATACACTTCATATGTTTAGATTATACAAGTCACATAACATACACTTCATATGTTTAGATTATACAAGTCACATAACATACACTTCATATGTATTAGATTATACAAGTCACATAACATACACTTCACATGTTAATATTATACAAGTCACATAACATACACTTCATATGTATCAGATTATACAAGTCACATAACATACACTTCATATGTATTAGATTATACAAGTCATATAACATACACTTCATATGTTTAGATTATACAAGTCACATAACATACACTTCATATGTTTAGATTATATAAGTCACATAACATACACTTCATATGTTTAGATTATACAAGTCACATAACATACACTTCATATGTATTAGCTTATACAAGTCATATAACATACACTTCATATGTTTAGATTATACAAGTCATATAACATACACTTCATATGTTTAGATTATATAAGTCACATAACATACACTTCATATGTTTAGATTATACAAGTCACATAACATACACTTCATATGTATTAGCTTATACAAGTCATATAACATACACTTCATATGTTTAGATTATACAAGTCACATAACATACACTTCATGTGTATTAGATTATACAAGTCATATAACATACACTTCATATGTATTAGATTATACAAGTCACATAACATACACTTCATATGTATTAGCTTATACAAGTCATATAACATACACTTCATATGTTTAGATTATACAAGTCACATAACATACACTTCATATGTTTAGATTATACAAGTCACATAACATACACTTCATATGTTTAGATTATATAAATCACATAACATACACTTCATATGTTTAGATTATACAAGTCACATAACATACACTTCATATGTATTAGATTATACAAGTCATATGTATCAGATTATACATATATACAAGTCACATAACATACACTTCATATGTATTAGCTTATACAAGTCATATAACATACACTTCATATGTTTAGATTATATAAGTCACATAACATACACTTCATATGTTTAGATTATACAAGTCACATAACATAAACTTCATATGTATTAGATTATACAAGTCACATAACATACACTTCATATGTTTAGATTATATAAGTCACATAACATACACTTCATATGTTTAGATTATATAAGTCACATAACATACACTTCATATGTATTAGATTTTACAAGTCACATAACATACACTTCATATGTTTAGATTATACAAGTCACATAACATACACTTCATATGTTTATATTATACAAGTCACATAACATACACTTCATATGTATCAGATTATACAAGTCATATAACATACACTTCATATGTTTAGATTATATAAGTCACATAACATACACTTCATATGTATTAGCTTATGCAAGTCATATAACATACACTTCATATGTTTAGATTTTACAAGTCACATAACATACACTTCATATGTATTAGATTATACAAGTCACATAACATACATTTCATATGTATTAGATTATACAAGTCACATAACATACACTTCATATGTATTAGATTATACAAGTCACATAACATACACTTCATATGTATTAGATTATACAAGTCACATAACATACACTTCATATGTATTAGATTATACAAGTCACATAACATACACTTCATATGTTTAGATTATACAAGTCACATAACATACACTTCATATGTATTAGATTATACAAGTCACATAACATACACTTCATATGTATCAGATTATATAAGTCACATAACATACACTTCATATGTATTAGCTTATACAAGTCATATAACATACACTTCATATGTATTAGATTATACAAGTCACATAACATACACTTCATATGTTTAGATTATACAAGTCACATAACATACACTTCATGTGTATTAGATTATACAAGTCACATAACATACATTTCATATGTATTAGATTATACAAGTCACATAACATACACTTCATATGTATTAGATTATACAAGTCACATAACATACACTTCATATGTATTAGCTTATACAAGTCACATAACATACACTTCATATGTATTAGATTATACAAGTCACATAACATACACTTCATATGTTTAGATTATACAAGTCATATAACATACATTTCATATGTATTAGATTATACAAGTCACATAACATACACTTCATATGTATTAGATTATACAAGTCACATAACATACACTTCATATGTTTATATTATACAAGTCACATAACATACACTTCACATGTTTGTCCTGAAGCTGCTTCACAGACACATGTGACACAGCAGTGTCTCTTTTGAAGAACAATTATCATTTAGGTTTTTTGGTCATCACAAAACAGACATTTTATAAATTCAAAGTACTGATTCTACACTGTTTACTTTTAGTCGAGGCACAAGTTATTATTAAAATACCTTTTGCTTTGGAGTAGTCAGGAGTTTACTTGAGATGACTCTGTGTCTGCAGTGACCTGTAGTGACCTGTAGTGACCTGTAGTGACCTGTAGTGACCTGCAGTGACCTGCAGTGACCTGTAGTGACCTGTAGAGCTCTGGTCAGCACAGACAGACTAAACTCACTGGTCAGCACTCTGAAGATGAGAAAGATACTCATTAGAACATTGATATATTATGCACATTTAACAGAGAAAAGCTGGAATATGTTATTGACAGATTTACATTTCGCTCTGTAACACAAAAGTTCCTCTTTTCACATTAATGTTTAAAGATAGAACCAAAAGTCATTTACTTATGCATAAGTTTAAACCTTAGAAGTTAGAACATAACTCACATGTTTGCTAAATCTCTACATATTCCATGGAAGTAAATCCATGACATTCCTATAGAAAACAAGCGTGTGCTTTGCTGTTTAAACACAGCACACGTCATTATTAAATATGTAATAAAACCTCAAATGTGGTCTCAGCCCCTGTAAGTACAGCACTGTCACTTTTAAACACCTTTACATTTATATATGTAAGATATGACCCATTATAGCAGGTTATATTTGAATTATTGGTTGTTTTTTTATAGCACATCATACAAACATCACTTTATTTCCCTTCTTTCTCTAGTTTTCCTTGATCTGTGCATAACCTCTTGTCTCTTAGAACATTTAGTAAGAGAAATAATTAGTTATTTATTTGCAGAAGCACGAGCCATCATGACGTGTTGTTGCATCTTTGTGTAGCAAAACTTTAGCTTACGTTAGCTCGTGTTAACTCGTGTTAACTTGTGTTAACTGTGTAATCGTTGATTTACACTTCACATGGAACGATGTGTGAAACGTGAGGAATGACATTCAAACACAACTTACGTGTATCGTGGTCTCGTCTCGTCACATTCTTCTGTTTGTGTTTAGTTTCCGTCACATGTTCTCCGGAGGCTCGTTCATGAGAGTGACGTGCGCGCTCGGTGCTCGTACACCGTTCACCGGAAGGTTAAAAATGTATTTTTTAAGTATTTTAGAAACAGTTGAAGAGTGAAATTCCTTCTATTTTATTTTTAGACTAAAAACAATTTAGCATGTTTGGTAATTTTAGAGGCCGAACTCCTGAAATGGTCCGACCAAAAGGCTGCATTCTGCGAAGTGGCCACTACTCAATTTGGAGCCAGAGGCAGAGGGGGCGTACCCTATCCAGATATGATAATAGATCCATGGTTCTCGTGCGTAAGGCTGTCAGAGCCTAGATTTTTCTGCATTTTGCGACTAGATTTTACGCATCACGTTTTCTGATTTTATTAGCCTTTGGGACGCATATTTTGTTAGATATATGTATTATTATATCAATACAAAAATAAAATAAAATGTTATAATTTATTTTATTTTTTTTTCATCTTTATATGGGAAATTCTCTAAATACACATTTTCACATTCATTGTTTTTAGCAGTTATAATGGGTATTAGTGGCCTACAAAACATCAAAATGTATGTTTTATGATCATAGAGGAGCTAAAATTGTAATAAAACAGTTTGGCACAGTTGGCACATATTTGGATCACTTGTTCCGAATATACTTTTTGATACAAAAAGGTCAACAGCACCAAAATTCCTGTTCCTAGAGATCTGAAACTTTACACAGTTGTTGTCAATAAGATAAACATCATGTACAATGAACAGCATATGCACACAATGAAGTATGTCATGCTCAGGACCATTACAAATTGACAATATTCAGGCGAGACTAAAAAAAGGATGTTTTGTTTATGTTTGGGCCTCTGTAGTGTAAGTTCTGAAGCCCTGACAGTGTTCATGTGCACATCTGCAGAAACTAGAAGGCCTAAGCTTTCTAATGATGCATCACACTTGCATGTGGGCTGTAAGATCCTCTTTTAATAAGCAATGCCATTTGGGTATGTCCAACCA
Organism: Eucyclogobius newberryi; assembly: GCF_026437365.1. Taxonomy (NCBI): domain Eukaryota; kingdom Metazoa; phylum Chordata; class Actinopteri; order Gobiiformes; family Gobiidae; genus Eucyclogobius; species Eucyclogobius newberryi. The sequence continues at coordinate 21,203,205 of NW_027315724.1, forward strand.
TTGTGCACAGGGGGAAAATAGGTGGGTGGTAACAGGTTAAAGACTTGACATCGTGAACTGTTTTGTGCTACTTAAACCATCAAAAGTACAATTATTATTTGAAAGGTTTGTTCACGAGATGTTGAGATTATTGTGATGAGATTCTAAATGTTTCTCACAGTAATAATGATGCAGCACGATAACAGTCTTGAAGATTATAATAACTTCAACACGTTTTTTCACAGTTCTCAGATCAGAGAACGAAAAATCACAGGTATGTAGTAAGTACAGATATTTACAGATATTCACAGATATTGGTAAGAGTCGGAGATTACAGGTAAGTATTTGGGAAGGACAGAAACAAAAGCAGAAGCATTCTCACTGCACATGACACTATTGACACTATATGACACTATTGACACTATTGTGATCACATTACTGTTCTATTGACTATCATGACAAGACAACGCCAACAATAACACGCTGATTATCGTCATAGCTACATCGAATAACAAGATTTTTGTTATTGATTGTTGAAATCCAAATAATGAGAGCACAATACAGTATATCTATCAGTATGCAACTATATGCAAATCTCTCGATATTATAATAGGACAATATTATATGTACAGGCACAGAATTGTAGAAATTATACGTTTTTCTTTACAATAACTTGATATACCTTTAGTGGAAATCATGCCATTGTCCAGAGAATTAAAATATAAAAGTACAAAATAACAATCACGTCTTCATGAGAAATGGAGCAAAGAATTTACTAGATTTTGTCACAGTCGCTGCAACAACACAATAATTTTTGCAAAAGGAGCTTGTAAATCGACATTTTTGTGACTGTCCATAATATTATCCTGAAACGTATGACGATCACGTTATTTCGGTTGTTGTTTACATACGTATATATTACATACTTATATATTGTATCAAAGTCAAAGCTGTCAAGTCTGAAATGTCCTTAAAAACTGTCCCATTACTTCTGCTGTGTCTCTCCCGCAAACAAACAGCCAATCACAGACTTGGTTGTGTGTAAAAGGGCGTTCTGATGCTTTTAATATCTCTTATGATACATGAGAAAGCCCGGGAACAGCGTCGACATCTTCTTTTGCCCCCAGACTACAGTAACTATATTGTTAAACTACATAAACCCTTCACACCTGTATAAATGATGCCCTATCGTGTTGTGAGATTTGCTTGAACTCCAGCCAGTGACAGATGGCCCTCCCCGTCTCCTCATCTCGGTGTGTTTAGTGTGCGCCCGGGTAAGAGCGCTTTCACTTTCCATGCTGCTCCTCCATGTTTCCTGATGGCGCTCTGCCTGGCACGCCTGGGTAAGCACTGGAGGGAAAGTGGAGGAGAATCAGACAAAACAGCCCCACCAATCCCCACCTCCAGCACTCTCTCGCTCCCTCTGTGTCTCGATCTCGTGTGTGTGTGTGTGTGTGTGTGTTTGCTTGCACACCTCCATGACGCTCTGCCAAACCTTTCCCACCGATGCTTGTCGGTCGGTCTGCATCGCGCCTGCACTTTCACCACATCAGAATTGAGACTAAACCAGGACTACACCAGGACTAAACCAGGATTAAACCAGGACTAAACCAGGACTAAACCAGGTCTAAACCAGGACCAAACTAGGACCAAACCAGGACCAAACCAGGTCTAAACCAGGACTAAACCAGGTCTAAACCAGAACTAAACCAGGACAAAACCAGGACTAAACCAGGACTAAACAAGGACAAAACCAGGTCTAAACCAGGATTAAACCAGGACTAAACCAGGACCAAACCAGGTCTAAACCAGGACTAAACCAGCTCTAAACCAGAACTAAACCAGGACAAAACCAGGACTAAACCAGGACTAAACCAGGACTAAACCAGATCTAAACCCAGGTCTAAACCAGGACTAAACCAGGTCTAAACCAGGACTAAACCAGGTCTAAACCAGAACTAAACCAGGACAAAACCAGGACTAAACCAGGACTAAACCAGGACTAAACCAGGACAAACCAGGTCTAAACCAGGTCTAAACCAGGACTAAACCAGGTCTAAACCAGGACTAAACCAGGTCTAAACCAGGACCAAACTAGGACCAAACCCGGACCAAACCAGGTCTAAACCAGGACTAAACCAGGTCTAAACAGGGTTAAACCAGGACTAAACCCAAAGCTAATCCTGGACTAGAACGAACACATAGTCCCTTAGTACAAATCCAAACTATGATGGGAGGATTGATACCAAAATATAAATATAAAGGAATCAAAAAGTATTCGTTCTCATACAAAAAATATTGGTAGGTAAATGCCGGTATTTGTGTTTATATTTCATTCTTAGATCAGCTCAAGTCGCGATGGAGTGAAAATATATAGTTGATGAGTTTCATTGCATTTTAACAGTCTTAAGAATCAGATCAATATCAAGATACTTGCTATTACCTGGTATCGGATCTGACCTAAAATGATGCCCAACACTCGTCCTAACCAGGCCTAACCAGGTCAGGGGATGGCAAAGGTTCCAATAATCAGGAGCTCATTAAAAAGGAGACAGCCACGATTGGCAGAAAGTTGTTAAAAGACAAGTTTTTGCAAAGTTTCGCGTGATTTTTGTTGGGAAAGAGCGATGTCAGAAACAAGGGTGGGCCAGGGCGGAGTGAGACAGAGGAGACGGGCGACTAAGTGGATTAGAATAAAGGACAGGGGAGAGGTGTGAAACAGAGATACATCAAAGCTGTGCAGGAAAAATGGTGTCTGGCACACCAGAAAGAGGAAGAAAGGGACAGAAGGAGAGGGACTATATAAGACGTCAGTGTATTATTGCTTATCAAAAAGCTGACAGGAGGCTTAAGTTATCTGTCTGACAGAGAGCTTGAAACTTTCACTGATGTCCCTGCGCTCCAGGATAAAACACTCCCAATTGGACACTTCAGAAACACAAGACCGTGTGCGAGTTTCATCATTGAAACTAATTTAGCAAAAGTGTGTTAAGAATCCTCTTCGGTTTTAGCATGCTGGATCAACATCACACAATACTTTGGATACTCTCTGAAGGCCACTGCCAAGAAGAAGAGTTATGAAAAGGGCCTTGGGAGAATTGCTTTAACCAAGAACACTGGCGCACATGGGTAAAATAGTTTAGGAGCCAGTAAACACAAAAGCCCTGGCCAGTGACACAGTGGCTAATTGCTCCAAAGGTGCAGGCCAAATATTCTTGGAGGGAAAGCACCACTGCTCCATTTTTTCCATTGTGACAGTTACAACTAAATCATTTTGCACCCTACAGCTCAGTGCAATCGCCTCACACGTATCTTTGTGTGTGTGGCGTTTCCATTCCGAGTCTAGATGTGTTGTCCTTCTGTAGGAGGCGCTAAGTAAACAGAGTATTCCAATATATTCCATCCATCCATCCATCTATCTTCTTCCACACTTCCTCCAGCTCCGGGGGGATCACGAGGCGTTCCCAGGCCAGCCGAGAGACATAGTCCCTCCTGTCATAATCTTTTCTTTCCTTTTTCACTGTTCCAACAAAGCCGGGTGACTTCAAAAGACCCAGAAGCGCAGTGGGCCTGGGAAAGATGTGTCACACTTGTTTGATCACAGCCCGAAGCTAAACTTTTATGGCTTTATATTCACTTCTTGTTGGCTGTAAATGACACCTGCATAAAGCAAACCTCCATCTATTGAAGCACTTCCTCACCTGTTGTTAAACTCTGGAAGTACAAAACCTGCCCCGGAGCCCCTCTTTTTCACACTCCCGTCACCGCCGCGCCTCCGACTTTATCATCACACGCTCGTCGCATTTTGGAGATGATGCGTATACGTTTTGCCGGTTGCAGCTGTGACATTTTTCATCTGTAAGCACGTCATGCAGAGACAAAATATCCGTGAAATGGAATCTCATTTGTAGTAAATAGGGTGCACTTTGATGATTGGGGGGAAAAAACGCCTTTTCCTCTTCAAATCAACGGGACAAATCTAGCTCTGTATTTAGTTACCTGCTCCTCCCGAAGTCATTGGAACTGTCGGATTGTGGGGGTGGACTTATTAGCTGGCATATTATGACCTTGGTTGAGCAATTTTCAAAGCTTTTTTAGTTACATTTCTTCTACTTTTTTAAGAATAATTTGCAAATCTCATTTAGCATCACATCTGCTGGTTTATTATTATCAAGTATTTGTTTAGAGCTTCATAAATTAGCACAAGTGACTCCAGATGGATGTGTTTTATGCCGTCTTCTTCCATTGACATTTTTTGACACTGTCTATTTGTATTTCCATTTCAGGCTCAACAGAAGCAGCCGCTAATCAACTTCAACTCCTTCGCTGTAGCCAAGTGACTAATTTCCTTATGTTTCTGAATTATACACAGAAAATGGCACAATTTAGATGTGGGTTGGCTTTATTCTTTTCCGTGTCCCATCTGCTGTCATCACCGTGCATTATTGGCCAGAGCATTAGAGTTACATCAGTCAAGTCGGCCTAATTAACAGTGCATTTCAAGTGATAGTATTATTTTTTTGTTTGCTTGTTTTTTTACATTTAATAATATACAGGATTTTGGAAAATTGCTTGCTTTTTTCCAGGCATTTAGTATTAGAACATAAAATGAATAGAGTGCCAGAGTCAGGACTAAACATGGACCGGCCTCCTGCTGGTGCCAGAGTGAGGACTAAACATGGACCGGCCTCCTGCTGGTGCCAGAGTCAGGACTAAACATGGACCGGCCTCCTGCTGGTGCCAGAGTCAGGACTAAACATGGACCGGCCTCCTGCTGGTGCCAGAGCCAGGACTAAACATGGACCGGCCTCATGCTGGTGCCAGAGTCAGGACTAAACATGGACCGGCCTCCTGCTGGTGCCAGAGTCAGGACTAAACATGGACCGGCCTCCTGCTGGTGCCAGAGTCAGGACTAAACATGGACCGGCCTCCTGCTGGTGCCAGAGCCAGGACTAAACATGGATTGGCCTCCTGCTGGTGCCAGAGTCAGGACTAAACATGGACCGGCCTCCTGCTGGTGCCAGAGTCAGGACTAAACATGGACCGGCCTCCTGCTGGTGCCAGAGCCAGGACTAAACATGGATTGGCCTCCTGCTGGTGCCAGAGTCTGGACTAAACATGGGGAATCTGTGTTTCAGTTTTGCTGCTATGAAAGAGAATGCTGATTGTCAGAGGAGATGAAATCACGTAGAAATACCCCTGGGCATCTGCTAGAATCAGACACATCTATTATACAAGTGATTCTTCTTTGGTTGACATTAAGAAGCGCTGTCCTCCCTCTGTAATTCTATTAGTTAAAGAGATTGTGTTTGCAGGTGTTTGGTTTGAATAGATAACACAATAATATAACCTCAAATACACATGAGCAAAATAATATGTCTGTTTGCCGTTACCCGACCGTAAAACTAGCTGACTGAAAAAAATGTATCAGCATTTTGTCAAGAAAACGCCAAATTCTTCTATTTTGCCGACTCACCGACCAGCATTCTGGGAGGGAAACACACCCAGCAGCGCATGTTTCCCCCGCTCGCCTTCGCTACCAAAATAAAGGATAATGACGTACAAAAGGTACGATTCAAATATCTTAAAATGAGGAGATTTAGTCGTAGTCGTAGACGTTTTCCGTCATTGACTGTTGAAGCCTGACCCCTGGACTGTTGAAGCCTGACCCCTGGACTGTTGAAGCCTGACCCCTGGACTGTTGAAGCCTGACCCCTGGACTGTAGAAGCCTGACCCCTGGACTGTTGAAGCCTGACCCCTGGACTGTTGAAGCCTGACCCCTGGACTGTTGAAGCCTGACCCCTGGACTGTTGAAGCCTGACCCCTGGACTGTTGAAGCCTGACCCCTGGACTGTTGAAGCCTGACCCCTGGACTGTTGAAGCCTGACCCTTGGACTGTTGAAGCCTGACCCCTGGCGGTCACTCCGAGTCAAAAAATGGCAAAATTTTGATATTTTTTTTTGCCTTCAAAGTTAAAAAATAAGAATTTACCTACCGATCGACCCACTTGAAAAATGTTGGGTCGGGTTACAGCAAACAGACTATTTATTTGGGGTAGCCTTATTGAACACATAATATTACTAGTTATACCTTAAAAACATGTATTCTTACAAGGTGCAAAGAAAAGGGAAAAAGAGAAATATTTAACAAAAGCCTGTGCGGTTGTATAATCAGCATATCATTTAGTTTCAAAACTTACAATGGGCAAAGTTTTCTTGTCCAAACACCATCTATTTGTGCGTATACTGAGCTCTAGACTGTTTGGAACGTATTGTGATGAGACATGGTTTACCGTCGTCACCGAATGTATTTTTGTGCTGTTGTTGCTCAATGTTCTGTTCCGATTTCACTCAAATATTTTGGAAAAGAAAAGAAAAGAAGCATAGCATATCCACTTATCGGCTTTCGTTAAAACTGCCAAAATTGTTGTCTAATCTTTCTAATCTAAATGTTGGGTCTGGGCCACGAAGAGCTGTGCAAAAGCCAAGCACTGATGACACAATGAGGCTGAAACATGACAAACAGTCAAAAACACCAGCCTCTTTAGATTGTGTGAACTAGATTAGAAGGAAGTGAGACTTTTGCTGTTACTTTCTTCTTTCTGTGTTCTGCGTCTTTGAACTGAGCCGTTTAATGATACAGACAAGAAAAGTGTGGTAGTGTAGACATGTCGACATCAAAGACAACACAACTCTGAGTAAATCAACAAATGATGGCCTGTCTGCTCTGGAAGGGACCGATGCTGCTGCAGACGGGGAATGTGGTTTAAACAGTGTCAGGATTCAACTTAAGGGGAAGACACTGGATGCATGGGATATTAGCAATTACATTTTATTGCAATGTAATGGTAAATAGGGCTGCGACATTTAGAAAAACTTAGCATAAGAATTGTCGAGAATTTGTGGGAATTAACAAGAATTTCCAATCTATTCCAGTCGATTATATTCATATGGCACACAAAGTACTGCAGATAAAACAGTAATCACACTACTCCTAACCATAATGATAAAAAATAATACAATATATACAATAGTACAATAATAAAAACCCTAAAACAGTAAATCTAAAGTCAAACTAATAGAATAAAACTAAATAATACATAAATACAACGGTAAAAAATTTTGGGGAACGAGCGGTAGAAAATGAATGACTCAAATATTTGTGATTTCACAATAGCAGCTCATTAATGAGGAAGAAGTTTGAGGAATCCACAATATGCATTTAAGAAAACATACTTGTTCTACCAAGTGTGTACGTCACATGTTCATCCTCAGGTTGTGTGGTTGAGCACACATGATCATGTCTGCGGGATCACTGACAAAAAAGGATAGTTTGGTGATACATTAAACAACACATAGAATTACAACCGAAGTTAAACACATAAAGAGGAGTGGGATCATGTACTGAGAGCTGACAAAGATCAGATACTGCGAAACATAAGATCAAAGGGAATCTAGCTTCAAAACACTCCAGCATCACAACGTCCAGACCAGAAGAAAGCATGAGGTTAACCCTAAACCTTATTGGTACAAGGTGTCACGCAGTGAATTAATTTTATGTGTGTTTTTTTTTTATATATATATATATATATATATATATATATATATATATATATATATATATATATATATATATATATATATATATATATATATATATATATAGAGAGAGAGAGAGAGAGAGAGAGAGAGAGAGAGAGAGAGAGAGATCATTTTAAAACATGTTTTTCAAATTCTCCAGGAATTTTCTGTGCCTTTGCCACATTAATACAAAGTAAGTCTTACATAGATGTGTAGATTTGAGGTATGGAAGGAAATGTGCCCACTGTGTAGGCTGCACTGTTAATGTAGATGAGATAAGATAAGATAATCCTTTATTGTCCCACATGGGGAAATTTCATTGATGCAACGCAGGTAGATAAAGAGGTAGATACAGAAGAAAAGAACAGATCACTTATAGGAAGTTTGAAAAACACTCTCAGTAGAAGATCTCCTATAAACAAAAACTTCCATAGACAAAACCTCCCATTACCCAACAAGGGATGGAGGGGAAAAAATAATAAAGATAAAATAAATAAATACATGAATAGATAGACTCTACTACAAAGGGTTCACTACAAAGGCTTTACTGCAATACAAAGTGGACTTTAGGGTGTACTATAACATCATGTATTGTGCTCAAAATCTACAGAATTAGAGCAATTGAGCTTTAAAAGTGACATAAGGCCCCTGGTTGAATGCCATGTCATTTCAAAGAAGATTGTGACTATTTGATTGCGGTTATTTAAGACGTATCGCGAAAAGAATAAAGTATAAAAGAACACATTGCCAATTCTCCAAAGCCATTATCTTTCATTCTCACCGACATGGTTCAGGCGCCGCTGCAGCTGTAACGGGAGCAGATCTCAAGTATATTTTATTTAAAGAGCTCTGTGAAGAGTTTGAGAGGCGCTGTAACTTGTGTCTGCCTCAGCCAAAACTCTGTCAATTACATGTGAGAACACCTATGGGGGGAGAAAACTACCGGGCCAGACACTTCACACTCCCATCCCCGACCACCTCTTTTTATCTCATCATTCTGTGTGCGTGGCTGTGTCTATGTGGGATTCACAAACTGCTGGAGATCTCTCCCTTACACCTGCTCCAAAAGTGTGAAACTGACAGCCAAGACAGTACACAGGTTAGAGTGTTGATATTTGGAGAACACAGTTATTTAAGATTGTATTTAGGAGTCAAAAAAGGTGTTTAATATCTCCTCTGCTTTTTGAAGTTAAAATCATGCAGCAGTGAAATCTCCTCCACTTGGATCGTTCAGTTGACACAAGTGCCCTCTAGTGTGCATATAGGCTTGGTTTGAAAGATTAGATTATAGATTCTATTCTTTGGTATTACAGGCCGACACCAAGAGTAAAAATAAGTTGTGTGTAAAACTGGATTTAATAGACCTGCTCTAACTTGTTTTGCTCACAAGGTACAAATGTGTCAAAGTAAAAACAACCCACAAGTATTATAGAAGACGTTATGAATATTATCAATGGATGAACTTAAAATGTTGAAGCTGTCCTTATTTTTAAAAGTATTTTGCCCAAGACCTGGAATTTCCCCAAATCCAAGCGGCACCTCCAGGGTTTTAAAGCAGGTGTGGTCCAGACCCTCCATCTGTGGCATTTTGCTCCTACAGTGAATGGACAACAACAGTGCGTCCAAGGAACAGGTTTCAAAGGAGAATTCTGTGTCTTGAACAGTCTTCTATTCAGCGAAACAATTTTACAAAGTTTTCGCTTGAAGAAAGAGAAGAAAGGATTTTCTGTCTTAAGAACGAGCTCATCTGAAATTATCATAAATATCATATTAAATTAGATGTGCTTTGACAAGGAAAGCAATGCAACGTGCGTAAAAATGTGCAAAGTCATTACCTCTCAACCAGAATAAAGCCCAAACTATCACTGTCAAAGCCACATAAAACAGAGGTTCAGATGTTCTCCTGACAGGAGTTTGTGTCGGATCTGCAGATGTTGTAGAGGCAGAGCTGAGAGTGGAACTTTCGAGGCAAAAACCCCAAGACAAACCTGATCCAACATTTACCTAATTCTAAAGAGAATGACAGTATATTTTATCTAAAAGGATAGGCTACTGCCCTGTCTGTATATAGCAACTTATGTGAGACAACTATAGGTCTAAATACTTAATATTTAATCATGCTGAGAACTATTGCAACTGGTGCAGAGCTCATACAAATATAATCAAAATACAGAATATTGCATAGGATTTGCCAATTGTTCACACAATTTCCCTGCTTTACATGGTGTTCAAGACAAATAATGTGTTAAAGAAAAACAATGTTTATCAAATGACCAAAAATGACAGTCAATGTGTCTGGCATTAGTCATTGGTGTTGCAGCCTGTGTGCGGTCGTGCAGACACTTTGGTGTTAACTCTAGGTGTATATAGGGCTTATATCTATTAAACAAACATAAGAAAAAAACAGTTAGCCCCAGATTCACAATTCAGTCCAGAGACCCCTTTGTTATGGCCTTACCTACTAAAGTCGTGACAGAATAATACAATATGATGTTTTATTACTGGTGGCAAGGGCAGGGAGCGCCATCTGAAATCTCGCCTAGGGCACCAAAAAACCACGGGACAACCCTGCTTTTGTACCAGGATTGCTGAATTTCTGACCCAAAAATATATTTTGTTCTGACAAAATCCAAAGAATAATATTTTGAGCATGTAATAATGCAGCAATCATCATTTTTTCTGCAAATGTTTCTCCTTGTCTAACCTCCTGTCAAATCGTGTTATCTCGCCGTGCATCTTTCTTTGTCTTGTATATCGATGCCAACGTTGGATAAGCAGTTTGTTGTGCAGCCCTTAAGCTTTTGGGTGCATTGAAACCCCTCAATGTGTGTTTTCCAAAATAGTTTCTTCCAGCACCAACAACGTCTGGAGGGAAAGGCTCAGCTGACAAAACAAGAGGCGAAGTGAATAGTGACAAGGAGAGAGAGGGGAGACCGCCACGCCATCGTTATTCACAAGAGCACAACAGAGACTAAGTAATAAAACATGATGGGAAAAAGCAGCAGTTTAGGTTTACACGGTAACACAGTGTCATCATGCTAATACTGAATGGAATTACTGTATTTTCCGGACTGTAAGTCGCACTGGAGTATAAATCGCACCAGCCAAAAGATGATAGAGAATAATAAAGAAGAAAAAAACAGATATAAGTCACACTGGAGTATGAAATAAGGCTGCAAGTGTGAAAACAACAATAATATATCACATATAAGTCGCTCCGGAGTATAAGTATATAAGTATAAGGAAAATACGGTACATGGATTGGCTTAATTTAGTTGAATATGTATTATTATTGTTTTCATTCAGACAGAAGAATGAGGACCGAGCATCATTGAGGCCCTTTGGGGAAGTTTAGGTGCAAAGTTTGGGTTGAGGGGTCGCAACCACGTGGTAAAGAACGATTTCTCACATTAAAGTACAGGTATTAACGCTAAAAACACACCTACATTTTTTTGAAAATTGAAGAAACGTTCCACTAGCAACATTTAGGAATTCTTTATATTATGTGTTTGCCAGCCCGCCAATTGAATTAGTGACATTGCTTATCGTGCAAATGCTCACAATAAAATATGACTTATTGGTAAAACTAATCCATTCTAATAGAGCTTTAAGTGCGCATTTCTGCACCTACGTTTTTTGGAATAATCGAAAAGTTCTTGGAGAGTGCTTGTGTTTCATCATCCAAGGCGGAATATAATCAACTTCTCCTAATAACATCTCATATCCTTGGCCTGGAGAGCACAAGCGAAAGTCCTGCCTCAGCACAGCCCCAGTTGGCTGCGGAGGTACCGGTGTGTGCGCTGCTCACACAAAAGCGCCGTTAAAATGTCCACACGTTTCCAGGACTCATATTTATAGGCCAGATAAAGAACTACTCTGAACAACAAGTGTCGCCTTCAGCCTGGCCTTAAAAATGGTTCACGTTGCATCTGGTATCTTACAAGATCTACTGCTCACGACACACGTTTGCTTCTGAGATAGTCGTAAAACAAGAGGGTCCTTCCAGAGCGGTGTTTTCTGCTGAACTTGTGCGATTAAAAGTTGTTGTTGTTTTTTTTTCACTACATACCGGGTACATACAGCATACTTTCCAGAGCCTTGTCAATAACGAATATGTGCGCCTTTCTTTCAATGTTTTCAATATGGTCCTGGGCCCATTAATGTCTAGGTGGCGTTGTTGGTCCTCTGATTGGGTTTTAACAGTAAAAGCTAAAGTTAAAACACCCTGACATGCCACATTTTGGCGTTGTTGGCAGGATTTACTACACTTCAAAGTGTCATTTGCTGTTTTGGCTTTGACATTGACATTTGACCTAAGTTTTGACTACTGGAGCTAATCAACTGATTTCAAAGGACCTAAAAAAACAAAAAACATTTGGCTGATGAGCTAGTATCAGTTTAAGATAGATGAGAGAGAAATTAAGAAAACAAATGGTTGAGTATATCAAAGGGATAAACATTTGAAGATGATATTTACTTGAAAACGTGATGAAGACTACAATGGTGGTGCTGGGAGACTTCTTTTGACTCGGGCAATAACGCTCAGCTCTTATCTGAGTAGTGGTGGGGAGTGCACACAATGACAAATTTTGCAATGACATTTAAAGTTCAACATGCAGTTTCGCTCGCTTTGGTGGACGTGTGAAGAAAGCTGTGATCCTGGAGATATGATTCCACCTGGATTTTGTCAATGTGATAAAAGCTGCGAACAAACCAAAAAAACTAAACTATCTTTTGTTGAGTGTCATATTGGTGAACCATATAGAGCTATACATTCTCTGGGGCAGACTGAATGTGATTTGAAGGAGACATCACTAAGACTTCACTGAGCATAAGATGTTACGCTTTTCTTGTTTTGTCTTCATTTTTGCCATTCATTCTAGAAACTACAGTCCTGCTTCCAAGGTTTTTATTCAATTCCCAAAACACATTTGGGTTTGAGTACTGTTTTTGTACCCCCACGCAAATAAAGAAAAGCCAACAACGCTCCTTGTTTGTGACCTGGACTTAGTGCAAAACCCATAAAATGTGGAAAAAATGTAGAAAAAGTCTTTGTTTTGTCCATGTGCAGATCAGATCTCAGTTTCTTCTTCTTGATGTAACTGTAACTAAACAGCGCTGGCACGATGATTACGACCACATTCTACGTATGTATCAATCAAATGCCAGCTCAACAAAAATAACCAATGACACAGCGGGGAAAGGGAGCCAGTATCCAATCAGAGATGAGAAGAGCAGCCAATCAGAGACAGAGCTCAGAGAAAGGCATAGAGCAGAGGGCTGTCAGCCATCACAACGACAAGCCGCCTTCCAGAGCCCTGTTCGCTCTCGTGTTGTGGCCGGCCCTCAAAGAAAGGGCGTGATTAGCATGTTTTGTGCCTCGACCAATTCCTTCCAAGTGTCTGTCACTGAGTGGCTGTTGCCTCAGCGATATTTTGGTGAATTTGCATAAAGTTGATTTCAGTTCAACTCTGCTGCGCTCCGGTCGCCTGGATCTCCTCGTCTCTTACTCTCATCTCCTCCCTCCGTGAGCTTGCATTAGAAATGATGAGCTGCTCACGTCGCTGCTGGTGTGAGGTCACGCCATGGGGTTCACAGTCACTCAGAGTTTTACTCAGAGCCTGTTACAGGAGTAGGGCTATATATATGAGAATGTGTGAGTTTTAATACCAAGCCTTTTATTTTACACTGAATGTATGTAATTTAAATGTTTGCATTTGAATTATGCGACATATTAACATTTTATATGATTGATTTTAAAAGCAAAGCAGAAGGTATGAAGTAGCAGCACTGAACAATTTTACTCATTAATTAAAAAAAGCGACCGTATTCTTTACATTTCTGTGAATTTCTAAACATTTTATTTTTATACACTAAATTTTAAAACATTGTATTTTATACACTGACATTTAAAACACAAACAGGGAATGAGAGAGAGGGGAGGACATGCAGCAAACCGGAGTCGGGACTCGAACACACGTGCGCTGCTCCCCAACCACTTGTTGTGGAAAAATCTCTCTAACAATTATCAAGAAATTGTGAAAGGTTTAATTCAGTGTACAGTCTGAATGAATCTGTCCCTGATCCAAGCATTTCCCTTCCTAGTCTCAAGTCTCGACCCAGCAGTGGTTTTCTTTATATAGTTTTACACTTGAACAAAGGGTCACATGACCCACATCACACAGAAAGTTACAGGCTCTGAGACAAATGCTTGGTACAAGAACAAAAGAACAGGCATGATGCATTAGCGCAGCTCATTGTTTTATGATGGACATGGTGGACCAAAAGTCAAAAGACACCATCATTTTCATGAAATGTACCTTCAATCCATCCATCCATCTTCTTCTGCTCATCTGGGGCCGGGTCGCAGGTCTAAGCAGGGACTCCCAGACTTCCTCCTCCCCAGACACTTCCTCTAACTCCTCCGGAGGGACCCCGAGGCGTTCCCAGGCCAGCCGAGAAACATAGACCTTCCAGCGTTCTTATATATATATATATATATATATATATATATATATTGTTTATTCTTCATGTTATGTTCAGCCCGCAATCCTGTTTTTCACTAAACATCGGTATGTGCCTGAAATGTCCATATCAGCACCAAACTATTTGAAATCAATATAAGCAATTAGATTGAATATTACCAAATATCAAGTTTCTGTCTTGTTTTTAAAGGTTTAAGCTCTCAATATTTCAGTAGATCTATACATAAATATATGAGCCCTTAACTTTTCTTTAGTAGTAATCACTTTGAACATTCACATTTTTGTTTTACTCACCGCATGTATCCTTCTCTTTTAAACTGCAGGGTTATTAATTAGGCGGCCTGAAACTTTGTAGACATGTTTGCCCACAAACCAAAAGGTTAATGTTTCAGTATATCCACTGGTACTATGCATGTAGTCATTGTAATATAACCAATAACCAAGTGTAACAGTGTTTAAATACAGACACTCAGACAGTGTATAAATATTGTATTAAATTGTACATAATGATGTATTATAACACAGCAAAGAAGCTGCGTGAGATTAATTTAAACTAATTAGAGAGACCACCTCCTCACGTGGTCTAAAACAGTGCACATGAACATTGCATGAACAAATCTGTGAAAAGCTAGTTACATTTATTTAACATCCAGCTTGAGAAAGTGCTGGGATGTTTTTTCTTCACCTGACCATTAAAACTTGAGCTGAAATAGAGTGAGTTTGTTTTGTTGTGATCCCCATCTGCTCATGCAGCTGTTCATCATTTACCCATGAAGTAGAAGAGTTTGCCGTTAGCTCCCTTCACTTGCACTGATGCACAAAAGTATTCATACCCCTGGAACGTCTCCACATTTTGTCACGTAACAACCACAAACTGAAATAAATTGGGTTGGCTTTTTATGTCAAAAAGCAACACAAAATCTACGAACTCTTTGGCAAGCCTCTGTATACAGTATGTTTTAGCTGGGTAAGTACTCCCCCTGTATTCTGTCTGCAGTGAGGGCCGCTGCCAACACATTCATCTTTTCAACATGTTGTTTAATTAGTACTTATAAATTGCTTGTTTTGCATTTCTTTTAGATTTGTTCTGGTATTTCAATAAATGCTCATCTGCAATCTGCATCTGTGAATACACTTACATTTTTTGGGGGGATTCATGTGCATTCTATTACATTTCTATATAACAAACATGTGACAGTTATTCTTTGTAAATCCTGCAAACACAAAGTCGGACGATTATTTTTCCCCTTTTGTGTGATTGTCATTCTGACCATTGCCTCACCGTTACATGCCTCTGCATTCCTCAGCAGGATTTATACAGATTGTTTGTACTGTGTTTCTCCACCTCCATCTATACGCACTGGGATTCAACTTACTGGTCTGCAATGCATTTTGTTTGATTCTTTGAGCATGCCCTGCACTCAACATGATCTCACCTCTCACATCTGCCAATTTCCTTCCCCTTTGGTTTGACCTTACAGGTAAAAAAAAAAAAAAAACATGCACCATGTTCTTAGTCTTATTTTTTGCATTTAAAAATGGAGGCTCTCGGAACCCCTGGACATTGGGAATGGATATCTTTGGAGGATACTTTTGGCGGCTGGGAAAAAGGCCATCACAAAAAAATGGATGACACAAACTGCACCAACAATAAAGGACTGGACCGACATCATAATGGACATACGGAAAATGGAAAAAATCACATATGGACTGAACTTGGAAATGGACAAATTCGACATAAACTGGACGAAATGGGACTCACATTATGGATCAGGTGCTTTGACCTTGTATTTTATTTTCAATTGGATGCATTATTCTAAAAACTGTCATCTCAAACAATACACACTTTGTATTTTCTCTGGTTCCGCCCACTCCACACTTTTTTTTCTTTCTTTTTTTTTCCTCTCTTTTTCTTTTTATTTGTTTATTTTTTCTCTTCTTCTTTCTCTTTTTTGACAATGTTACTGGACTGTATCTTTATTTACACACAAGTTTTGATTGGTCTGTGTTTATTCTTTCAATAAAAAAACAAAAACAAAACTGAGGCTCTCTGCCCAGGGAGTAATTCAACTAAGAACCACGTCCGTGCTATCATCAAGTTAAGTTAAAACCGTAGTCCAAATTAAATTACATTTCATTTCAATACACAATCTTTTTAATAGGCCTAATCTAGGTGAACAATAGATTCCGTGATGTGGGGTGGCGATGTCCTCAAAAGCACAGGCGTCCAACTCGAGGCGTTTGCCGTGGTTTGGATGCCGCGGTCTGAACGTAGCATTACACTTCAAATAAACTCATAAAGACAAGATAATGACATTGTATTTGTAGCAAAAACATTTTAAAAATCCAAAAATGTGGCAGAGGCACATGTTGAAACCGCAGCTTGTTGAGTCAGAGTCTGGTGCACTACCAACTGTGCCAGGTTAAGCACAAAGTAATGATACACTTTGGTGCTAATCAACACTCAGCGACAAAAAGACTTCTTCCACCACTGAAAACAAAGCTCCACCACAGTACATTTTGTTCAGGCTGATCTTTTGTTGTTTTTTGTTGTTTTTATAACCTTCAAACCAAATGGGGTAAAAATATAATATAAACAGGTATATGTGTGTTTTTTTGTTGTCATTTGTTGTTTTTTTGACCTGCATACAGTATATGTGTGTTTTTTTTGCTTGCCTCTAGTGGAGATATAATGAAACAGCGTGGTGATTATGCAGGATTCTGACAACAAAGGAATCTGGGACGTGTTGACCTTATTATGGGGAAAAAGGACACAATTAACCCTGGGCCAGAATCACCTGCCCTAATGAAAGGCTCCATATTAACATGCACGACACAGTTAAAAACATGCAGGAAAGTGAACAGGAGACATTAAATACTTTTGTCTTTTGTCACATGTAGATCATTATTTAATATATCTGAACTAGGACCATTGATGCTGCCTGGTTTTCGAGAGGTTTACGCCGCGGTGTCGTGGGTTCGAATCCCGACCACGGCAGTACTGCATGTCCTCACTTCTCTCTCGTCTCACCATTCCACGCTGACCTGTCTTGTCTAGTAAAAAAATATATAAATGTCATCTCAACAAGCTCAGAGCAGCGGGAATGTTCTGAGCAATTGTCTTTAATTCAAGGCAATAAAGATCACTAAGACATGCATAAATCACTCATTTATCACATGCAAGCTGCCTTTTAATCTTCTTTGACTTTGGTTTTCACGCATTACTTCGTTCATCCTCGCCTAAAATTCAAAATGTCATTGGGAGAGAGCTAATGTACTTGTTTATTTCAGTTAGTTTTATTTTATCTTCTTGAATGTAGAACCCTTCAATGTTTGCTGCATTCACTGGAAATATTTTAAACCTTTAAGAAGTGTTTGTGGGGTAAAATGAAACACTTTTGGTTGACTTTTCACCACCTTCTGTGTATTGATTCCCATCTGTAATGCTCATGGTTATTTGAGTGAAAGTATTTAGTTTAAACTTTGGTATCAAAAAACCCGAACAGTCGTGCAACATTTAGCTTTAAATCATGTTTTATTCTCACCAAGGTCAGGGTTTTTATTTGAGTTTTTTACAACTCTTGCCAGTTTTTGACAATTGTTGCCATGTATTACCCGTGAACAATGAGTGCAGCGCTATTTCCCAGACTGCTGCGGGACTCCATGTAACTGTGAGCCAGGGTTGTGTTTTTTTGTATCAGGAGCTTAAATTCTACCACCTTGTAGACTCCACGGACAACAAACTCTACAGGGATTACACACTCCTGCCTTCGTGTCTACATTTCACTTCTTCTTTTTTATCGTTGTGCCTTTCTTTTACCGCTCACTATCTTTCTTTCATTCTAACCGGCGTGTTCCTCTGCTCCCTGTCTCCCTGTGATTTAATAAAGGGGCCTGAAACAAAGGGGTTTTCACACAAATGGAAATCATTCTGGGGGCCAAGGAAAATAGCAATAGCCCATCTTAATCACAGCGCGCCGGCTCCGCACAGAGGGCCGGAGTCCATGCATCATTATCACGGGGTCCCAGGCACCAGATAATCCGCTACCAGTTTGACATTGGACGGCCTGTTGTTCACGCCGCGTTAACACCGCCGTTTAACATGTTCACGGTGCTGAGATTAACTCCAAAAGACACAATGATACATGGCAGGCGGCGAAAACAAAGCACAGCCACACAAAGTAGACGTTGTGGAAAGTAATTCGCTTTTAAACGATAATGAAGGAACTGTTGCAAGCTACGAAATCACGTTTTTATGCTTTTTCAAATTGCAATGTGAATTAGGAGGTTTTAAAGCTTATTGCAATGTTTTTTTTCCAATATATCGTGACAAAGGAGTGACTTGTTTTGCCCAAGGGCACAACAACAGAATGTACAATACTGGAAAGAGAAATTACCGTATTTTTCGGACTATAAGTTGCACCTTTTTTCATAGTTTTGGCCGGGGTGCGACTTTTTCTTATATTTATACTTATATACCTATACTTATACTCCAGAGCGACTTACGTGTGATATTATTTGTTATTTCACACTTGCAACCGCATTATATACTCCAGTACAAGTTATATTATGTTTTTTTCTTCTCTATTCTGCATTTTTTGCCTGGCGCGACTTATACAACAGTGCGACTTATATATGTTTTTTCTTCTCTATAATGCATTTTTTGGCTGCTGCAACTTATCAAATCAAATCAATTAATTTTTGTATGGCCCAAATTCACAACAACAGCTGCCTCTGAGGGCCACAGTGAGATATGAATCAACAATGTCTGTAGTGGCGATGGAGTCAGACAATGTCTGTGGAGTCCTCTGCCCTTAGACTCTCCTTCTCGGCCAGGAAAAACTGCAAAAAACCTCCTTGGGAAAAGTAGAAACCTGGTGGAGTTCCAGAGTGAAGGAGAGATCTGACTTTCACAGACGGACAGACGGATGCGAGGGAGACTGGAGCTGGACCCACTCTTCAGGCAGATGAGGGACCGTCTGAGGCGAGCTGGACCCACTCTTCAGGCAGATGAGGGACCGACTGAGGCGAGCTGGACCCACTCTTCAGGCAGATGAGGGACCGACTGAGGCGAACTGGACCCACTCTTCAAGCAGATGAGGGACCGTCTGAGTCGAGCTGGACCCACTCTCCAGGCAGATGAGGGACCGTCTGAGTCGAGCTGGACCCACTCTCCAGGCAGATGAGGGACCGTCTGAGGCGAGCTGGACCCACTCTTCAGGCAGATGAGGGACCGTCTGAGTCGAGCTGGACCCACTCTTCAGGCAGATGAGGGACCGTCTGAGGCGAGCTGGACCCACTCTTCAGGCAGATGAGGGACCGTCTGAGGCGAGCTGGACCCACTCTTCAGGCAGATGAGGGACCGTCTGAGGCGAGCTGGACCCACTCTTCAGGCAGATGAGGGACCGTCTGAGGCGAGCTGGACCCACTCTTCAGGCAGATGAGGGACCGTCTGAGTCGAGCTGGACCCACTCTTCAGGCAGATGAGAGACCGTCTGAGGCGAGCTGGACCCACTCTTCAGGCAGATGAGAGACCGTCTGAGGCGAGCTGGACCCACTCTTCAGGCAGATGAGGGACCGTCTGAGGCGAGCTGGACCCACTCTTCTGGATTTATACACCAGTGCGACTTCT
The DNA here is from genome assembly GCF_026437365.1 of Eucyclogobius newberryi. Lineage (NCBI taxonomy): Eukaryota > Metazoa > Chordata > Actinopteri > Gobiiformes > Gobiidae > Eucyclogobius > Eucyclogobius newberryi. Next base: position 21,222,882 of record NW_027315724.1, read on the forward strand.
TTATGTTTTTTTCTTTTCTATTATGCATTTATTTTGCTGGTGCGACTTATACTCCGGAATATACTGTAATTGTTATCCTATTGGTTATTGGGAAACACACTCCAACAATTCCAATTCTGCTTGATCATTTTTCCAATTTACCTGTTTTTACTGTCATTTAAACCTAGCTAACCTGTCATACTTTTGTCATTTTATTTTGGCCTAACAAAGGTTTTCCGAGTCACGTTTTGTGGTGCAATTCCTGCTCCCGTTTTCGATGTTTACGTGCCTATGGGAGTACATTAATTTTCCATGTTTTGTGAGGTTAAATGTATATTCAGAATGTTACCAACAGATGCAAATGTTTAATGCTGTTTGAGTTTTAGAGAAACAGAATTATAAGTGCGGATGGACAAATGTGCCCCCAGCATAAACAAAAATGTATTTACTCCAAACTTTGCTGCATGCAACTGTTTCACCATCTGGGTGAAACCTTTTGGCTTAGTAAAGGAGAAAACTGTACCGAGTTTACAAGGTCAGAGAATTATACTCTGCACTGTCAGACGTAAGAAAGGTCCCAGAAGAGTCTCTGATTAACAATGGATTTTACTGCCAGGTCCTTTTATTATAATGTTGTTTATTTCTGTGACAGGATTTTAAAATGTGAGGCATTAATCGTCTAGCACCACACTATTTATCTGACCTCCTGACACCACATGTCCCCTCCAGAACCCTCTGTTTCTCTCCAGAGCACTGCTGCTTGTCCCCAGAACCTTCTACTTCTCCCACTTCCCTGCCTGGGGTGGGACAGGTACATCAATGACCTGTGGACCTGATGATCCTTGAGTCCCTGGAGAAGCGATCTCTACTCCATATGAACGGTTCTTCATCTGCCTAGAAGAACTGGTTCTCCTCCTGAAGAACTGGTTCTCCTCCTGAGTGGCTCCAGCTCCACTGTCTGTCTCGCGTCCGTCCGTCTGTTCGTCTGTCTGTCCGTCCGTCCGTCCGTCTGTCCGTCTGTCTGTCCGTCTGTTCGTCCGTTCGTCTGTCCGTCTGTCTGTCCGTCTGTTCGTCCGTTCGTCTGTCCGTCCGTCTGTCTGTCCGTCCATCCGTCCGTCTGTCCGTCCGTCTGTTCGTCTGTCTGTCCGTCTATCCGTCCGTCTGTCCGTCCGTCTGAAGGAGTCGGATCTCTCTTTCACTGTGGAACTCCTCCAGGTTTATACTTTTTCCTAGCGTTTTGGTTTAAGGACACAGGATGCTGGGACATTTGTCTAAGGAAACGGGATGCTGGGACATTTGTCTAAGGACACGGGATGGTGGGACATTTGTCTAAGGACACGGGATGCTGGGACATTTGTCTAAGGACACAGGATGCTGGGACATTTGTCTAAGGAAACGGGATGCTGGGACATTTGTCTAAGGACACGGGATGGTGGGACATTTGTCTAAGGACACGGGATGCTGGGACATTTGTCTAAGGACACAGGATGCTGGGACATTTGTCTAAGGAAACGGGATGCTGGGACATTTGTCTAAGGACACGGGATGCTGGGACATTTGTCTAAGGACACGGGATGCTGGGACATTTGTCTAAGTACACGGGATCTTGGGACATTTGTCTAAGGACACGGGATGCTGGGACATTTGTCTAAGTACATGGGATCCTGGGACATTTGTCTAAGGACACGGGATGCTGGGACATTTGTCTAAGTACACGGGATGCTGGGACATTTGTCTAAGGACACGGGATGCTGGGACATTTGTCTAAGTACACGGGATGCTGGGACATTTGTCTAAGGACACGGGACGCTGGGACATTTGTCTAAGGACACGGGATGCTGGGACATTTGTCTAAGGACACGGGATGCTAGGACATATGTCTAAGGACACGGGATGCTGGGACATTTGTCTAAGAACACGGGATGCTGGGACATTTGTCTAAGTACATGGGATTCTGGGACATTTGTCTAAGGACACTGGATGCTGGGACATTCGTCTAAGTACACGGGATGCTGGGACATTCGTCTAAGGACACGGGATGCTGGGACATTTGTCTAAGGACACGGGATGCTGGGACATTTGTCTAAGGACACGGGATGCTGGGACATTTGTCTAAGGACACCGGATGCTGGGACATTTGTCTAAGGACACGGGATGCTGGGACATTTGTCTAAGTACACGGGATGCTGGGACATTTGTCTAAGGACACGGGATGCTGGGACATTTGTCTAAGGACACGGGATGCTGAGACATTTGTCTAAGTACACGGGATGCTGGGACATTTGTCTAAGGACACGGGATCTTGGGACATTTGTCTAAGGACACGGGATGCTGGGACATTTGTCTAAGGACACAGGATGCTGGGACATTTGTCCAAGAACACGGGATGCTGGGACATTTGTCTAAGTACATGGGATCCTGGGACATTTGTCTAAGGACACGGGATGCTGGGACATTTGTCTAAGAACACGGGCTGCTGGGACATTTGTCTAAGTACACGGGATGCTGGGACATTTGTCTAAGGACACGGGATGCTGGGACATTTGTCTAAGGACACGGGATGCTGGGACATTTGTCTAAGGACACGGGATGCTAGGACATATGTCTAAGGACACGGGATGCTGGGACATTTGTCTAAGAACACGGGATGCTGGGACATTTGTCGAAGTACATGGGATCCTGGGACATTTGTCTAAGGACACGGGATGCTGGGACATTCGTCTAAGTACACGGGATGCTGGGACATTCGTCTAAGGACACGGGATGCTGGGACATTTGTCTAAGGACACGGGATGCTGGGATATTTGTCTAAGGACACGGGATCTTGGGACATTTGTCTAAGGACACGGGATGCTGGGACATTTGTCTAAGGACACAGGATGCGGGGACATTTGTCTAAGAACACGGGATGCTGGGACATTTGTCTAAGTACATGGGATCCTGGGACATTTGTCTAAGGACACGGGATGCTGGGACATTTGTCTAAGTACACGGGATGCTGGGACATTTGTCTAAGTACACGGGATGCTGGGACATTTGTCTAAGGACACGGGATGCTGGGACATTTGTCTAAGGACACGGGATGCTGGGACATTTGTCTAAGGACACGGGATGCTGGGACATTTGTCTAAGGACACAGGATGCGGGGACATTTGTCTAAGAACACGGGATGCTGGGACATTTGTCTAAGTACATGGGATCCTGGGACATTTGTCTAAGGACACGGGATGCTGGGACATTTGTCTAAGTACACGGGATGCTGGGACATTTGTCTAAGTACACGGGATGCTGGGACATTTGTCTAAGGACACGGGACGCTGGGACATTTGTCTAAGGACACGGGATGCTGGGACATTTGTCTAAGGACACGGGATGCTAGGACATATGTCTAAGGACACGGGATGCTGGGACATTTGTCTAAGAACACGGGATGCTGGGACATTTGTCTAAGTACATGGGATCCTGGGACATTTGTCTAAGGACACTGGATGCTGGGACATTCGTCTAAGTACACGGGATGCTGGGACATTCGTCTAAGGACACGGGATGCTGGGACATTTGTCTAAGGACACGGGATGCTGGGACATTTGTCTAAGGACACGGGATGCTGGGACATTTGTCTAAGGACACCGGATGCTGGGACATTTGTCTAAGGACACGGGATGCTGGGACATTTGTCTAAGTACACGGGATGCTGGGACATTTGTCTAAGGACACGGGATGCTGGGACATTTGTCTAAGGACACGGGATGCTGAGACATTTGTCTAAGTACACGGGATGCTGGGACATTTGTCTAAGGACACGGGATCTTGGGACATTTGTCTAAGGACACGGGATGCTGGGACATTTGTCTAAGGACACAGGATGCTGGGACATTTGTCCAAGAACACGGGATGCTGGGACATTTGTCTAAGTACATGGGATCCTGGGACATTTGTCTAAGGACACGGGATGCTGGGACATTTGTCTAAGAACACGGGCTGCTGGGACATTTGTCTAAGTACACGGGATGCTGGGACATTTGTCTAAGGACACGGGATGCTGGGACATTTGTCTAAGGACACGGGATGCTGGGACATTTGTCTAAGGACACGGGATGCTAGGACATATGTCTAAGGACACGGGATGCTGGGACATTTGTCTAAGAACACGGGATGCTGGGACATTTGTCGAAGTACATGGGATCCTGGGACATTTGTCTAAGGACACGGGATGCTGGGACATTCGTCTAAGTACACGGGATGCTGGGACATTCGTCTAAGGACACGGGATGCTGGGACATTTGTCTAAGGACACGGGATGCTGGGATATTTGTCTAAGGACACGGGATCTTGGGACATTTGTCTAAGGACACGGGATGCTGGGACATTTGTCTAAGGACACAGGATGCGGGGACATTTGTCTAAGAACACGGGATGCTGGGACATTTGTCTAAGTACATGGGATCCTGGGACATTTGTCTAAGGACACGGGATGCTGGGACATTTGTCTAAGTACACGGGATGCTGGGACATTTGTCTAAGTACACGGGATGCTGGGACATTTGTCTAAGGACACGGGATGCTGGGACATTTGTCTAAGGACACGGGATGCTGGGACATTTGTCTAAGTACACGGGATGCTGGGACATTTGTCTAAGGACACGGGATGCTGGGACATTTGTCTAAGGACACGGGATGCTGGGACATTTGTCGAAGTACATGGGATCCTGGGACATTTGTCTAAGGACACGGGATGCTGGGACATTCGTCTAAGTACACGGGATGCTGGGACATTCGTCTAAGGACACGGGATGCTGGGACATTTGTCTAAGGACACGGGATGCTGGGACATTTGTCTAAGGACACGGGATGCTGGGACATTTGTCTAAGGACACGGGATGCTGGGACATTTGTCTAAGTACACGGGATGCTGGGACATTTGTCTAAGGACACGGGATCTTGGGACATTTGTCTAAGGACACGGGATGCTGGGACATTTGTCTAAGGACACAGGATGCTGGGACATTTGTCTAAGAACACGGGATGCTGGGACATTTGTCTAAGTACATGGGATCCTGGGACATTTGTCTAAGGACACGGGATGCTGGGACATTTGTCTAAGTACACGGGATGCTGGGACATTTGTCTAAGGACACGGGATGCTGGGACATTTGTCTAAGTACACGGGATGCTGGGACATTTGTCTAAGTACATGGGATCCTGGGACATTTGTCTAAGGACACTGGATGCTGGGACATTCGTCTAAGTACACGGGATGCTGGGACATTCGTCTAAGGACACGGGATGCTGGGACATTTGTCTAAGGACACGGGATGCTGGGACATTTGTCTAAGGACACCGGATGCTGGGACATTTGTCTAAGGACACGGGATGCTGGGACATTTGTCTAAGTACACGGGATGCTGGGACATTTGTCTAAGGACACGGGATGCTGGGACATTTGTCTAAGGACACGGGATGCTGAGACATTTGTCGAAGTACACGGGATGCTGGGACATTTGTCTAAGGACACGGGATCTTGGTTCATTTGTCTAAGGACACAGGATGCTGGGACATTTGTCTAAGGACACAGGATGCTGGGACATTTGTCCAAGAACACGGGATGCTGGGACATTTGTCTAAGTACATGGGATCCTGGGACATTTGTCTAAGGACACGGGATGCTGGGACATTTGTCTAAGGACACGGGATGCTGGGACATTTGTCTAAGGACACGGGATGCTAGGACATATGTCTAAGGACACGGGATGCTGGGACATTTGTCTAAGAACACGGGATGCTGGGACATTTGTCGAAGTACATGGGATCCTGGGACATTTGTCTAAGGACACGGGATGCTGGGACATTCGTCTAAGTACACGGGATGCTGGGACATTCGTCTAAGGACACGGGATGCTGGGACATTTGTCTAAGGACACGGGATGCTGGGATATTTGTCTAAGGAGACGGGATCTTGGGACATTTGTCTAAGGACACGGGATGCTGGGACATTTGTCTAAGGACACAGGATGCGGGGACATTTGTCTAAGAACACGGGATCCTGGGACATTTGTCTAAGGACACGGGATGCTGGGACATTTGTCTAAGGACACGGGATGCTAGGACATATGTCTAAGGACACGGGATGCTGGGACATTTGTCTAAGGACACGGGATGCTGGGACATTTGTCTAAGGACACGGGATGCTAGGACATATGTCTAAGGACACGGGATGCTGGGACATTTGTCTAAGGACACGGGATGCTGGGACATTTGTCTAAGGACACGGGATGCTGGGACATTTGTCTAAGGACACGGGATGCTAGGACATATGTCTAAGGACACGGGATGCTGGGACATTTGTCTAAGGACATGGGACGCTGGGACATTGTCAAGTCCCTATGAACATTTTTTGAATGTGTTTTTTACTGTCTCGAGGCAGCTGCGGTTGTGATTTTTGGCTTTACAAAAATAAAATAAATTGAATTGACTCTGGACCTCCCTGACTTCTCATCTCAGGCGTGTCTTCTCTTAACCCTTTTAAGAAACATTTTAAAAACATGTATTATTAAAAGAGCTTTTGATGTTACATTCATTTTTTATCTTTTTTCTTTTGTTTTTCTTTTTTTCTGTTTTGGATCTTAATTCAATTGTCCTGTGAATGAAATAAAGACTATAGTTATTAGTAGTAGTATAAGCTCCTCCCATTTGTACTTCAGCATCTAATAACGATAAGGACTACTGATAGTAAATGTATATGTTATAATTTGTTTATTTGTTTATTTAAATGGACCCCATCAGTTCAAAGCAGTGCAATCAGCTCGTCTTTAATTACAATCAAAACAGTTTACATTTCAAGTACAAGTGCATGGTTTTCGATCGTTCTATTTCAATATATTTTCATTACAGTGACAATTTAACAGTTCTTTGCCAATTATGTTGAATTTCAGTCCATAAAAGTGTACAGTACAATTTTAAATGACACATTTTTTACAGCAAGTCTCAAATATCTAACACAATGCTGACAGTACAGCGCAGAAAGCTTCTCTGGACAGAAATAGGCCTTATGCAAGTCTCTGCATGTATTTCCAAAGACGAATTATGTCCCTTGTGGAAACGTCGTGGGACAGGACACCTCGTCAATCCTTCAAATTCTTCATTGTCCGCTCTGCTATTATATTTTCCAGTCTTGCTAAATAAATGCCTTAAATCGCGTATAATTTTTCACGTGCCGCGTAGAAGCATCAGAACAAAATTGAAGTCTCAAACTGCGAAATAAGAAATGAGTTAAGGCGATGGTGAAAAGAATCCGACAGCATGACAAAGCAAAAGGGACAGTTGGAACGACGCATATAATGAGGTTGTTGGTGCCGCTGACAGACACCCAAAATAAGATGGAAGAACACACTGAAATTGGAACATTGCTGCGATCTAATTTACTTATGCTAGAAGCTAAAATATACTCTTACTTTGGCACAATGAAACAAATGTGAGCAAGAAGATAAAGGAGAGAGAATGGTAAAACTTATTTCTGTGAATACGTTTTGTTAGAAGGATGTTTGGAGTTTGAAGTGTAAACCCCGGTTTATCACCAGGAACAAATACCTTATTCTCCGCACTATAAGGCGCACTGGATTATGGGGCACACTGTCAATAAATGGTCTATTTTCCATCATTTTTTATATATAAGAGAAACAAAATGTGTACCGCACAAACCACCGCACAACCAGAATTAATCCACATAAAAGGTGCACTGGATTATAAGGCGCGCGTTGTTTTTTTGAGAAAATTAAAGGCTTTTAAGTGCGCCTTATAGTGCGGAAAATTACATTATTGGACGAAATGTGTTCATTAATATGTATTTTTTATTATGAAGGGGAACGGCTGCTCATATTTCCAACACTAAACCAATATTGCAAGTGCTATTGTTTGTCCATCACATGATCTTGAATGTGACTGTTTGAAATTAGCTTTTTCGGACACAATTCACCCAAGTATAGTGCCGTATTCTCCGCACTATAAGCCGCACTGGATTATAAGGGGCACTGTCAATAAATGGTCTATTTTCCATCATTATCTATATATTAGAGAAACAAAACGTGTACCGCACAAACTCACTTCGAGGTCAGTGAGCACAACCACAATGAATCCACATATAAGGTGCACTGGATTATACGCGTTGTTTTTTGAGAAAATTAAAGGCTTTTAAGTGCGGAAAATTACATTATTGGACAAAATATGTTCATTAATATGTATTTTTTTATTATGAAGAGGAACGGCTGCTCATAGTTCCAACACTAAACCAATATTGCAAGTGCTATTGTTTGTCCATTACATGATCTTGAATGTGACTGTTTGAATTGAGCTTTTTCGGACACACTTCCCCAAAGTATAGTACCGCATTTTTCCGGACTTTAAGTCGCACCTTTTTTCATAGTTTTGGCCGGTTTGCGACTTCTACTTATGTTTATACTTATATACTTATATGTGATACTATTTGTTATTTTCACACTTGCCACCGCATTTCATACTCCAGCGCAACTTATATATGTTCTTTTCTTCTCTATTATGCATTTTTTGGCTGGTGCAACTTATAGTCCGGAAAATACGGTATGTTCGATTTGGTGTAAATGATGGTATTTGCAACGTCCAGAAGAGCCCATCTGTAGCCAGTTCTTTAGCTCCTTGCTCGTGCGTGTTTAGCTGCACCTCGTCTTGATGATCGACAAAAGTTGAAGTGTCCAATGAAAGCGTTGAAGAAACTCCCATCAGCCACCTCCTGCAGACCAGTGGGGTTAAAACAGAAACTGCAAAGTCGATCAAAACATGGATCCGCGCGTTTTTTGCTTATCTCAAAACACGTCTATTATCTACTGCAACCGCAAATAGAATCCTTTATAAATAAGTAATTCCGTCTGCCTTATGCTGGACCAAACCAGAGTCTACCAATGCTCACGTGCAAAAGTGAAGATGCCTTTTTTTCCCTCTTTGACTTTTAATAAGCTGAGACAACACACAAACGCCTGATGGTAACAGGTCTTTCTGTGTTGCCACGGAAAACAAGGTCGCTCCCCCGTCTTCGGCGTGCCAGTCCCATAGGCAGCCAGGCAGTGGGCAAGGTTATTAAACGCACCATCTGCCAGACACAGGCCCTCCTGCTCGAGCGCTTCCACACGGACACGATGGATATACATGTGCACGTTTGGAGGCATGCGCACGATACACGCAGGAAGTGCACCGGGGGCACCAGGGGCTCCAGGGGCTCCAGGGTGGCAGTGTTCAGGTGAAGGTTAAACATGAGCGCCGTGCTAAGATGTATAAAACAATGGGTAATAGTAGTAGGAGTACTGATCGTGCATGAAGTGGGGTCATCACATACACAGCAATTGAAAAGCAAAGATTAGTAGAAAATTGTACTAAGTAAGAATTAGTAAGAAGTAAGAATGACGTTGCATCATAATAATATTACTCAAGTATAAAGTAGAGGTCTAAGTAAGAGTAAAAAGTACCAGTATTTGGAAAAGATACTCAAGTAAGAGTAATTGTAAGAGTCTTAATGCAACATGTGATTTACAGTATAGCTTGAAGTGAATGTAGGAAGGACAAAACCTTAAATAGTGCTCAAAATGTCTGGTATTTTCTATAAACGCAAAAATCTGAAACATCTGACATCTGAAGAAGTGGAGATTTATTATTTTCAACATAAAACTTGACAAAGCTAAAGTGGTCTATAAAAAAATAACAAAGTACAAAGGTAAAAGTACTGTAGTGTAAATGTTAGATATCTGTACTTGTGCATTAGATGCTTTGTGTTTTTACTTCACCACATTTGTTGTTGTTTGTAACCGTTGTTTTGATCCGCGATCTTGTCCTTTGGGTCATTACCCAGAGCTCATGACCATAGGTGAGGTCAGAACGTAGAGTGACCGGTGAATCGAGAGCTTTGTCTTTGGACTCAGATCCTCCTTTACCACAACAGTTCCGCCTGTCGATCTCACGCTCCATCCGTCCCTCACTCTGAACAAGACCCTGAGACACTTGAACTCCTCCACTTGGGGCAAGGACTCCCCACCCACCTGAATTCTCTGCCCCTGCTGATTTTTTACTCCAAAAATACATAAATAGATAAAATAATCTATTGTGTTGTACTTATGTGTTGTATTTTTGCTCCTGTATTTTTACTTGAAAAATTGAGTACTTCATCCACATGAGCTTATAGATTTATACACAAGTTAGAGTACTGTTACTTTAAACTAATTATTACTCAAGTAAGAGTAAAAATATGGTGAGTGCTACAAACCTCCGTTGAAATTTGCCAGTTTATCTTCTTTTCTGACCAGCAGCAGGGTGTCGTGGGTAACACTGTACAGTTTATTAGAGTTGGGGTGATTCAGTGCAGGGGATTGGGGGGATTGGGGGGCCATGTGGAGCCGTGAAGCTGAACATTTTTCACTCTTAAGAAGGAGACAAGTTCAAGAAAGAGCTAATATTACTATTTTTCATCACTGATTTACTATTGACGTCAAAACTTTCCTGGAACGACGGCTTCAACGGGAGAACTTCTACATTTTGTCTGGTACAGCAGGCGATTATTCATTTCATCATTAGTATTTCATATATTTGTAGGCCCTATGTGAAGTAGGTTAAGAGGTGTACAAATGTAATCTGAGAGTGAATTGGCCGACGCTGCAGTTGTGCCAGCAATTGAATCTGTGCCTGATGCTGTTTCCCTTCTGCACCTCCACCGCTGGCTTCAGTTTCATGTTGTTTTACTCGTTTTATCCAGCTGCACGGCCAGAAGTGTTGAAGTGGTCTGAGAAGCTGTTTGAATCCAGTCGAGGCATTTCCTGTTTTCTATGAATCTATCCTCCCAGAAAATGATTGTGTCTGTCAGAGGATCCACATGCGCCATTTATTTCTTTATTAACCGTTATTTAACCAGGTAAGAAACCCATTGAGATCAAAACCTCTTTAAAGCACTTAAAGCACTCAGAGGTTTGGTAAAATGGATCAAAGTGATGCCCATTGATGTCAGAGCCAGGGAGAAAATGATTACTTTATAAGAAATAAATAAAAGCTTCATTCAGTTATGTGATGTTGTTCCATTGCATGTAATATTATGTAACTTAACAGTCCATATCCGTGTTTCGACCCGTTTCACGATCGCACGCGGCTAATTACGGTTCCGTAAAAGTGCAGATCTTCACTTCTCGTTCCGTTCATTCTCTATGGGAATTATAAAAGTCTGGCTCAAATAAATCAATAAAAAATTATCTCACAGAGAAAGTGAGAGTTACAGATGGATAATCATGTTAGCAAGTGTTTTTGTCTCAAAGCTAAAGGCTAATATACATTAACGTGCATATAAAACAGACACACTTGATAAAAGAATATAGAATGCAAAGTGTTTGTGTACACAGGTTAGTTTTAACATCATTGATTACATTTGATTACATTCATTGTATGTTATCTTAGAGACAAAACCACTTCACTCAGGTGAAGTACTTACATGGTACATAAAGGTCTTAACATGCTGTCTGTGATTGTCAAACTGTAACTTGCTCTCCACTTTGTGTTTTAATTATAGATTTATTTTAGTAAGACTCGGCTAATTCCCCATAAGGAATGAATGGAGCATGAAATGGAGCTCTAACCTTGGCCGGTCAGTTTCGTGAAAAGAGCCAATCCCCCTGACCAGTTTGCCAAGGAGCACTTTGACACTAATGGCTGCATTTGTCTCCATGCTCGGGACAAAAGTGAACTTGATTTAAAAAAATCTAAATTATACCTGATATATAGTTTTTTAAGACAATCTCAGCAATTCACAAAAACAAATGTAGTAATTCCAAGTTTGTGGCAATTTGAGGTCTCACCTGCTTTTTCTGCATTTATTTCTCTTCTCTTTGTGTAATTTATAAATGCATTAGATTACAAGATCAAGTCAGTGGCAATATAGTGTAACTTTTTTCTTTATTGAGCTCAGCAAGAAACTCCCCAAACGATTATCAAGAATAGTTTGTATTTGTTATGTTGCATATAAAGCATACTACATATAACTAAAGTAGGCCTACAGTGACGTGCCTGTTGTTGTTAGTTTGTACCAGCAGATGGCACTGCTACTGAACCGTGGACCTGAAACTGTGGCGTTGTGCTCGTGATTGTTGTTTTATTTGTGGATTATGAAGATTCGTGAACATGGACAGTATTGAAAATCTTGCATCATCTTGTTCACAGTCCCTCACAATGTCTTATTTTATGTATTAAAAAATACACACCCAGAATCTCCCACGTCTCTATGCAACGTCATCACGCATCCCAGACCCGGAAGTAGCTCGGCTTTATCGTTTTTGTTGACAGTAATGATGGAGGAGGAAGAATTTGAATTAGCTGAAGACTTAGAAGCAATTCTGCACCTTACCCCTGAAGTACAACTTGCAATCGAGCAGGTATCGTCACGTCATTTGATATTTAAATATTATTTTGAGGCTTTAGCGTTGATATTGTAGACGTGCGTTAGCCATTGAGCTACTACTGTTGGCTTTGCAAAACATGATATCAACAGCGCGTTATATTATAGTGGCATTTTGCCTTTATATTTAATGCACATTTGATTTGGACCATACAACACCAATGCAGTTATTCCAGTGTCCTCGTATAATATGACCGTATTCTTTGTCTCTGTTGCTAAGGTTTTTCCCAGCCAGGACCCACTGGACAGAGCAGACTTCAATGCAGTAGAATACATCAACACACTCTTCCCCACCGAGCAGGTACACAGGGTTTTAACATGACAGTCCTATTATGAATAATCATAACAATAATCATGACTAAAAATCCTAATGTGTATGAAAAGGTTATCTCCACAAGGGGTCAGTATAACGCTATATTTGTTATGCTGAATCTTCACCTACAAGTTTGGTATAAGCCTTATACTATAAGGCTTGATTTGACAGAACTGGGGTTAATACATCATGTTGTTCATTTACAGGTTTATTGTTATAAAAATCTAGTGTCCTTCGAGCATCACTACAGGGGCAATAACATGTGCTTTGACCTGACGTACAATTATAACATAATGTTGCTTTTGTTTTGATAATTTCAGTCGCTAGCTAACATTGATGATGTTGTCAACAAGATACGCCTCAAAATTAGGTTTGTATACATATATTCATTTGCTAATTCTTATTCTTAATTTTTGTGCTTAATTATTCTTTTTAAGCAATTCTTTTTACCTTGTTTACCTGTTTTGTGTTGCTTTTTGCAGACGCTTGGACGACAACATCAGGACCGTGGTGCGAGGACAAACTAATGTCGGTCAGGATGGCAGACAGGTGACCCAAATCCCTATTCATTGAGAACTATATGTGTCCGTATCATCCACATGTTCTATTTTTGTCCAGCGTTTTATTACAGAGACCGCTTCCAATAATTGCCCCCAACTCAGACAAGCATGTTCCTTTCCCAAGTGCGGTCTTTTCCCTCTCCATACGGCTTCTATGGAAAAGGACAGGATGACTCAGTTCCAAACCATGCTTAAACTGCAGTTCTTTACGGAAAACATATCCGGGAAATTGATTTGTGTACACAAATGATAGGATTTCTTGGATTTCATGTATTTTTCATTTTGTGGTTTTGCGATAGGGAAAATGTTGGCATGTCGGTTTCCTCTTGTTTTCCTTCTCTTTCATGAAATGGGAGCTTCAAATGTAACACGAGGCCCACCAGGAACATTGTATGTGTTCTATAATATTTGACAGATTTGGATGTGTTCCTGTAACGGTGCCTGGCCAGGTCTGCTACTGTTTGGAAGCATCCATAAACGTTCCCAATCCCCCCCAGACTAATAGAGCTACGCAGTCCCACACAATCATCTCGGTTTGTTTTTCCAGCCCCACACATCTATGCCAACTTTTCGAAGGGAAAATTCTTCCTGCAGATGGAAAGATGGAGAGGTGTTTGAGAAAACGGTGGCAGAACAATACAACAGTTCAGCTTTTTCAGTGTGGAAACAAAGACACTACTGACCTGTTATCAATTATGCGAATGATTCGAAAAGCTGCTTTTGTATGAGATTTTAAAAGCGCTGCCACACCTTAATGCAGTCTAGGAAGCTTAATATCAAGTCTGTCTCACTCCATAATTGTAGTTATTGAGGATTTGATGGTAGAGAATCTGAAAAGTGCAGTAAAAAGTACTTTTTCGGTATAATGTGGACCAATTCAACAGGACGCCTGCTCTAAGCTTTCACAAATCTTTAGTCTTTATAATAACAGTTAATTATGCTTGTTACGATGTGTAGCAAACTAATGACAAACAACAGAGACTTTTAATTAACTATTTATTCAGTGCCATTCTAAAAGATCGGATCAAAGTGTATATAAAAATGCACTTGTACGTGTGTGTGCGCTTAAGGTCCGTGTAGAAGCAGATAAGATCTTGAGCGTGGAGGCGCCTGGGCAGTGGTCTTTCTTTTCTTTCAAGGCCAAGTACAGGAAATGAGCCTGTGGACAAACCCAGCCCACGGTGACCGGCTGCGCTCAATGCACCATTTGCGGCATTTGAAGCTCGGGTTGCGTTTTGACACCGTCGTCCTTCAATGAGCTTGAGCTTTTTCCCTCTTCAAAGTCAATGTTTTCTCTAATCACTCTCTGACAGAAAGTACCGTAGTTAGTGTGGGGCAGTGAATGTGGTTGAGCTTTGTCTAGGTCAGCTTCTTTTATCATTTTGCCCCACTAAACTTGAAACCCTTTGTCTGACATACAAATAAAAAAGTTGTTGTTTATGAACTGAACATGGCAGGCGTTCTTAAAGTTCTAAGTTAAATTGTATTTGTCTCTTGCTCTTTTTTGGCACAGGCACTGGAGGAGGCGCAGATAGCCATTCAACAGCTTTTCGGCAAAATCAAAGACATCAAAGACAAAGCCGAGAAGTCTGAACAAATGGTACAGACACGTGTTACTTATTACGTGGTATTATGTGGCTGTGTCTTGTAGCTCTACAGTACAAGCTCCTGTCATTCTTTTGTTTCCATTATTGATTGCTCTAAATGATCGGGCGCGCTTTTCCCCTCAATTGTCTTGTCCACTCTGATTTTGTTTTTCCTCCTTCCTACTCAGGTCAAAGAGATAACTAGGGACATCAAGCAGCTGGACCACGCCAAGCGGCACCTCACCACATCCATCACCACGCTCAATCACCTGCACATGTTGGCAGGGGGCGTGGACTCCCTAGAGTGGGTACAGTTCCACTTACGCACGAGCATTAGCCGAGCCATCCAGAGATTATGTTCTGTACATACTGTTATTTACCGTATTTTCCGGACTTGTAAGTCACACTTTTTTTTTTCATAGTTTTGACCGGGGTGCGACTTCCAGAGGTTAACCCTAACTCAAATTCCAGAGCGACTTATATGTGATATTATTCGTTATTTTAACACTGGCAACCACAAGAGGGCGCTCTAGGCTCTTAGCGACACAGAAGAAGAATCTGCACTTCCTCTACCTCTGGAGTTTGTGGAGTTGTTTAGAAGTGACACAGAGGAAGAAGAATTCAATGGATTTAGTGATTTGGGGTAAAACTGATGCTTTGGTAAACTTGTTAGCATGTTCTTTATGTTATAGTTATCTGAATAACTGTTAATATGTTACGTTAACATACCAGACACTTACCACAGTTCTGTCTGTGCGTCATGTAGCTGAAGGTGTTAGCGTTAGCATATGTACACCTATTCACCATGTTCTCTCATCTGTTATTAGTTTAAATTGCATTTCAAGATGAAATGTCTGTTCTTGGTCTTGGATTTTATCAAATACATTTCCCCACTTATATGTGTTTTTATCTTCTCTCTTATGCATTTTTTGGCTGGTGCAACTGATAGTCCGGAAAATACGGTATACATCAACGATTAACTGCTACTATAATGTTCTACTGACCAATGATGTGTGTTTATCTGAACAAACTGATGATTTATGCACTGATAGACGAACAAAGTCATTGGCATTGGGATGTTCGGATATTTGTATCTCTATTGTGTGTTTCGCTCGTCACAATTAATCAGTAGAGTTGAGAAAAAAGGCTCCTAATCTGTCTGTAATATTACTAAGTTTTCTTTTTTCAGAGCAATGACACGAAAGCGGCAGTACGGCGAGGTGGCCAACCTACTGCAGGGCGTGGTGAATGTGCTAGAACATTTCCACAAGTACATGGGGATTCCACAGATCAGGCAGCTATCAGAAAGGTAAAGTCACATGTGAAGAATGTTCGTTAGAATAGTGGCCGAAATGTTCAATTTAATTTCATTTGCTGGAATATGAAAAGATTACTAAACACTCGTACATTTTTAAAACATTCAGGAAGACGACTAAATCAATTCAGAATTCAATCCTTGTGTGAAAATGTTTATTCCAAAGTATTTTCATTTGTGCTCTCAAAGGATGAAATGTATTAAATTTGACACACTTTCGATATACAGTACGCGGCTTAGAGGTTGACAAATACAAATATTATAATGTTTACCTTGTTTTCCTTTTGTAGAGTAAAAGCGGCTCAGAGTGAACTGGGAACACAGATACTGGCTGATTTTGAGGAAGCGTTCCCCTCCCAAGGCTCCAAGGTAATGGAGAGCTGCTTGTGTTTTATGTTGGCAAAACTATACTTAGCTTTGCGCTTAATGCTACGTTTCTTCTCGTAACCGCACATCCAAACAGAGACCAGGAGGACCCAGTAACGTGCTCCGGGACGCCTGTCTGGTGGCCAACGTTTTAGACCCGCGGATAAAACAGGAAATCATAAAAAAGTTCATTCGACAGCACCTATCTGAGTACCTCGTTCTTTTTCAGGAAAACCAAGACGTGAGTTCTACCAAAGCTGCACATTCTACGCCTTTTATAATAGAACTGTGTGAGAGTCATTGTTGTTACCATGTGTGTAATGAGATCCCGTGTCGATCGGCCCGGTGCTTAGGTTGCCTGGCTCGACAAGATTGACAGACGCTACGCATGGATCAAGCGGCAGCTCGTGGACTATGAAGAGAAGTACGGCCGCATGTTTCCCGAAGAGTGGTGCATGACTGAACGTGTGGCTGTAGAATTTTGCCACATCACGAGGTAAACGACTACAACAAAGAATGTGAAGGCAATTCCATTCAGGAGCCGCTCATTAATAATGCGTTTGTTTCTAGAGTTGAGCTGGCAAAGGTGATGAGAACTCGAGCGAAGGAGATTGAAGTGAAACTGTTGCTTTTTGCCATTCAGAGGACGACGAACTTTGAAGGTTTGCTGGCGAAACGCTTCAGCGGCTGCACACTGACGGACACCACACCGGGGGTAAGGCCTGCTGAGGAGCAAAGTACAGTACCACAGGCTTTTCACAAGCTCACGACGGAAATATTAGGCCTATTTTAGTCGACAAATAGTTTTGTAAATGCTCTGGTTTGGGGCTCTTGGTTCAAAAAGTGAGTATAATCTCCTCTTGTGCCTTTTCACAAACATAGGAACTTATTTTGCTGATTTGGTGCAACATAAAACAATGAACAATGATAAAAACAACCTATATAATGTCAAAAGGTGCATGCATTAAAGAAAAATTATGTAAATCTGCTATAGGATGACAATAAAAATAGGCTTACTATGTACACAAAATGTACAGATGTAGTGCAGAAAGTAGTTCATTAATTTCTGTTAGTTATGATTGAAGTTGTGTTGCAATGTTCTGTATGTACTCATACTGTTTTGCAGCTGAAAATAGCGGAGCCTCCTCTCGACTCCACAAACCCTTTCCTTGAGGACGAGCCAGGTGAAGATGTAGGTGCAGAGAAGGATGATGATCTTTCCAGGGTGAGCAGCTTTCTCAAACTATATACTCGGTACTAGATACTAGATATGAGGTAATGGCCAGTGTTGTCAGACGTTACGTTTTACTTTCAGCCCAGGAAGCCTAAAGCACCAGACAATCCTTTTCATGGCATCGTGTCCAAGTGCTTTGAACCTCACCTGTACGTCTACATCGAGTCTCAAGACAAGTAAGTCTCAACTCAATGCAACAGACATCATGTTACCTTTTAAAAGTGTCTTCCATGATCCATTCTCTTCACTTGGATCTACCTTCCCTCCTCCTGTGACTTTACTGTATTAGATAGTTACCACTAGAACTACAACTTCTTACTTGCTTGTTGCAAAATGTGACCAATGTTGTGTCTCTTTTGTTAGTGTCTCGTGTCACTTCTTTTACCTCTTTTAGATCTATTTCCTGCACTCGCTTTTACCTAGCATGATCACTCTTTAAATAAAACGTATGATGATTAACTGGAAATCTTCAATAGAGCCCCTTCCTCTTGACTTTGTCTGTAAGACATCCTGTTTGTTTGCCCAAAGAAAGCAGTGAGCCTCTACTGAGCTGCAGAAGTATTGTCCAGTCCAGAGCAGGAGCGGGAGCCAAAGCAGTGGGACAGAACAGTGAGAGCAGTGGCCTGCTTGTTTCTGCTCTATTAGGATTTGGCCATACAAACTGCAGCTCTGCACATTGACCCAATGTTGCCTCAGATCTCTCTTTACATTATATGTCATATTTCAATGCTTCTTGATTTGATCAATGATTTAACCTGAATAACCCACTAAACAAACTTGTGTGTGTGTGTTCATACAGGAATCTTGGTGAACTTATTGACCGTTTTGTAGCAGACTTCCGAGCGCAGGGCCCACCCAAAGCGGGGACAGAGGAAGGTGGAGCAGTGCTGCCCAGCTGTGCTGATCTCTTTGTCTATTACAAGAAGTGCATGGTTCAGTGCTCCCAGCTCAGCACCGGAGAGCCTATGATCGCCTTAACCACCATCTTTCAAAAATATCTAAGAGAATATGCTTGGAAAATTTTGTCAGGCAACCTGCCTAAGTAAGTTTAGACACACAGCATTAGAGAGTCAACTTACACTAATATACCATTTACAAGACGAGACAAAAATGATAATTACAACACAAAATTGTCTTCTGTCCTCTTTTGATGGATTAGCACAGTGAGTTGTGTCTGGCTCTGATTATGCTGTAGCTGAGTCTAAAAAAGAAGCTCAAACACTGTATTTGGCCTTTTGTACCGCGCTTCATTAATAATACACACATGTTTTTACTCAGAAATCTATACCATAATCAAAGCCTTGTGCAAACACGTTTTCACACTCCAATGTGTCCTCTGTGCCATTCCATCTTCCCTTTAGTTTAGTGTTTGGTATTTTTGGGGCGCTTTTGGATGAGGCCCTGGAACAGAACTTGAGCTGTTGTGCCTTTGCCATACGTCTCTGTTATGACATATTTACTGCTTGGTGAGATATTTGATGTCTGCCATTGTTGGTCTCTAGGTCCAATAGCAGCAGCGTGGGTCTGACCATCAGCAGTCTGCTGAAGGAGAAGGAAGGCTCGGAGACCGCCAAATTCACTGTAGATGAGCTCTGTTTAATTTGTAGCATTCTCAGCACTGCAGAGTACTGCCTGGCCACAACACAACAGGCAAGTGCAAAGGAACAAATCTGACCATTTTTGTTTGACATATATTTGTTTTCTGAGGTTGGTTCTAATGATATGTTCTAGCTGGAGGAGAAACTCAAGGAGAAGGTAGACAAGCCCCTCGTGGAGAGGATTAATTTGACTGGGGAAATGGACACATTCAGCACGTACGTTAGCATGCTATCAGCTACACACTTACTGCAATACCTTTTGTAAAGCCTAACTAACATACATGTGTCTTGTTAGTGTTATCTCAAACAGTATTCAGCTCCTGGTCCAAGATCTGGATGCAGCCTGTGACCCTGCACTCACTGCCATGAGCAAAGTACGTGGAGGAACTTTTCTGTATTGGTTATTATTAAAAATGCGTACAATTGTGAACACGTATCTTTGTAGATGCCATGGCAAAGTGTGGAGCATGTAGGCGACCAGAGTCCTTACGTGACGTCCATCATCATGCACATCAAACAGAACGTGCCCATCATCAGAGACAACCTTGCTTCTACGCGCAAATACTTCACTCAATTCTGCATCAAATTTACAAAGTAAGACCTCACACAAACTGCTTACTGCAAGTTTAGTTTTATAACGCTTATTAATGCATTTCTCTATTCTCTTATTAGCTCTTTCATTCCCAAATTCATCAACCACCTCTTCAGATGCAAGCCCATCAGCATGGTGGGCGCCGAGCAGGTGAGCAGGATCATTCTGGATGTCATCAGAACATGACGCTCGGTTTGTGGTGGTTAATTGTCCGTTCTGTTTAAGCTCCTTCTGGACACTCACTCTTTGAAGACCGTGCTGCTGGATCTGCCCTCCATAGGTTCACAAGTGCTTCGTAAGGCCCCGGCCAGTTACACAAAGATTGTAGTGAAAGGAATGACGAGAGCCGAGATGATCCTTAAGGTGAGAGTGGTGTTTTCTGTACAGAGGCTTAAAGGGGGTTATATCGGGTCTGTTGATACTTTGGGCACTTCAGCACAATACATTCTGATTAAGTGTAAACTTGGTTCTACGAGAAACGTTTTCCTATTGGAAGGTAGACTTACTTTCACCTAAACATATTATCAAGAGTCACTCTTAACTTTGTGGAATACTTGAGGTTTTTTATGACATTTAACTTGTGTGGGTACTTTGCTGGCTGCGTTTACAACCACAGCCCCAGAGTCTGGGGCCTTTTAAGGCCTCAAAGTACAGATACAAAATGTTGGTATGTGTTTGAAGAGCTCTCTTTATTTCTCCATAGCCATTTAACAGAAGTGATGTTAAAAGCCATTCAAACAAAACCTTTGGTGCTTGTCTAATACATGACCAAAAGTATCTTGGCACAACCAGTTGCTTTTTCCAGGATTGAGCCTCAAGTCAAATATGAAACAATAGTGAGGAGAACGATCTTTCTGTGTTATGTTTGTAGCTTGACAGGCCAGTCGAGCAGATTATCTTCAGAGTTTATTCCAGTCAAAAATAATGTTTTAATAGTTTCTTTTGCCCGTCTCAATAGCACTTTATGAGGATAAAGCATAAACAAAACTACCTTGCATGAGATAAAGAGTGAATGGGGCAAACGGAGCCTGTGTTCATTGGTTTAATTAATGCAGCAGTTAATGTGACACACACAAGCGTTTACTCGCACAGTACGGGGCCGACGCTGCGCCAAGGGGGAGGAGCTTAACTAAAGCCATGTGTCCCCCTCGTCTTCCAAACTAAAAACATCTCTATTAGTACTATCAGTTCATGAACGGCACAAGAGTCACCGTCTGCAGCTCCAGAGAACAGTGGCATGTGGCAGCTCCGCCCCGCCCTAATCAACAGTCCCTGTGGAGTAAAGAAATGTGTAAACAGACACACACACGGTGCATGTTTGCGTGTCCCTTGATTTCCCAGAGTGCTTCATTCTTTCCTGAATGTTTCCTGTCAGTCACAGTGCTCCTTGTCCAAACCTGCAAAACAAAGGCAGCCAGTGTTTGTGGCTTAGTGTTTTCACGTTTCTACTGTAAAACCGCATGAGATATAAGCATTTCCATTCATTTACCACTAGTAAAGCGGCTGCACATTACAGATTTATACTGCTTTAGTTTCAGCTCACTCCTTCCTGCCGTATTACTCGATGTACAGATGGTGAATGTGTGCAGGCGTATCAGCAGGACCGAGTATCCATCTTGTTATCTTGTTCCCTGTAAATGCCCTTGTTCGGCCTTGTTGTCCGTCCCCGTTTTGGCACTTTTCCCCCTCTCCTTTTGCCATTTTTATCCCTCTTTTCATTCTTAAAGTCCCTCTCCCCCTTCGATCTTTACGAGGTCCCCAAAGGCCTTTCCTTGGCTTCGCCCCGGGGCAGTTGCTAAGTAAATCACTCAGTCAGCAGCAGGCCCTGTAAGAAGGAAAGCAACGGATTCCACACAATCCACACGTCTGCTTTCTATGAGCTTTTCTCCACACACAAGGCAATATTGGTGACTTTGATTGTCTTTTTCAAATATGGAAAAGGAAAGGATGGGGAAACATTTAAAGAGACGGCATTCCTTCTCATGCTATGGGCGGTGGACGTCTGTCGGCCATGTGTTCGTCTGTGGAGGCGGCGAGGAGATCTTTATGCTCCACGTTTTCCATCCGTGTGTCTGTCGTTTGAATGAGAGAAATCCCGTTCACGCAACAGCATTTACCGCAGGATAATGTTGGAATTTGCCTCGACATATTGAGCCGTATTACTGACTCGGCACTTATCCTCATTCCTAATAAGTACCGTATTTTCCGGACTATAAGTCGCACCGGAGTATAAGTCGTACCAGCCAAAAAAATGCATAATAGAGAAGGAAAAAACATATAAGATGCACTGGAGTATGAAATGTGGTTGCAAGTGTGAAAATAACAAATAATATCACATAAGTCGCTCCGGAGTATAAGTATGTAAGTATAAGTCGCACCCCGGCCAAAACTATGAAAAGAATACGGTAATTTGTGTGTAAAATAGATAAAGGCATATAAAGTAATATAATGTGAGATGAAAGTGAAAAGATGACACGATTTAATTAAGATAAGATGGCTTTTATTTGTCCACACAATGGTAAAATTTTGATGTTGCAACGCAAGTAGATACAGAAGTAAAAGAACAGATAACTTATGGGAAGCTTTAAAAACACTCAATAGAAAAACTCTTAAAGACAAAACTTCTCATATTCTTAATAAGGAATAGAAAGAAAAAAAAATAACAAGGAAAAAAAATGGTGGCAAAAGTAAACACTCTTATTTACAGCAGTTCTATGCACATGAATGTGACATTATTGCGTATGAATATGATAATTGGATCGAAGCTTGACATTGTACAAGGTTTAAATGTTCACACTGCAGGTTTCGATGCACAATTCTTGGTTCACATTTCAATTGAACTGTGACTCAAATTAATTGAACAGCCCTAAAGTGTAGACAGAATAAAACCAGGGTGAGTGCTAGGGATGCAGACCTAAACCCGCGTTCAGGTTCAGGTCCTGATTCGAATCCAGAGGTTCAGGTTCAGGTCCGGACCTAATGAGTCCGGACCTGAACCATGCCATATTTGCATAATGTTACAACAGCATAACACAAGCTACTTGGCTCAACTAAGTTGAAGACACTTGAACAAGGACGACTATCAAACACAAGGCTTAACTGCAGATTCAAATAAACTCAACTTGTCTGGTTTATTCACAGTTTTTAACAGAAGTTACAACTTACAAATCACAAGCTACTAGCTACGAGCTAGCTGCTAAACTATAGCTTAACAGTTGACACATATTCATGTGTTTTACTTGAGGAACAACTTTCGAACAAGAGCATGTTGAGTATTGGTATTGGAGCGGCGGTTTCAGCTGATACTATGTTTGTCAAGTGTGTTACTGGTTTGACTGGGCTGTTCCCCACACTTGAAGTTTAATGCCTTTAGATACATTTCCACTCTTTAATTTTGCAGATCCATTGGCATCAAAGTCAGGTAAAAACCTTCAAAAACTAGCATAACAGTCAACTAGAACCACTATAAATCAAAAATAGAATACAAACATATTTTACACAACACACAATACCTCATATTAGCAGCATTAAACACCAGCCCAAATTTAACAACTTTAGAATAAGAGATAAGATAAGATAATCCTTTATTGTCCCACATGGGGAAATTTCATATACAAAATACTATTACAAAATATAAGCTCCAATTAATGAATCCAGCAATTAAACAATATTACTTTGACTCTGCATTTACTTAGATGTATAAATTTGCATATATATCACACCACAACATAATACAGTTATTTCATTGATATTGTAGCGACCCTAATGTTAAGCATTATCTGGTTAAATGTTCCTTTCACACTGTTGTTAATGCATTGTTATTGTCTGGAGTCCAGGTCATTACATATTGATAATATAATAGATCCATGCATATTAGTTACAAGTTGTTATTTACACCCAAACCAAAGCACAACCCGCTCCTTTTAATAAGCGTCTTAAACTAACACACGGACCGGCACAAGCGGCGACGCAGCGGCTTAAAACGGTTCAAATAAAGTCAGTGATCTTACAGCTCAATGTTCGGTCTCTCGCGTCTTTAAACTCATTTCGCCGGCTTCAACTTCTGCCGTGCGGACGCGAACATCGCTGATGGCTCCGGGTGCTCCGGAGACTTTATTCTTCAGGTTTTGATCGCTATTGCCCCGACACTGCATTCTCTTAGACTTTATTCTTTAGACTTTATTCTTTAGCCTTTATTCTTCAGACTTTATTCTTTAGCCTTTATTCTTCAGACTTTATTCTTTAAGACTTTATTCTTTAGCCTTTATTCTTCAGACTTTATTCTTTAAGACTTTATTCTTTAGCCTTTATTCTTCAGACTTTATTCTTTAGCCTTTATTCTTCAGACTTTATTCTTTAAGACTTTATTCTTTAGACTTTATTCTTCAGACTTTATTCTTTATTTATTCTTTAGACTTTATTCTTTAAACCCCCTCCTCCCTGTACCTCCGTCACCTAGCAACAGAGACCCGCCGCTAATGCTGATGCTAACGCTAATGCTAATGCTAAGACCACGGCACGAGAAGAAATGTCCCATCAAAATAAAAGAGGAAGAGGAAGTGAAGGCATTCATTGCGCCTCTGCTGGCCAATAGTGAAAATACACAATATCTACAATGCACGTTTTTCATGGCGTCTCGAGGAGAATATAATCCATGAGTTTCCCCATGTGGGACAATAAAGGATTATCTTATCTTATCTTGAATCAGACAATGTTGAGTTTTTCACACAATGGGTAGGGGGCGCTATAGAGTAAATCTATTACATGGTATTAATTTCCAATCAGATCATAAAAACGCATTAGTGAGTGAAATATGAGCTCCGTAGATCAGTTCCATTAGGCGTGAAAAATACAGGAAATTGAGCCTTTTTTGAGGGCGTGTTACGCAGAGACCGTAAAGAATATCAACATTTTTTGAATATTTATTCAATTTCAATGTCTTTTAGAAAGTGTTTTTTTGAGCTCGATCGGACAAAAAACCTAGAACAAGTACAATTTTGTAATAACAGATCTGGGTCAGATTCGCCCTGCAATGTGAACATGGCCCGACTGAAGATGTTCTGTTCACTTTAAGCACTTGTGCGTTTTAGGTGGTGATGGCGCCACACGAGCCCCCGGTGGTGTTTGTGGATAACTACATCAAGCTCCTGGCCGATGGGAACCCCGAAACCTTCCAGAAGATCCTGGACATGAAGGTCTGTCGCCGTCTCCACTCCGTTTTTTTGCCTCATCGGGTAGAATCGTGTCACTTTAACTGCTCGTGTGTGTTTTGTGCGCAGGGCTTGAAGCGCAGTGAACAGAGCAGTATGCTGGAGCTGTTCAGACAGAGGCTCCCCACGCCTCCTTCTGGGGCCGACGCGGGGCCCTCGCTGTCCCTCGGCGCGCCCACCCCGGAGCAGGAGTCGTCTCGCATCCGCAGACTGGAGAAACTCATCAAGAAAAGACTCTGAGGCGCTTAGTGCAGCTGTAGTCCCACGTTTTCACCTCAAAGACTATTATTTCCCTTGTAGAGAATAAAAGGGTCAAATGTTTGTCGCTATTAATAATCTAACGCAGTCTAATGCAGCGGGGGTCGGGAGCTCCATGGGGTGAATGTAGGTTCCACTTTCTTGGCTCACGACATTCATTAATCGAGGCCTATTCTGATTATAAAGTCAAATACTAGTTCATCCCTTCATCTTTTGCAGGTTGCGTACTTTTGTGTTTGGGACTGATCTAACAGAAGACTTCTCCTTTAGTGTTACTGTTGGTACAATCTCTATTACACATGTCTCACCTTCATTTCTACAACACTTAAGTCTGGTGCAACAGTGTTCTGCTCTTACTGGAACATTTAGGGCACATTTCACACATCTAAGCAGTTTAACAAGGTCTGACTGGAAAGAATGAGTTGTAGTAATCAAGTAATTTTAAGATGTACTTCAGGCTTGGGGAAATTAAATGGTTTATCTAATGCATCTCTTGAGTGTTTTCATGGTTATCGAAATTCTCAAAATCTATTTTGTCTTCTCATAATATAATGTAATTGTTGCCTACACGATGAAGGAAATCTATATCAATTGAATGTTTTTAAATTATTAAAGTGTAGATGGTTGTTTTAACTTGTTTTAACCCCGCAAATAAATGTATTATCTAAATAAAAGAATATGTTTGATTTCCTCTTCGTCTACATACTTCATGCATTCTCTTTTTTGACTTGTCGGTTTGTTTACTATGTCAACAGCCTTAAGATAAATAAATGAAACCGTAAAATGATCTGATCTACTGGAACATGGATCTATTAGGATCTGATCTCCTGGAACATGGATCTATTATAGATCTATAAGGACCAGCCAACATGAGGGACCACGTGGTTTGATCAGCTCCAATCAGAGCAGAGTTTGAGTGAAAGGCGGTTCTTCCATGTTTGTGGCTCTGAGGCTCTTTGAGGGAAAGTGAGTTTGAAGAGCTTCCGCGGGCAGAAGCATCACTGAGACACACGTGGATCTTTGTGCACGTCACAGTCTCTAACAGACGAGTCTGGTCCAGCTCAGGACGGCTTCTGGTGCTCTGGCTTCCCACTGAAGACTCGCAGCGACACCGCGTCCACGACTGTCTCCGCTCCGGTGAAGTCTGCTCTGGTGAAGAGGAAGTGTCGGGGTTTTGAAAGCTTCTGGGATTGAGCAACGCCCATAGAGATGGTCGGAAGATTGAACTTGCCAAATGTTCCTGGAGGAGATCCACTGGACATGAGCTGCTGCAGCGCAGAGCGAGGACTCGACAGTCCAGACTCGGGTTTACCGCCCAGTCCCAGTCCCAGCGGCTGGTCACTGCCTGGACCTGCAGACAAGGATGAGGGAAAAGCCCCGCAGGTAAATGTGCTTCACTTCAGTACCAGATATATGTGTTTACCTTATTGACCTTTTGTAACTCTTGCAGTTTTGTTTACTGTTTACTTGCTATATCATGGTGTATCCAGCACATTCTTCTACGCCTCACTTTTAATTGAAACTCTTTGACTTTCTCTTCAGACTCCATCCTTGCCTCTCCGTCCATCACCACGTCTTCAGCCCTCGTCTTATGGAGAAAGTATTTCTCTGAGTCCGTTGCCTGCAAAGGAGATGAGGTTAGTGGAAAAGGCTACACTAGTTTCAGTCTATGAAGAGTCCCTGATGTCTCGTTGTCTGGGCTCCACAGACAAACTAATGTTCTTGTGTTCTTCTCAGATACACCTCGTGTGTGAGATATGGCTCGGACCGTCACTTCATCCAGCGCGTGGTCCTGCAGCCCAGGGGCCAGGAGCTGGAGCACTGTCGACAGACCGTCGTGGCCCTGCCCCACAGCACCTGGCGTCATTACAAGACACAGCTCGAGTTTGAGCCTCGCCACCGGCCTCGCCAGTTCAGCAGCACCGCCATCGTCTACACCAAGAAGACCAATGTGCACTACACCACCGAGCTGAACTACAACAGCCAGCGCCGGGCCAGGCATTTCATCTGCCGCGTGGAGCTGGAGGCGTCAGGCCCCTGTGAAGAAGCCCACCACGGTGAAGAAGCAGCCCACCACGGTGAAGAAGCAGCCCACCACGGTGAAGAAGAAGCCCACCACGGTGAAGAAGAAGCCCACCACGGTGAAGAAGAAGCCCACCACGGTGAAGAAGCAGCCCACCACGGTGAGGATGTGATGGGCTGAGAGCGAGTGAGACTTCTAAAGACCTGCTGTTTTCACACTTCTGAGGGATCCTGCTTTAATAGGAGTTTAAGTTTATATTTCACATTGCAGAATATTTTGTGTCATGAGGTTTTGAATGTTGACGCATTGTTGGAGCTGAGGGCAAACAGAGATGTTGCGTTGTGGGTGTCATTTGGTGATTTTGTCCGTATAATTTATGCACGAGCACAGAACCATGAGCGCTTCATGTGTTTGCAACTTATTTTATTTAAAGGTTTGTGGTTCAAGTCAACACCTTTCTGTTGAGTGTAAGCTTCACGTATGAGTGTTTTTACAGATGTTTTACCTTGAGTGATGGAATGCTGGATGATATTTATTCCCCTCAGTGTTTTTGAATTGTCTGTTTTTATCCATGTTACCAAATAATTTTACATTTTTAAATAAAGTGATGATTCTATCCTAATCTATATTCTTTTGTACAACATTGATTTGGTGTTGCCATGGAGAAGCTGTTGCTTTAGGCTGTGACGCCCCCTGGAGGTAAACTAAAGCCGACCGTGTTTCTGAAGCTCAACACTCTTAAGTTTAATTCCTCTTTGTCTATATTTCTGATAACAATTTTAAAAGCGTAAGAGTGAATCTGGATTGCTCAGTGTTTTAAGATAAAAGCTAGAGAGCTATTGCCAAGGTAACCAGTAGTAACCAATAGTTCCAGCAGACATGTTCTGACTGTAATGGACTTTTTTAAATTATAATTTTCTCTTTATACTTTGATAATTTAACCTTGTCACTTGATCTAATGCCAATGGTCTAATGCAAACACACATTTGGAAAATGTTTTCACTTATTTCTGGTCAGAAAATATTATTTTCTTAATAGTTATTGATGGTTGTGACACACAGTTTAATTTTGCTGTGTTTCAGGGTGAATATTCATTTTCATAATTCAGAGGAAAATGTCCTGACAGAAGTAGTGTTCCCTGCATCATTAGGACCACAAATATACAATTATGTTCATTTAAATACTTTAATCAATACATTTTCTTGCCCTGTTTTGGGGTCATTTGCAATGTTTTATCTTATTTTATATCATTGAAATAGACTTTTTTTAAATTGAACCTGAGAAGCCTTTTGTGAAGGGGTGGTATATTTTTTAACTAAAATTGCCACAATATACTCTATTGTCATCAAATTTACCAAGCAAATACATTCTCGACATTAGAATTTAAAGTAAGAAAATATTAAAATAAAGTTTTTCCAAAGAAAAAACGTGTGGACTTAGGTTAATAAGCAATAAAACAAAAAGGAACTTACCTTTTTATTTTGGCTCCACAAATATTAAAATAAAGTCATAAGTCTGAACTTATGTTGTAATTTTAAGGATCAGTATTTTTTTAACAACCATCTAACTTAACGTGACAGAGTGGAAGGTAAACGACGCGGACACATACAAATCATGATTTATGTACCAATAAAATAATAGAGCAAATTGTCCATAAATGTCAATTAGAGTTTATTTCTATGACATTACAACAATGAATGATAAAATTAAATAACATTTGTTGTTGAAATGTAAATAGATACAAAAATAAATAATAGGTTTGTTTTTCTCTTTATGAATTACACATGCAGACATATGATCTGATTTGGAACATCAGGAATAAAAACTTCAACTTTAAAACAGATATTTTGACTTGCTATGCCCCCCATAACAAGATGAGCACTCAAAAGACACAGGTTTCGTAGAGTAAACCCACATTTTTCCGTTCTTACACTTACAAGATGGCCGCCACAAGCGCTATGGCAACAGCATCCATGTTTCTCTAGTTTTAATATACAGCAAAACGCGTCACGGCTCAAACACATGGGAAACGCGCACAAACATGCTAACAAGTTAACTATTATGATTCTGTCAGATCCATAGCTCTGTTGTCTTTATTCAAACTCATCCGGATAACAGATTTTAAACAACAAATCCAGTGGAGATCTATCTCGTCTCTGATCGAGTTAAAGCCGCTACAGTGAATGCTACATGCTACAGTGAATGCTACATGCTACAGTGAATGCTACATGCTACAGTGAACGCTACATGCTAACAACAAACCGCAGCTACATGCTAACAACAACAACAAACCCGCGGAGCTAAAAATGAAAACTTTCAACGCAAATACCAACGTGATGGAAATGTTTGAAACCGGAAACGTATTGAAAATCTGCGCTCCTATGGTTAGATATTCAAAGTAAGTACTGTTATTATTATTATCCTGTCGTTACTCGTGTTGTTAAACGTTTATGTGTCGTCTTGTGTTCCCAGATTAGCATTCAGGTCTTTGGTGAGGAAATACAACTGTGACATTTGTTACACTCCCATGATCGTTGCCTCTGACTTCATGAATTCAGTGAAAGCCCGAGACAGTGAATTCACCACGAGTAAAGGTGAGCAACACGAATGACCATTGTAGCATATTTAACATATTACAATTACACTTTATACATCAAGTACATTTAAAGACATACAGTTGTCATAAGTAGAAATGGCTTTTTGGGTCAAACTTTTTGGAAATGGTGAGCAAATATGGTTCCCATCTAACTTGTTTCTGTATTATATGTATGTATTAAGTAAATTGTGTTGTACTTATTTTATTTTGGGTATATTTATTAATTTATCCTGCTGCATGTGTATATTTAGTATATTTATATTAGGTTCCTATCTAACTTGTTTCTGTACAGCGCCTTTGATTGACGCACAGGAAGTAGGTGGAAAAACCACGGGGAAAAACATGGATCTATTATAATATCGGAAAAACACGTGAAAATAAAGAGAGACTAACGCGTCACATTGAATCCAACTTTAGATAAAAAATGTAACATATAATTTTTGGCTTTTATAACACAAATGTGGACTATAGTAAGAAAATGGCAATTAGTCTCATTCTTATATTTGGCAAATTCATCGTCAGTGTCCCTTTTTTCCCCCTGTCCTTATTTTAAAAAAAAAATCATATTTGCTCACCATTTCTAAAAACGAACAAGCCATTTCTACTTATGAAAACTGTCTGTCTGTAAACGTTTTTGATGTATAAAGTGTAATATGCCCCCTCCTGGCATTCCTTTAACTGTTTATAGTCTGTTATGAATGTGTTGTTATAAAAAAATAAAAAAAATGACAATAAATATATAAAAATGCCGTATTGGTGTATTTTAGCAAGGAAAACCACAGAAAACATACAACATCTTTTAATCTTAACTGTAACCCGCCACACCCACAGCCTTCAGAGACTGGCGAGATCAAGATTTAAGGGTCACAGATGCTTTTCCGTGACAGAAACATTCATCTGATGTGTGCAGGGGACAGACCACTGATTGTGCAATTCGCTGCCAGTGATGCCCAGACTCTCGCGGATGCGGCTCGTGTTGTTGCACCTTTCTCAGATGGAGTCGATCTGAACTGTGGCTGCCCCCAAAGGTCCAGAAACATAAAATATGCTTACATCACGACTCGGAATGTGGGTCCCTCGTGGTTGAAATTCTCGTTTTGTCTCGTTTAGATGGGCCATGTCCTCGGGTTACGGCGCGTGCCTCATCAACAAGCCTGAGCTTGTGAAAGACATGGTTCAAATGGTCAGAAATCAAGTGGACAATCCAAACTACTCTGTGTCCATTAAAATAAGGTAAGACGAGTAGGGATGTCGTGATATTGAACATAAGCATTTTGATTGTTGTGAGAAAAAACATCACGGTTTAACAATTACCGTCTTTTTTCATAGTTTTGGCCGGGGTGCGACTTAAACTCATATACTTATACTCCGGAGCGGCTTATATGTGATATTATTTGTTATTTTCACACTTGCAACCTCATTTCATACGCCAGAGCGACTTATATAAGTTTTTTCTTCTCTATTATATATTTTTTGGCTGGTGCAACTTATACTCCGGTGCAGCTTATGGTCTGGAAAATACGGTACGCATGTTTGTTGAGACAACGGTGAAATATCTCGATTTCTTGTTACGATTCCTCAAGTTGTTGTTGAAATGTAACTTTCTGAAAAACAAAATAAAGTAATTACGTGACAAAAACTGCCAGCCAAAAAAAAAAAATATTTACATTTAGGTCCATTTTGGGCTGAATATTGTCTAAAAGAAGACTACAATTATTATATGATTATTATTTTGTAGTTCTTATGAATTATCTTGTGACCTGAATACCGTATTTTCGTAAGTATAAGTCGCACCAGCCAAAAAATGCATAATAGAGAAGAAGAAAACATGTATAAGTCGCACTGGAGTATGAAATGCGGTTGCAAGTGTGAAAATGACAAATAATATCACATATAAGTCGCTCAGGAGTATAAGTATATAAGAATAAATATAAGTATAAGTCGCACCCCGGTCAAAACTATGAAAAAAGGTGCGACTTAAAGTCCGGAAAATACGGTAATCACAATTATCAATTAACCTAATCATCTTGACATCCCTGAAGAAGAGTTTAATCAAATCAACAGGTGCTATTTAATACAACTTTTAATTTATTTTTTATTTGTAGAATTCACGACGACATCAGGAAAACGGTGGATTTGTGCCAGAAAGCGGAATCCGCCGGCGTGTCCTGGATCACGGTTCACGGTCGAACATCCCAGGAACGACACCAGCCCGTCCACTACGACGCGATAAAGGCGATCAAAGACGGCGTTGGCGTCCCCGTGGTCGCCAACGGAGACATAAAGTACCTGCGCGACGTGGAAACTACGCACAAGCTCACCGGCGTTGACGGTACAAACAACTGACTCGCACTTTTTAGGCCGCAGTTATTTTATTACTTGGTTTACGGATTTTTAAATGAAATATATTGAACAGACGGGCGAAATATAAATATAATTTCAATAGATTTTTTCGTCCGGGTTTACACAAAACGGACCACGGGAGGAGGGGGGGGGGAGATGCGGCCACAGGTGAGTGTAACAGTAGATTTAGCGTGTTTTGCATTGGTAGAACAGACGCTTCTAAGTGTGCAGCCTTAGTCACGCCAAAACGCGCTGGAGAAAATGTTGTAAACGGGTAAACTATTTTGTCTTGGTTGGTGGTACTTTATAAAAAAAATTGGATAATAATTAATTTTATTTATATTGTAGAAATCAATCATAAGTGCGGCGGATCCGTGAACCAAGTAATAAAATAACTGTGGCCTTACCAAAATAGTCCAATCTTGAGCGTATCTTGTTTTTTGTCTTCATTCGTGCTGCGATTTAGGCGTGATGTCGGCGCGAGGGTTGCTTGCCAATCCTGCCATGTTCGCCGGTTACGAGGACACGCCCCTGCAGTGCATATGGGACTGGGTGGATCTCTCCATTGAACACGGCACTCCGTTCACCTGCTTCCACCAGCATCTGATCTACATGCTGGAGAGGGTCACGTCCCAGCCAGAGAGAAAAGTCTTCAACTCCCTTCACAGCACCTCTGCGGTCGTAGACTACCTGCAAACGACCTACGGGACCGAACAGGATTATACTACGTAGCTGTATAGGTTTTGATGTTGTTTTAATGTGTTTTTTTAAATTGCGTAATAAATTTGTTTTACATTTATCTGTCTGTATGTAATTATTATTCTGTGTTATTTTTATTTTGTTATATTGTGCTAGCTAGAGTTGAGTTTGCGTCAAAAATCCTTAGACCTACATTAGAAAAAAAAATATTATTTATTAAACACGTATTTTCCGGACTATAAGTCGCAGTAAAATCCAAGATCAAGATCTGACATTTCATCTTGAAATGCAGTTTAAAATAATAAGAGATTAGAGAACATGGTGAATAGGTGTACGTATGCTAACGCTAACACCTTCGGCTACATGACGCACAGACAGAACTGTGGTAAGTGTCTGGTATGTTAACGTAACATATTAACAGTTATTCAGATAACTATAGCATAAAGAACATGCTAACAAGTTTAGCAAAGCATCAGTTTTACCCCAAATCACTAAATCCATTGAATTCGTCTTCCTCTGTGTCACTTCTAAACAACTCCACAAACTCCAGAGGTAGAGGAAGTGCAGATTCTTCTTCTGCGTCGCTTAGAGCCTAGAGCGCCCCCCTGTGTTTGAAAATAATCTACATGTGAAATGCGGTTGCCAGTGTGAAAATTACAAATAATATCACACATAAGTCGCACTCTGGCCAAAATTATAGTCCGGAAAATACAGTATTTTAGTTTGAAAAGCTGCCGGGTCACTGCGGGTCAGGTGGGTAGTTACTCTTACTCGAGTAAAACTTTAGATTACTTTTCCCACCCAAGTGACAAAAAAGCTTTATGTTGACAAAACAATTTGAACGTTCATATTCTTGCCCCGCTCCCTCAGATATGGTTTTCTTTGTGTACATTTTGTGTCCTACTATGCGAAAATACCAGATTGTGTGCATTATTTAATGTGTTGTCCTTCCAATTACATTAACTTCAATACATTTTCATACAATCAGACATTTACTCTTACATCTTACTTGAGTAGTAGTTATCCAAGTACACACATTTAATTTATTTCAAGTCACATTACTCTTACTGGAGTACAATTTTTGGTTACTCTACCATTTCTACTACCGGTAAGTACATTTATAGCATCTTAAAACACGATTTATTTAACATGTGAAGTGACGACACAATCATGAGTTGCATTAATATAATATAGTAATAAGGTCTCCATGGAGACCTTATTGCGTTGCGTAGAAAATGTCCAGAATATGGCTTTAAATCTATCTTCAAGCAAGTGACAGCGATGAAGTATACTGAAAAAAACTCATTGGTTACAATTACAAATCTGTGGCGAGGAAATGTTCATGCAAATGTAGTGGACCCTCATCAGAAAAGCTACACAGTGAACCTTTAAGAGCTGATATGAAGCAAAAAATAAATTATTCTTTCTAGAACAAAAACTACCGTCAGTTTCATAGTGTTCAGTTTCCTGTATGTAACACTGGTCTAAAGATCATATTTAGATTCCATGTGATTTCTATTAAATATTGAGTTAAAATCACTGTGGCTACGGTCCTGGTTTTCATCGTATTGAAATCTGAAATCCAGGGATGAAAATCTCTGAATCCACGCCATAGAACTACGCTTAGAAAATAGACTCGTCTTATTTTGAAGGATGAGACGGAAGTTGTGACGCGACTGTCATACTCGGATGCGGAAGTCAAAGTGGACTTTATTATCCGCCGTGTTGCTGTCAGCGTCTGAATAATCTGGTGAGTTATGTCATACAATGCTACTTTAATTAACTTTATATCAACACCGTTCGCTTTACATTCACACGGTAAATTAGACTTCTTGCTTTTTGGGGGAACGCGCTGATTGGAAGGTGCGATGACGACTTATATCAACACTTCCTGTATTACGCTCCTCATTTGCTTGTGTTTCTGATTCTAAAACGTGTCAAAAATATTATCTAAAGTTCCCAACCAGAATGCTTAATGTGTGATATTCCCATCCGTGTTGTCATCTGTAATGGCAGAAATAAGGCAAGGAAGCTAGTTGCTTTGTCTCAATGTCGGTGTAATCCCTCATTCGTCCAGGCGTGTTCCATAGTAGAAAAAAGCTTCAGTTGTAGTCATCTGGACTCAGTTTGAAAAAATAGACGTTTCGACTCTCATCCAAGAGTCATTGTCAATAACAGAATTTAGATCGAGAACTCCGATATTAATACTGTTCTGTGGTAAGACCCACCCATTGGGAGGAGCCTTCCTGAAGTAGAAAGAGTTGTTTGTTTCAACAGAAACTCCCCCCTTGTATCTACCGAGCCTATTCAGAATCTTAATGGGCTATTAGAATCCTCTTTGTCTTTGTGAGACCCTGGCTCAACCACCCTGAGTACCTGATTAGCATCTGAATGTCCTCTACCTTTCCAGGGGTTCAGTAACCCATTATAAATAACAGGAAGATTAAACCTTAGCCCTCCATTTCTGTTTAAAGAAGGTCTTTCTTTTTTAACAAAAATAGCTTCCTTGACTCCTCTTTCAAACCATCTTTTCTCCCTGCTTAAAACCTTCACCTCACCGTCTTCAAACGAGTGATTAGAGGCTTCAAGATGGAAATGCACGGCACTCTGAGGTCCTGAACTAGTATTTCTTCTGTGCTGATAGAGCCTCTTGTGTAGAGGCTGTTTTGTCTCACCTATGTACCGTTCTTTACAGCTTTCTTCACTGCATTGGATCGAATAAACTACATTGCTCTGTTTTTGAGTCGGCAACTTGTCCTTAGGGTGAACCAGTTTTTGTCTTAAAGTGTTTCCTGGTTTAAAATAAACAGGGACTTCGTGTTGTCTAAAAATTCTCTGCAGTTTTTCCGACAGGCCAGACACATAAGGGATAGAAACACCCTTCCTTCTCTGTTCAGTTTCCCTTTTGTCCTGCTTCTTGGTTCTCTTCACTCTGTTGAGAGCCCAAGCGGGGTAACCACAGGCTGAGAGGGCATTTCGGACATGTTTTTTCCTCTTTCTTCTTGCCCTCTGAGCTGGTGGGCACACCTTGAGCTCTGTGTTGTAAGGTTCTGATCACCCCCAGCTTGTGCTGTAGTGGGTGGTTGGAACCAAAGAGCAGATACTGGTCTGTGTGTGTAGGTTTCCTATATACTTCTATTTGGAGTTTCCCGTCCTCTCCTCTGATCGTGGAACAATCAAGAAAGGCCAAGGAAGGCGATAAGGAGAATCGCTTGGCCTTTCTTGATTGTTCCACGATCAGAGGAGAGGACGGGAAACTCCAAATAGAAGTATTTATCAGCACAGAAGAAATACTAGTTCAGGACCTCAGAGTGCCGTGCATTTCCATCCTGAAGCCTCTAATCACTCGTTTGAAGACGGTGAGGTGAAGGTTTTAAGCAGGGAGAAAAGATGGTTTGAAAGAGGAGTCAAGGAAGCTATTTTTGTTAAAAAAGAAAGACCTTCTTTAAACAGAAATGGAGGGCTAAGGTTTAATCTTCCTGTTATTTATAATGGGTTACTGAACCCCTGGAAAGGTAGAGGACAAGAACATTTAGATGCTAATCAGGTACTCAGGGTGGTTGAGCCAGGGTCTCACAAAGACAAAGAGGATTCTAATAGCCCATTAAGATTCTGAATAGGCTAGCTCGGTAGATACAAGGGGGGAGTTTCTGTTGAAACAAACAACTCTTTCTACTTCAGGAAGGCTCCTCCCAATGGGCTGGACTTACCACAGAACAGTATTAATATCGGAGTTCTCGATCTAAATTCTTTTATTGACAATGACTCTTGGATGAGAGTCGAAACGTCTATTTTTTCAAACTGAGTCCAGATGACTACAACGGAAGCTTTTTCTACTATGCTTTGTCTCAATGTTAAGGTGATTTAATCTGGCGTTTCTCTCTGGTACATCATATGATTAGAATCTCCCTCTTGTCCCATGTCCTCCTCATTTATACACCTCAGTCACATGACCTCTCAGGTACCAAGGAACAAAGGGGCAAAAGGAGCAAATGGAACACACGAGGAACAGGGCTTCCAGGAAGGAGACAGTAATTACATTTGCATTAATTTAATTCACATGTTTTGCTGTCTTTAGTGTGAAACAGAACGTGGGACTTCCTAGTCACTCCAGGAGGTCCGGACATGTACATTTCCAGGCAAAGAGGGGTTGTGTCAGGCTGTTGACTTTGTTTGTTTGTTGAAATAGAGTTGAAAATTAAAAAGCATAGGGCCAGATTATATTTTTCCACAACACATCTTTTCTAAATGTATTAGATTATTGCAACATAGAGCAAATCACTAATAATTTGAAATGTAAATTGTACAAATTATTATGACGTTGTTGTTTTACTACATATGTTTAAACTGCACATATTTACTATTGCACATATTAAGCCTCTATTAATGTTATTGTTAATTCCATTGTATATTTGACAAAACAAAAATAAGGGGCATTTGAATTAAAAAAAGAAATACCGGTAAAAGTAATAATAATAAAACATACTAGTATTTTATCTATTTAAAAAAAATAATAATTACAAAGTCACATCTGCTGCGTGACATTTTTTCTCCAGCCTGGGTGCAGTGAAGAATCTAGATTTACCAGACCTGTGTACATTAGTCACTGCTCCACCCAAGTCTGGACAACCTGAACTAATGTGCACGGGTAAGTTCAGTCATGGTTCTATAAAAACTCTTCTTTACAGACGTCCTTTCACCATGACGCTGCAGTGGACCGTCGTGGCGCTCTTCCTGTACGTGGAGATGGGAGTTCTGCTCATCCTCTGCATACCGTTCATCTCACCGAGAAGGTACGGCCATAAGTGATGTTGGAGTTTAATGCTATTGTGGGTGACCTCTTTTTGTGTGTCTGCAGGTGGAGGAGCATTTTCCACTTGAGAATATGGGGCTTTTTGGCAAGATTTTGGAATAAAGTGTTTCTTACTATGATTATCATCCTTATTGTTCTCTTCTGCGGTGGGTTTGTTCATTTTCTACTCACAATTTATCTCTTTTTTTTATATTTAATACGAAAAAAGCTACATTAATAAGACTGTAAAGTGAACAAAAGCAAAAACAATCGTCAGTCCCTCTGTATCGGTCCCATCTGTCCAAATGTCTGTCAAATGTGTCTATTTTCAAGCTCAACGTAAAAGTACCGGTCGTGTTTGTGCAGTTCAGTCCCTGTTAGTCATTATTGAAGTATATTCCACAGGTATCCATCGATTGTTCC
The DNA here is from genome assembly GCF_026437365.1 of Eucyclogobius newberryi. NCBI lineage: Eukaryota > Metazoa > Chordata > Actinopteri > Gobiiformes > Gobiidae > Eucyclogobius > Eucyclogobius newberryi. The sequence continues at coordinate 21,261,220 of NW_027315724.1, forward strand.
CACTGTTGGTGATATATGTCCCGGAAACATCGTTCCTTTCAGCGACTCGATTTGTTTTGTATGCTCCCTTATGCTTTTCCTTTGCTTTCCATAGATGCCGTGCGAGAGGTGAGGAAATATTCTGCTACAGATGTCGGGGCGAACGCCAGGCTGCAGCCCAACATGTACGACCACCTCCACATGAAGCTCTTCAGAGCCCAGCGGAACCTGTACATATCCGGATTTGCCGTCTTTCTGTGGCTGTAAGTATTTAATGACCACATTCTCTCGCAGCTTACCACATTGCAGTGCATGAAAATGTGTTTCTATTTCTATAGGGTGATGAAGCGTGTGATCACCATGCTAAGCCAACTGGCATCGATGTCCGATACTACAGCTGCTCTCCAGGCACGGGCGGATCGAGCGGACCAGGCTGCTAAGAAATACATGGAGGACAATGAGCAGCTAATGCAGGTAGTTGCATTTCGCTTAATTCAATCTTATTTCATTAATTCTGCGTACAAGGTCGTTTTCTCTGAGCCTCACGAAAAGCACTCTTGTTTAAAATCTTCAAAATTTGTGACGACGTAGATAGAAATCCGGAGCTTTCCTGTGCTGTTTTTTTTAAGCCCATAAAGCAAAAGTATTTCTTGCTATCAAATCAGGTTCATTATTACTACATACCGTATTTTCCGGTATAAGTCGCACTGGAGTATAAGTCGCACTGGAGTATAAGTCGCACTGGAGTATAAGTCGCACTGGAGTATAAGTCGCACTGGAGTATAAGTCGCACTGGAGTATAAGTCGCACTGGAGTATAAGTCGCACTGGAGTATGAAATGCGGTTGCAAGTGTGAAAATAACAAATAATGTCACATAAAAGTCTCTCCGGAGTATAAGTATAAATATAACTATAAGTCACACCACAGCCAAAAATAGTCCGGAAAATACGGTACATATTTGTATAGGCATGTCTAGGCAAGCTAGCTGTTTTTTTTTTTCTCCAAGACAATTCCTTCTGCAGCCAGTAGAGTGAGTGCTAACACAAAACCCTGATGAGGGAACGCCTGCATGATTTAAAGTTATGTGTGGTTTTCAATACATTTTAAGTTCTAAAACATAGCTATTCGAGAGCGTGTTTAACAATACAAATAATGCATCATATGTGTCCTGTCCTGTGTACTGTCACTGTCACTAGTTCTGCTGTTTACTCTTTTCTTAGTCTCTAATGGAAGGAAAAGGTGACAAAGTTTCGGCAGAAGGAATGGAGTTGCTGCGGGGAGAAATGAAGCGACTGAAAGACGAGTTGAAGGGATCTGATGAAAGTGAGTACCGTATTTTCCGGACTATAAGTCGCACCTTTTTTCATAGTTTTGGACTTATACTTATATACTTATACTCCGGAGCAACTTATAAGATAAGATAATCCTTTATTGTCCCACATGGGGAACTTTCATTGGTGCAACGCAGGTAGATACAGAGGTAGATACAGAAGAAAAGAACAGATCACTTATAGGAAGTTTGAAAAACACTCTCAGTAGAAGATCTCCTATAAACAAAAATTCCCATAGACAAAACCTCCCATTACCCAACAAGGGATGGAGGGGGAAAATAATGAAGATAAAAATAAATAAATAAACAAATACCATTGCATCATTGCATGTGATATATGTGATATTATTTGTTATTTTCACACTTGCGACCGCATTTCATACTCCAGTGCAACTTATATGTTTTTTCTTCTCTATTATACATTTTTTGGCTGGTGTGACTTATACGCTAATACAGTATTAGGGATTTTGAAGTGCCATGTTTAGGATTTTTCCTCTCCTTCATTGAGATGGCGAGCGTTATTGATACGCAGAGCCACACAGTTAAACCGGCATTTTGCGAATTTAGTTGTCGCTTTGTAGCATTTAACTCATTCTTGACAAATATATTTCACGTTCTACCCGGGTACTGTATTTTTATTGGACGTTGTTGTGATTTCAGCGTTGACAAAGTCTCACGGCGAGGTGGAGGTGATGAAGAAGAAAATGGACGGTCTGGCCCGGGAGTACGACCGTCTGCTGAAAGAACACCAGGAGCTCCAGGTGAAAGACGCTCTACACAAATGTGGTGTCTGCTTCCTGTCACATCTCGCTTGTCTTATGTGATCATGGAATTATCATCTGTTTATTCGTTTTAGATTCGAGAGGATGCAAGAGACAAGAAGTCCGACTGACAAGTGCAAAACGATAGTGAATTCCTGATCCAGACGTGCTGTATAAGCCTTCACAGTAGCGGTCGGTTTGTTTGGGGGGATTTCAGAATGTGCACGCGTCATGTATTACTGTATGGAATAGATAACACAATTTGATCCATGTATGCTGTAAATGGGATTCCGTTGCCAGTGTAAAAACTATATTTCATGATCTTTTATTGTGGTGAAAGAACGTCTGAAGTGCATGTGTGAGCCGAGCGTACGCAGGGCTCTGTGTGCAGTCGTGGAAGTACTACTGTGTTATTTTAAGCATTGCGTTAATAAGTGTACCGTATTTTCCGGACTATAAATCACACCTTTTTTCATAGTTTTTTCACACTTCCTCTACCTCTGGAGTTTGTGGAGTTGTTTAGAAGTGACACAGAGGAAGAAGAATTCAGTGGATTTAGTGATTTGGGGTAAAACTGATGCTTTGGTAAACTTGTTAGCATGTTCTTTATGCTATAGTTATCTGAATAACTGTTAATATGTTACGTTAACATACCAGACACTTACCACAGTTCTGTCTGTGCCTCATGTAGCTGAAGGTGTTAGCGTTAGCATACGTACACCTATTCACCATGTTCTCTAATCTGTTATTATTTTAAACTGCATTTCAAGATCTTTTGGTCTTGGATTTTATCACATATATTTCCAAAATCATACTCCAGTGCGACTTCTATATGTTTTTTTCTATTCTATTATGCATTTTTTGGCTGGTGCAACTTCTACTTCGGTGCAACTTATAGTCCGGAAAATACGGTATGTCATGTTCAGTCTTGTGTTCGAGTTGTGTATGGAATGAATGATTTTGCACTCTTAAAACATGTTCAGTCTGTTTTGTTTGGTGACACAATTTATATTTGTAAGAAATTTAAAACATGGTCTTAATGCCTTTTCTTTGCACACATTTTATAAAATATTTTTTCCTGATCGTTTTGTATGGAATCTTCATAATAAAAAGATAATTGATTTAATTGAATTTGTTTTTTAATGTCACATCAGTACGACATTTACAAAAATAAGTAAAAGTATGTATATTATTCATATTTATGCATGTAAATACCTCCATTTATGAGATTAGATTTCTGCTTTTCTGAGACCAAACTTGATTGAAAGAACACACAGTTACAACATACAAAGCTTAAAAGTATAGAGTAAGTAGAAGGCGATGTAAACTGTCCTCTCATAAGTTGTACTTTCATGTTCAGTTGTTTGAGAACTACCTGAGCTGGCTACAGACGAGAATATCAACGGTATATTCTGTAGATTTGGCACATCGGAACTTTGACCCACAAATAACGTCATACATCAAGTCTAGTACAAAAGAATACGCACAGAAAATGGCTGGTGACTCTGCTACTCCTAAACTAGCCCACTTAACAACCTTAACAACCTTTGCTGTTGCAATCCAATTAAAATCACAGTTTTAATGGTTGCAAATAGAAAAAACTGCAATGTGAACAACAAAAATATCCCGTCTTATTCTGTATAAAACCTGCTAACTGTAGTTTAGACTTGGATTGGAAATACACAAAGAAATGGACCAAACCACGGCAGAAAAAGCGATACTACATGAAGTAATTGAGGCACTAATACCAAGAACCAACCGTTTCCTCACATTGAGACGTACTTTACAACCGCCGGCAGCGCCACTGACGTGAAAGATATTCTGTGCGTTTTTCGATACATCAGTCAGTGGTCATGCTATAAAACCTCTACCCTTTCTGTCCTTATTTCTGTTTACCTGTTGTTGTGTTACAGTGAATGCGCTTTTCTGGTCTTATGCGCACATGCCAGGAAGAAAACAGTTGCCTTTATAAAGCACAAATAAGAGTAATAGTAATTGTAACAGAAAAATGAATAATTTAGAGGCAGTTTAGTAGTTCATATGCTGGTACTATATATATATTGTTTCTCCTGAATTAGTCCACACGAAACATAAGTCATCAAAAGAGGAAAATAAAACCGTGTGATGAAAAAATAAAACCATGTATATGTTCAAGAAATATTCATACACATTAACGTCTGTCATACATTCATATAAAGCAGGGGTGGGCAATTATTTTCCTCTGAGGGCCATATTCGAATCCAGGCAAGGAGTGGAGGGCCAGCCCGCCATCATTGGTGTGAAGAAAAAAAAATCAAAAAAATTAAATATCAAATAAAATATCACTTTTCTGTCAAATATAGGCTATTGAATCTATTATTTATTTCCTTTCGCGTCATATTTATTAAGGATACAAGTGCAGACTGATGCCTGAGGGCAAAAAAAAAGATAAAAATAAATATTACTTGGCATGTTTGGCGGGCCGGATTATAAAGACAAACGGGCCACATGTGGCCCGCGGGCCGCAGTTTGCCCACCCCTGGGCAATATATATTTATATTGTAAAGCCTTACCCTGCCTTGTACAAATATAAAAACTAAGCTTTACATGATCGGATATTGAGAGTGATGTATAATTCCCTGGATTTGTTATTCTTATATACACAGTGGGTTTTTTTTTGTTCGAGGGAGGTCCACATTTCTTCACAACCGCATTTCTCTGTCCGACGTGGTCTGTGACTGCTCCAGCGCCTCCTTCCTCAGCGCCTCCAGCTCCGCCCCTCCGTTGGCGACCGCGCCCCGCAGGCCGTTCTTCTCCTCTTCTTTCAGCTGTCGGCCGAGCAGAACGAAGCCGGGGATGCAGATGACGAAGGAGACGGTGCGCAGGCTCAGGGTCAGGCCCAGGTAGGCTATTCTGTAAGAGACATCCACATGGCATTGTCTTTGGTTCAAGTTAGCTGCACCTACGACCCTGCAGCAACCCTACAAGCCTTAGAACTATAGCCCTACACGCCTTAGACCTACAACCCTACAAGCCTTAGACCTACAGCCCTACAAGCCTTAGACCTACAGCCCTACAAGCCTTAGAACTACAGCCCTACAAGCCTTAGAACTACAGCCCTACACGCCTTAGACCTACAACCCTACAAGCCTTAGAACTACAACCCTACAAGCCTTAGACCTACAGCCCTACAAGCCTTAGAACTACAGCCCTACAAGCTTTAGACCTACAGCCCTACAAGCCTTAGACCTACAGCCCTCCAAGCCTTAGAACTACAACCCTACAAGCCTTAGAACTACAGCCCTACACGCCTTAGACCTACAACCCTACAAGCCTTAGAACTACAACCCTACAAGCCTTAGAACTACAGCCCTACAAGCTTTAGACCTACAGCCCTACAAGCCTTAGAACTACAGCCCTACACGCCTTAGACCTACAACCCTACAAGCCTTAGAACTACAACCCTACAAGCCATAGACCTACAGCCCTACAAGCCTTAGACCTACAGCCCTACAAGCCTTAGAACTACAACCCTACAAGCCTTAGACCTACAGCCCTACAAGCTTTAGACCTACAACCCTACAAGCCTTAGACCTACAACCCTACAAGCCTTAGAACTACAGCCCTACAAGCCTTAGACCTACAACCCTACAAGCCTTAGAACTACAACACTACAAGCCTTAGACCTACAACCCTACAAGCCTTAGAACTACAACCCTACAAGCCTTAGAACTACAGCCGTACAAGCCTTAGACCTACAACCCTACAAGCCTTAGAACTACAGCCCTACAAGCCTTAGACCTACAACCCTACAAACCTTAGACCTACAACCCTACAAGCTTTAGACCTACAGCCCTACAAGCCTTAGAACTACAGCCCTACAAGCCTTAGACCTACAACCCTACAAGCCTTAGAACTACAGCCCTACAAGCCTTAGACCTACAACCCTACAAACCTTAGACCTACAACCCTACAAGCCTTAGAACTACAACCCTACAAGCCTTAGACCTACAGCCCTACAAGCCTTAGACCTACAACCCTACAAGCCTTAGAACTACAGCCCTACAAGCCTTAGAACTACAACCCTACAAGCCTTAGAACTACAGCCCTACAAGCTTTAGACCTACAACCCTACAAGCCTTAGAACTACAGCCCTACAAGCCTTAGAACTACAATCCTACACGCCTTAGAACTACAGCCCTACAAGCCTTAGAACTACAACCCTACAAGCCTTAGAACTACAATCCTACAAGCTTTAGACCTACAACCCTACAAGCCTTAGAACTACAGCCCTACAAGCTTTAGACCTACAACCCTACAAGCCTTAGAACTACAGCCCTACAAGCCTTAGAACTACAGCCCTACAAGCCTTAGAACTACAATCCTACAAGCCTTAGAACTACAACCCTACAAGCCTTAGAACTACAGCCCTACAAGCCTTAGAACTACAGCCCTACAAGCCTTAGAACTACAGCCCTACAAGCCTTAGAACTACAATCCTACAAGCCTTAGAACTACAACCCTACAAGCCTTAGAACTACAGCCCTACAAGCCTTAGAACTACAGCCCTACAAGCCTTAGAACTACAGCCCTACAAGCCTTAGAACTACAATCCTACAAGCCTTAGAACTACAACCCTACAAGCCTTAGAACTACAGCCCTACAAGCTCTTAGCAACAGTTATGGACTTTACTGACTCTCAGACACAGACAGAATGAGAACTTTCTTCACTCTTAATATGAAATTGCTCCATCAACTGTTCCAAATGTCCTAAGATAAAAGAGATATCAGAATTATACAACATTATAAACATTATAAACTCCAGTGATTGCTCAAAATGTTGTGGTTTTTCAGGTTGAAACGTTATTATAAGATGTGTACTTTACTTTTGTCTATTATAATGTACATCTAGTAAATGTGTCCTTCAAACAGTGATTGAAGCTGACAATCAATCTGATTTTTAAGTCTAATCTATTTTTTAAGTCTTTCAACATCACATTGACCAATTAGTATTCTTCCTTGAATATGCAAAATTTCTGGAAATGCGAAAAAATGCATTTGAAGACTGGTCACACGCCCTTATACTGCGCAATAACAGTCTGTGCCGTCATTTTGAACCTCAAGAATGTCTTTGGTGCAATAAACCACAATAATTACATGTACATTTACCCATTTTACTTTTACAGAGGAAACGCTGCTTTGGTTTAAGTCATTTTCATCTGACAGGAAGCTATGTGTGTCATTTCCTGCTTTTGAATCGCAATACCTGCACTGTCCCATGGTAATCTATTTTATTTTCAATATCAATATTCAGATCAAATGTATGCTGATGATGCTATTATTAGTTATTATATTTAAACACATTTTAGCATCTGAAATCAGCCACGTTCAAAACTGGGTCAGTGTCTGGTGTTTACAGCTATATTACAGTCTGCATTGTGTCCAGTGAGTGTCCATCTGAGCTTCAGCAGGTCAGTGTTTTCCTGGACGACCTGTAGCTCAGATATTGAATGCTGATATTGAAGGATGTTTTCACACATGTGCATTTATCCCGTACAGAGCACTGCAGCTAGAACAACACTCAAACCCAAAAGCCTTTACAAATATTTGACTAAAAAACTACCCCATTTCATCACTCCAAGTATAATTTTCTTTTTGACAAACGTGTTTGTTTTAAAAATTGATGTTTTATATCATTATATTGAAGGAGAAAAAGGACTGTTTCCCCTCACTGTAGCAAAAACTGCAATTAAACTACAGTTTACTGCTCTTATACCAATATAATAATACCATATATACTGGTATTAAAATAACAAAAAAAGTGGTAACAGTACAATAATATTTAGTATTTTTCAGTATATTAAGTGTGTAGCCTATTAATTGAGTCCATTCATAATGAGGATGCATCCGAATAAATAGTGGAAATATGAAAGTTTATATCATTATTAATCTTATTTTAATATAGAATAGTAAGAATATGTATATGATGTAAGTAAATTAATGTGTACATTTTGTTAAAAGTTTTTAGCATAGTTGAATGAATGAGAATATGTGGCTTAACTATGTCATTCAGTTCAAAAATGTTTAATTGAGATTTGTATAAAATACTGCTCTAAATTGTTATTCACATTGCAAGTAACTAGTTACATCTGAGGAATATTTTCCATGTTTTTTTTTTTTTTATACTATGTGGATAGTAGAAAAAGCTTCAGTTGTAGTCATCTGGACTCAGTTTGAAAAAATAGACGTTTCGACTCTCATCCAAGAGTCATTGTCAATAAAAGAATTTAGATCGAGAACTCCGATATTAATACTGTTCTGTGGTAAGACCCGCCCATTGGGAGGAGCCTTCCTGAAGTAGAAAGAGTTGTTTGTTTCAACAGAAACTCCCCCCTTGTATCTACCGAGCCTATTCAGAATCTTAATGGGCTATTAGAATCCTCTTTGTCTTTGTGAGACCCTGGCTCAACCACCCTGAGTACCTGATTAGAGGCTTCAAGATGGAGGTGCACGGCACTCTGAGGTCCTGAACTAGTATTTCTTCTGTGCTGATAGAGCCTCTTGTGTAGAGGCTGTTTTGTCTCACCTATGTACCGTTCTTTACAGCTTTCTTCACTGCATTGGATCGAATAAACTACATTGCTCTGTTTTTGAGTCGGCAACTTGTCCTTAGGGTGAACCAGTTTTTGTCTTAAAGTGTTTCCTGGTTTAAAATAAACAGGGACTTCGTGTTGTCTAAAAATTCTCTGCAGTTTTTCCGACAGGCCAGACACATAAGGGATAGAAACACCCTTCCTTCTCTGTTCAGTTTCCCTTTTGTCCTGCTTCTTGGTTCTCTTCACTCTGTTGAGGGCCCAAGCGGGGTAACCACAGGCTGAGAGGGCATTTCGGACATGTTTTTTCCTCTTTCTTCTTGCCCTCTGAGCTGGTGGGCACACCTTGAGCTCTGTGTTGTAAGGTTCTGATCACCCCCAGCTTGTGCTGTAGTGGGTGGTTGGAACCAAAGAGCAGATACTGGTCCGTGTGTGTAGGTTTCCTATATACTTCTATTTGGAGTTTCCCGTCCTCTCCTCTGATCGTGGAACAATCAAGAAAGGCCAAGCGATTCTCCTTAGCGTCTTCTCTTGTAAACCTAATATGTGGGTCCACAGCATTGATGTGATCAGAGAAGGTTTCCAGCTCTTGTTTCTTAATTGTTACAAAAGTATCATCGACATAGCGGAGCCATAGTTTTGGGGCTATGCCTGAGAATGAGGACAGTGCCTTCTTCTCAAAGTGCTCCATGTACAGGTTGGCCACTATGGGAGAGACGGGCGAGCCCATGGCACAGCCATGAATCTGTCTGTAAAATTGTCCCCGGAATTGAAAGTAAGTGGTGTTCAGACAGATGTCCAACAGTTTATATATGTGTTCAGGTGTCAGTTTGGTCCTTTCCTGTAGGGTGGTGTCTTCCTGCAGTCTGATCCTCACCGCTGCTACTGCATCAGAGGTCGGGATGCAGGTGAACAGGGACACAACATCATATGAAACCATGAGGTCATCTGGGTCCAGTTGGAGATGTTTCACTTTATCCACAAAGTTGTGCGTGTTTTCCACATGATGTACCGAATTCCCCACAAGCGGAGCCAATATAGTTGTTAAATGCTTGGCCACATTGTAAGTGATGGAATCTGTGCTGCACACTATGGGTCTGAGTGGAACCTCCTTTTTGTGTATTTTTTTGGAAGGCCATAAATGCAGGGCATGGCTTCACCAGGATACAGTCTGTAATACAGAGGCCGGTCTATCGCTTCCTCTTTTTCCAGCCTTTGTAAACAGTCTATCACTGTCTTCTTGTAGCCACTGGTCAGATCTCTTTTCAAGCGCTCGTATGTGGTCGTGTCCTTTGGCTTCGTAATCAGCTGCGTTGAGAATCACAGTGCAACGTCCCTTGTCTGCTGGGAGGATGTTGATGCTATGATCTTTTTCCAGTGCTGAAAGTGCTTTTCTCTATCGTGATATTTGAAGGCGGTGGTTTGGCACTCTTCAGGGTCGCTGTGACACGTAACCTCAGGTCTGCAGCCTCCGATTCAGTCATTTTGTTGTTTCTAATTGCCGTTTCAGTGGCTGTGATGTAGTCCTCTGTAGGGATGTGTTTAGAGGTGACAGAAAAGTTGAGACCTTTAGAGAGCACCTCCTTTTCTGCCTGTGTCAGAACACGATCTGATAGGTTCTTAATCCAATTGTTTTTGCTGGTCGCTAATTTGTCTGTCTCAGTCCTAATGTCTAGCTCGACCTCACCTGCATTCTTTTTGTTCAAAAGAATGTTGAACTTCTTGATTTGGCGTTCTTTGCTCTTCCTGTGCTGTGCTTCTTGTGCTGTCTGTGTAAAATCCAGCACTCTTTTGAAAGCTTCTTCAGGGAGTATGCTAGTTAATGGGCTCGCCCGTCTCTCCCATAGTGGCCAACCTGTACATGGAGCACTTTGAGAAGAAGGCACTGTCCTCTCAGGCATAGCCCCAAAACTATGGCTCCGCTATGTCGATGAAACTTTTGTTACAATTAAGAAACAAGAGCTGGAAACCTTCTCTGATCACATCAATGCTGTGGACCCACATATCAGGTTTACAAGAGAAGACGCTAAGGAGAATCGCTTGGCCTTTTTTGATTGTTCCACGATCAGAGGAGAGGACGGGAAACTCCAAATAGAGGTATATAGGAAACCTACACACACGGACCAGTATCTGCTCTTTGGTTCCAACCACCCACTACAGCACAAGCTGGGAGTGATCAGAACCTTACAACACAGAGCTCAAGGTGTGCCCACCAGCTCAGAGGGCAAGAAGAAAGAGGAAAAACATGTCCGAAATGCCCTCTCAGCCTGTGGTTACCCCGCTTGGGCCCTCAACAGAGTGAAGAGAACCAAGAAGCAGGACAAAAGGGAAACTGAACAGAGAAGGAAGGGTGTTTCTATCCCTTATGTGTCTGGCCTGTCGGAAAAACTGCAGAGAATTTTTAGACAACACGAAGTCCCTGTTTATTTTAAACCAGGAAACACTTTAAGACAAAAACTGGTTCACCCTAAGGACAAGTTGCCGACTCAAAAACAGAGCAATGTAGTTTATTCGATCCAATGCAGTGAAGAAAGCTGTAAAGAACGGTACATAGGTGAGACAAAACAGCCTCTACACAAGAGGCTCTATCAGCACAGAAGAAATACAAGTTCAGGACCTCAGAGTGCCGTGCATTTCCATCTTGAAGCCTCTAATCACTCGTTTGAAGACGGTGAGGTGAAGGTTTTAAGCAGGGAGAAAAGATGGTTTGAAAGAGGAGTCAAGGAAGCTATTTTTGTTAAAAAAGAAAGACCTTCTTTAAACAGAAATGGAGGGCTAAGGTTTAATCTTCCTGTTATTTATAATGGGTTACTGAACCCCTGGAAAGGTAGAGGACCAGGACAAGGACATTCGGATGCTAATCAGGTACTCAGGGTGGTTGAGCCAGGGTCTCACAAAGACAAAGAGGATTCTAATAGCCCATTAAGATTCTGAATAGGCTAGCTCGGTAGATACAAGGGGGGAGTTTCTGTTGAAACAAACAACTCTTTCTACTTCAGGAAGGCTCCTCCCAATGGGCGGGTCTTACCACAGAACAGTATTAATATCGGAGTTCTCGATCTAAATTCTTTTATTGACAATGACTCTTGGATGAGAGTCGAAACGTCTATTTTTTCAAACTGAGTCCAGATGACTACAACTGAAGCTTTTTCTACTATGGAACACGCCTGGACGAATGAGGGATTACACCGACATACTATGTGGATATTGTACTTGAGTCATTTTTTCCATGGAACTTTAACTTGAGTAAAACATGTCATACTCTCTCCAGCACAGACAACGATGGACTCTATCATCCCTAATGGTTAAAAGTTAAAACTGTATACTGTATTCAAGCTCTCTGTATACTTGTGTACTGTACCTGTATACTTTATTCAAGCTCTCTGTATACTTGTGTACTGTACCTGTATACTGTATTCAAGCACCGTATTCAAGCTCTCTGTATACTTGTATACTGTACCTGTATACTGTATTCAAGCTCTCTGTATACTTGTGTACTGTACCTGTATACTGTATTCAAGCTCTCTGTATACTTGTGTACTGTACCTGTATACTGTATTCAAGCACAGTATTCAAGCTCTCTGTATACTTGTATACTGTACCTGTATACTGTATTCAAGCTCTCTGTATACTTGTGTACTGTACCTGTATACTGTATTCAAGCTCTCTGTATACTTGTATACTGTACCTGTATACTGTATTCAAGCTCTTTGTATACTTGTCTGTATACTGTACTTTCTGTATACTATACTGTCTGCATACTGTACCTGTATACTGTACTGTATGTATACTGTACCTGTATACTGTACTGTATGTATACTGTACCTGTATGCTGTGGTATTGTATATTCGACATGCGCCGATTCCTCCACACCTCTTCTGACCCCATTTAAGACATGTTGTATCAATGATGGCTCCAAAGTAAATGGGAGCTGGTATTCCAGCTGCAGACAGGAAACAGCTCAGAATCAGATCAATGTATTATTGTACTTTTGTAGGACTGATACCATTTTGATGACTCATTACATAAACTTAAACAACTGCATTGTACTCACCAAGTGTACGTGTTGCCATAGCATGGAACCCCAAAGCTAAGGACTTCAGCTGTGGTTTAATACACCTGCAAAGAGCCAAATACAACACTAATGTTGTGTCATACACAATGATTTCCATCATATTTCACCCAACTGAAATATTTATGGCAGCCATAGAGAATTTGAAATTCTCTGTAATTTTGGGCTTTGCCACATGAGTTTATCATCATTGTTATTTTCACCAGCACAAGCGTGAACAATCAGAAAGAAATCCAATAATGATCAGATTTATGATGTGTATGTTAATATAGCCCGTGTTGCATGAGAAAGCCTCTATATAATATTAATTTAGTCACCTAACCTTTCGTCAATTATAATGTTGTATAATCTCATATTTCAAGAGGATTTAAGAGAAAAGTGTAGAAGAGTGATTGACCTCGTTTGTTGTGGAGGCATATTTGCCTTTGGGATGTGATGGACGAATTATGAATTATAAACATAAGATGACTTAAATCTGAAAGCACCAGATGATCAGGCTGGACAGAGCTTCATGTGTGGTATATATAGAATGTAGGCAATAACTGAGAGTCAGTGAGACACGAGGCGTGTCTGAGTCTAACAGCTTCAGTATGATGAGACTTTAGAGAAACAGGAAGTCAGCTGTCTAAATAGGCACGCCCATTATCCAGGAGGCCCCGCCCAGTGGGCAGGGAGGCCCCGCCCGGTGGGCAGGGCTTACACAGAGTAGGATTTAAAAGCAGACTCTGAGATGAGAATTGAGAATGACTCTTGGATGAGAGTTGAAATATTTTGTTTTTTTTAAAACTACAATACAACTGAATTTTGCCTACAATGGAACACTCCTGGATGAACGAGGAATTACACTGACTTGCTTAAATAGTACTAATCTTGGAAGTGAAATACAAACGGCCTTCTGTTACATTGAAGTGCATATGATATTATCATCATAAGTGAAGTAAACACAATTATATTAGGTTTTGGTAAATATTGTTTATAGTTTTTTGTAGTTTACAATTTTGCTTCCTGATTGGAATCCGAAAGAAATATTCACATTTACAATCCAATATTGAACCCCTTTATTATTTGTTAGAGGCTCCACAAAGTTGCCATTTTAATCTCAGCTTTAAGACATCCTCCGGCCACACGTTTTGAAAAATGGGAACCACATCTGCACATTTTTAATCCACCTCGATTACTATGAGTTTTTAGAGTTGACAAGCATGGTAGGGAAACCAGTATATTCCTGAAACAAATTCCCTGCATGTTCTCCTAACAGTTCAAATCTGACCTGATGAGCAGCATGTAGCCCGGCGTGCCGCCCAACGAGATGATGAAGGAGGTGATGACCGACAGCGCGAGGAAATAAGGAAACATGCCGTCACAGTCGTCCTTGTCGGCGCACGGGCCTGCACTGGCCGTGAAGTTACCGGCCACATCAATGCAGCTGCAGTCAGAGAAGACCTGGACGTGCACACAGATGACCACGTGAATATGACTCACACATATGCAGTTCAGGTTAAAGAATCCAAACAGAAATGCTACACAGGCTATCAGTGGATTCAGTGTTACATTTCAAGCTATTTTCCTGATCAAAAAAATCACTCTTAATAGAAGAACTCTTATAAATAAAAACAAAAACTCTTATTAACAAAACTCCTCTCATATCTTAATAGGGATGGAGGAAAATAAATAAATAAAATTAAAATATTAAAATAAATAGATAAAAAATAAAATTAAATAATAATAAAATAAGGTAAATAATAATAAATTGAAGTAAAGTAAAAATAGCTAGCATAAGACTAAATAATACTAATACTAATGGTAAGTAAACACTCTTATTTACATCAGTTATATGCACATGAATATGGCCTTAAATTGCTTGTGAGTATGACAGTAATTGCACATGAATATGGCAATGACCTCCCCTACCCCTGGCCTCCTCTACCCCACTGACTACTCTTCTACCCCCTGTTACATCCCCATCATTTTCTTTCTACTTCTTCTGTCTTGTTCATTTTATCTGTATATTAATGTGTATTGTACGTGCTGTCCCCCCCTAGCGCTATATAAATAAAAGCTATTATTATTATTATTATTATTATTATTATTATTATTATTATTATTATATGACGGTATTGCACATGGTTAAGTGAGTAGGTCATGCAAACAAAATGCAATACCTTTTCCAAATAACAAGTGCCAACATACTGAGCAAAAATGTGACTTCTATTTGAACTCACTGTGTCTTTCCCTGAGCCTGTCGAGCTGGTGCAGCCGGCCAGACAGGCAGACACATACGTGATGCCGTTGTCTCCACAGACCGGGTCCCACTCACTGGCCGAGCACGAACAGCCGAGGTTACAGCCTCCAAAGACTGAGTGTTTGTCATTGGATAAATCATCTTCACTGGATTAAAGAAAAAAGGACAGAAAATGTCATTAAAGCCTGTTTCAGCCTGTGCATTATTGAACTTGCACATGTACATTTATTCTCATCATGATAATGTCTCCATCCATCTTTAATCACTGCAGCTATAGTGCCCATCAGTCATTGTATTCTTCATTGTATTTGGCTAATCCATAACATTATTTTCTTACTGTCTTTTGTGTTCAGCTGAGCTACCACAAAGAATACTAAGTCTCATCATGGAAACTGAAATCATTTGTAAACTGTCCTTGTGATGAAGCCATTCTCCCATCTCACAAAACCCTCATCCTTTTCACTTCTTCTACCTTCTTTTGTGTGTATGTATGTAGCTTGACAATCCAATTCAGCGGAACTAAAATCATGCTTTAGCTTTAAAGAAGCGATACTTTGTCAAGACAAAATGGTTCATTCTGACCTGCTTCAGATGCATTGAGGGCCCGGCTGGGGCGAGGAGTCACTGTCCTGTTCACTCCAGGGACATGTGCATGTATTGTTGCTTGAGATTAAAGTCAGTCTGTGTGCTCAGCGTGAAAAAATAAGTTCACATAAGTAGTGGCCAGGAAAGTTTTGACATAAAGCTATAGCTATAGTCTTCAGGTGTCAGATTGATGTGTTTGTTTACTTTCATAAAGGTAAGAAACAAAAATGATACAACATGTCTGTATACAGGCTGCAAAATAGACAGGGGCCCGGGGCCCGGGGCCCGTAAGCACTCAAATTGCCGGCGGGCCCGGGGTTTGTAACAGAGGTTCTCTTTATGACGTCACTGCTCTAAAGGCTAATCTGAAAACACGGACCGGAGAGCGCTGGAGGGTCTAAAGAATAAAGTCTAAAAAATACTGTGGCAGTAATGTAACACTTTGATACCAACCAAAAAACACAGAAGAAGAAGAAGAAAGTCAAGGATGTTTCGACTCACGAAGACGACAAAAGCGCTGAAAAAATCTTTGAAAATTTTATCTTGACATCTTTTTTTCCCCAAATTAATAATATAATTTTAAGATTTTGGATTATTGGTGTCGTCAAAACACACATTAATTTGATGCTTTTTCTTCTTCAAATGGGGGAATGTGACCCCAACTATGGACGCACTTGAACCGTTGAATGAACTCCTAAAGCAAAAGAACCGTAATGTGTCATCCATCTTGCCTCTTTCCAACCCAATTTCCTCAGAACATTACAAGTCTGTCATGTTAATTCATCGCCCAAATGGAAAGAAACTACAGTACGATTCGTTTTGTTGAGATCTTTCTCTCCTTAGAAACCTCATAAAACTGAATGCACTTTGAGTCAAGGGTCTTAACATCATTAACGATCTTAACATTTGTTTCTTGAGATTAAAGTCCGTCTGTGTGCGCAGCGTGAAAGGTAAGAAGGTAAGAAACAAAAATGATACAACATGTGTCTGTATAACTTATCATGAGATGACGTCAGCGGTCTATAGACAAACATAGATAATGAGCTGTGAAGACGGAATCTTGTGTAGCACTTTCCACAGAATTATCTCCTGTAGGTCACAGTAGTAGTAATTCATTTTATAATTGTTGTACTTTTTTCATGGGAGGCCAATAGGGATGTCATTATAAGAACTTTACATTTTGCCAATTTTAGTTTGAAGCATTTTTCAAAATTTTAGAAGATAAAGAAAATTTAATAAAAAAAATTCTGGATACTCTCAATTTAAACTTCATGACTGAAGAGCAAAAAGGACAAAAATAGGAGCTGAAACAGAACTGAACAGTTTTGAAAATACAGAGTAAGATAAGATATTCCTTTATTGTCCCACATGGGGAAATTTCATTGTTGCAACGCAGGAAGATACAGAAGAAAAGAACAGATCACTTATAGGACTGGTTATTGTTTGAAAAACACTCAGTAGAAGATCTCCTATAAACAAAAACTCCCATTTCCCAACACGGGATGGAGGGGAAAAAATGATAAAGATAAAAATAAATAAATAAATAAATAAAAGAGTGCGAGTTCAAGTATCTCGGGGTCTTGTTCACGAGTGAGGGAAGGATGGAGCGGGAGATCGACAGGCGGATCGGTGCAGCGGCTGCAGTGATGCAGTCGCTGCATCGGACTGTTGTGGTAAAGAGGGAGCTGGGCCGAAAGGCAAAGCTCTCTATTTACCGGTCGGTCTACGTTCTGACCTCACCTATGGTCATGAGCTTTGGGTAGTGACCGAAAGAACAAGATCGCGGATACAAGCGGTCGAAATGAGTTTCCTCCGCCGTGTGGCTGGGCGCTCCCTTAGAGATAGGGTGAGGAGCTCGGCCACACCGGGAAGAGGCCCCGGGGAAGACCCAGGACACGCTGGAGAGACTATGTCTCTCGGTTGGCCTGGGAACGCCTCGGGATCCCCCCGGAGGAGTTAGAGGAAGTGTCTGGGGAGTAGGAAGTCTGGGAGTCCCTGCTCAGACTGCTGCCCCCGCGACCCGGCCCCGGATAAAGCGGCAGAAGATGGATGGATGGATGGATAAAAGAGTGCAATTGAGGGTTTAAAGCTTTAACAGAAACACTTACTCCTGTTTTTAACATCAAGAATACAAATGTAGTCACTGTCACTTGACAGATCCACTGACTGGAAAGAGGAGTTAGGTAGGGTTGTGCTTGGTCCCTTTTATGTACTTGGAGTCAGTGGTGTTACAATTACAGGTGATGACACACACACACACACACACACACACACACAAACACACACACACACACACACACACACACACACGTAATCCCTCCTCCTCCCGTGCTTAATTGTGGTGACTCACCTGTTGTATGTCAGCGTCACCCCGGCAACCTTTGCGTTCTCACAGCTCATGGCAAAGAAGAAGAGCGAGAGGACGTAGCCAATCAGCGAGGTGGTGAAGGCGAAGCGCGCAGCTCCCATGATGTTGAGCTTGAGCCTCTTCATGAGCAAACCTCCAGAGAACATCCCCAACGCCACAGCCGGGATGTTGATCACACCTGGAACACAAAAGAGCAGGCGCCACTGTTCAGTCTGTCTCTATCACTCCTCCAGTGTTTAATGTAGAACAACTGTCAGGCGGAAAGGCAAATAATAAATAAATAAATGTGTATTTTCACAAAGTCTGTATAAATGATAGCTGAGTGTGACCTGCAGTGTTTCCATCGTTTATCTGCTTTTCTACAGCTATTTGCTTGATTTTCTTCTTTTAGATGTCAAATACAAACTCAATATTACGCCGAGTTGTAGACTTTTGTATTTGTTCTCAGACTGTAGTAGCTCTTGCACATTTTAGTTGGTTTTGGGCTCTTATAGAAGGACATTTTAGTATACAATCAACCAAAATTCTGAATGTTGCAACGTCACCTGTTTCTACCTCCATATCAAAATAAAAGAAAGAAGAATTTAAAGAATTTAACAGGATTGAATACCATCTTTTGACTTCCCTCTTTCTGTTTTCTGTTGTGCAGCCTGGATACTGGACACTGTCATTCATCTTGATTTGAACCTGTCTCATAAAAGCATGATCATGTAGTGGACCTCCACTGTTCGCTGACGTCTGTGCGGAGCTGCCTCTTTTATCTAAAACCATCATTAGCACTGCTCTCTAATACCACAGTCTCTTTCATATGCAGCCAATTTGGTCAGCGCTGGCATCTCCCTTGATGAGACCATACGAATACGTACTTTCATCTTGTTTCCAACTTTATTACATGCTTCGTTTGAGATGAAAAGCCCCTTTCAGAGTCACAAAGCATCACTAGTCTTCACATGTGCTCCGCTTAGTAGTCTGGGTAACCCCTTTCTGGTGGCGGACGTCCACAGCAAACGCACATCACATTCATCACATACTGTACAATATACTGAGCGCTGTTTTTTCGAAATGAGAAACAGTAAACGCTGCATGCCACACACTGTAAGACACTAACAGCCACGTGTCATACCCATTAGAAAGTTGGCCTTTGAAGCGGATTGCCTGAAATGCTGTTCGATGTACTTGGGCTTGTAGGTGACCATGCCAATGAGGGAATTGAGCTGAATAATGGTCACACACAGGTAAATGAGATAGAAGGGGTGTCCCAGCAGCGTGCGCAGGGTCGGGATGAAGTCTGGAGAAACAAAGAGGAATCAGAACGTAAGATGTTGGCTTTTCTGAATGAATAAGCAGGTCTCTGTGTTGTGTCTGTCTGGGGGACATAACTGGTCATGACTTATTGTAGAGTCTTCATAGTGTTCTTATGCACTTCTTGTCCCCAAAAAAGTCGTCACTAAGAGTTAACTAAGCAAATACAGCAAGTCTGAGCCTCCTACTGGAGAACTGCTACAAGTGATGATCTTTCAGCGGTAACACGGCGTTTAAACCCGACTGAAACAACCACGTGGAAAGACAATTCCCTTGGTTGGGGAAACGATGTCAGTGTGTTTGAGAATGGGTGAAATCATTCGGCTCAAGCAAAGAAAACATCCAAAGGAGAAGCAGAGACTAATGTGCTATAGATCTGAACCCAGTGAGTATGTTTGGGACGAGCTGGAGAAGGCTTTGTGCTGCGGTCACTCTCCATCATCAGTACAAGATCAACTGTGATAAATAATGCAACACTGGGTGGAAATAAATGTTTTGTAATCAAAATTAAAGGTGATCCTACGAAATTTTAGAGCGTGTAGCAACTTTGTTTAGACAGGTAGTGTACTACAACACAACATTGACCCAAGGAAGTTGGATGCACCTAGCAGGAAATAATGTGGGATTATTTTTTAATGGATTTCAAAACCTGAACAATATATAGCATTTTTTTTTAAACAGTTTGGATTGGCACAGTTAACATTTAGTTTGCCTCCTACAATTTCCTCTGCAAAAAACAAAATGTCTTGTCTTTACGGGACAAGAGTCAATATAAAAAGGTTTGGACCTCTGCAAACATGTTCTTAATCATAAAAGCAGAAGAAATGCAAAATGCAGAAGAAAACAGCACACTCATCTGAATTATGTGTTGTGCATGTGAACACAGCCAGTGTTTGTTGACTGGTCTCACCTTTGGCCATTTCTATGAAACTGCTATGTTCATCTCCTTGATATTTGTTCTTATGAAAAAACGAGTTCTTAATGAAGCTGGTTTGTTCTGGGGGCCGCTGCTCCGGGGTCTGGCTCTCAGACACAGGCAGTGCGCGGGGTAAAAACCAGAAGGGAATGGCAGACAGGAGGGTTATGACTCCTGCAATGAGGTATCCCAGCCACCAGGCGCCCACCCAGCGGGCGTCTGCTGGGGTGATGGTGATGCTCTCTGTGGAAACAAGACACATGGTCAGGATGCTGTGGAGCAACTACTCAAGCCTTACGGCGTGAAATGAGAGACAAACTGCATTAAAAACAGCACTTGTGGACTTCCGGGACGATGCAGGACTGGCCAGGTCAATTTTGCTTTAAAAAATCTAAATTTCTACCACATATCACCAAATACAAGGAGCAAGACGTTTGGAGAGATGTCTGAACAGAGAAAAGAGGATTCTCCATGGTCCGGCAGATGGAGGAAAAGACAAGTGGAGGGACATGCTTTTCAACCTTGAGAATAAAGAGATACTAAGGCTGACTCTTTATCGGAGCAGATAGTCACACTGGGCAGTCAGTGTAGCCTCCAGTTCCAGAGTCTTATTTAACCAAGAGCCTGTAAAACGAATCAATCAGAAAGACATCTAAATCAGACTTCTGTGCAACTCCCTGCTTGCAGCGTGTCCTAAAATTGGTTCAAATTGCAGCTGCAAGACTCTTGTTTGTTCTAATGCAGTTGTGATTTTGGATGTTGCAAAAATACATTTAATTCAATGTCTCCAGGGCCAACATGTTCAAGTGAAAATGGGCAATTACATTATATGACGCTTTTACCATAAAAGTACAGTTGTAGTGTACATAGACATTTTTTAAAGAATGACATACTTCCCAAACTAATGTGGGAAATATAATCATAATCCAATAATATATTTTATGTACTTTAATAGACCATACAGTTTTAATAGTACACCTTAATAATTGAACAATGAAAAGTACAAAAATTACATATTTTATAAATAGAGTGAACTTCAAAACTTGAAACCTGAATTTATTAGAACCTAAAATATATCAATAATTCATGGTGAACAACTAATTATTTATTTAATTACTTATTTTATTTATTATTATTATTATTATTATTATTTTTTTTTTCCTTTACCCCCTAGATTTACCATTCTACATATAGACACACACATCAGCAACACCCAAACATAGCATGTCACCAAAGCCCTTTCCCATTATCCGATCATGACCACTTACAGACCGTTCTACTCAATCCCATCCTGTCAGTTCTGTCATCGTCCTGTCCCACTGTCTGTGTATAATAATAATAATAAAAATTGAATAAAATAATAATAATAAAAATAATAATAATAATAAAAATAAATAATAATAAAAATAAATAATAATACAATATATATATATATATATATATATATATATATATATATATATATATATATGTATATGTATATATATATATATTTGGTGCATAATTATTTGGTTTTATCATTTGGTTTTATTTTTTATTTGGTGCACATGAAATGCTATTATTCGACTTTCATTTACTCAACTTTCGGTGTCCATGACTACAAGGCCAGTGTTCAGGTACAACCATTCGAGGAGCAGCTTATTTCTAAATGAATGCTATTTTTCCATATTTAATATTTCCTTACAAAACCAGGGTTATCCTCATTTGCACAAAACAACCATGAAATTACTATCCATATGATGATCCTCCAGCCAGAATCACTTCAAACTTTCTTTGGACACTCTCTGTAGACTTATAATTATATATACCGTTATTGACAATGACTCTTGGATGAGAGTCGAAACGTCTACTTTTTCAAACTGAGTCCAGATGACTACAACTGAAGCTTTTTCTACTATGGAACACGCCTGGACGAATGAGGGATTACACCGACGTAGACTTATAATGTTTTTTTCGCAATATGTCTAAAACATCTGCTAAAACAATCCACAATATCTGCCTTTTACAATCACTGCAAACTAAGATGAGTCGACCTGGCAATGAACAGAAACGCAACCGGGAAAGTCGTTTACCAATACTCCCTGAGGCCCCTTGGCTCATGCAGGTTTGTACTTGTACTCACCCATCTTCACGAATCCAATGTCCACATAGATCTTGGCACAGAGTGAGCCTAAGAGGTAGCCAAAGACCGGGCCAACCACTGAAATGGTCTGCACACACCCTGTCGATTTTTACAAACACACCATCACGACAAATGCAGTTGATCTGATAAATTACATTTAACATATTTGACACGAGTTGCAGTTCCTTGCATCTTCCTCTGTTCTTGCTCCTAATAACTTACCGACATACAATGCAGCATTCTCCTCGCTGGCAAAGTCATCTATATATGAGATGCCCAAAGGCTGGATGGGTGTCTCTCCAATGCCACGGAGCACATTTCCCAGCAGCACATAGATCCACATGGACAGGTTGGACTCTCCTTCACAGCCTGCGCACAACAGCGAGTAACGCAGATCGTCATATTCACATAATTTACCGATACGATCACACATTCTGAGCACACACAGACCTTTGTGCGGCACGTCCGGTCTGTCTTGGGCCGGGTCAGTGTGTGAGCCCAGATGACACGGAGCAGGGTTAAGTGTGGAGTTGGCCAGCCACCGCACCGACGTCTCAAACTCGTAACTGACGGAGCGGAAACGTGTGGAGGTAGTTAAAAAACAATACATAACAGGCAAAAGCTTAATGTCTTAGCTGTGGTTTATACTGCAAACATTCTCATTTATAGAGTTTTGACTACTTTAAAAGTACAGATAATGCCAACGAGAAGCATTGACTTAAGGGACACGTAAAGTATAACACTTTTGTGCTTTATTGTCCTTTAAACATGCTCTTGATGACCTTTGTCTTGACATATCATATTTTGCAGCATAAAACTATGGGTAAAGTGAGAACCACAAGTGATTTTCTACCTGTAAGGCATTTCCTGATCAAGAGGGAATAACCATGGGAAGACAGACAAAAGCTAGCTTGCCCCCAACATGCTAATGTAGCACATGGCCATCAAAAATCCAACCTTTGTTAAAGCCGAACACATGTTTTTATGGGGGAAAATGCTTTGAAAATACCAGTTGAAATATGTTGGTGATCTAATTTTTTGTATTTATCACGCGTGAATAATGTTTTATGCAATCTTTGTTCGGTAGGAAGGGTTATTCATGAGCAATATGTAAATTATGCTCAATCCATCTTAATTATTCACTTCCACCCAGTGTTCACACCCCTTTTCATCAGCACTTTCCTTTGCTGTGCATCTATTTTCTGTATTTTGTGCGTTTATGTTATTGTGCGTGTGAGGTCAGTATTGTGCTCTACAAACCAACGCAATTTGTCAACCGCACGGCAAATGCATGCACTGCGCCAGTATCCCCCACAATGCATTTCATTGTAACGCTTTCTGTCGGCGCAGTGCTTGCCCCTTAGCAACTTAAGCAGCGAGAACAGGAATAGAGGGAAAGGAATGTTGAACAGTTAAAACGGAGGATATTTTAAAGAAATATAAGGCGATTTTCCAGCAAACAAAACAGTAAAAACGTTAAGGACGCTTCACATCGCTGACACCTATTTATGTCAAGTTTTCCTCCCTGCGCCTCTGGGCAACTTTCAGAAAATCCACACTTAAGTCAAGTGTGTAGTACGTACTGCGAGTATTGGGATAGTATGAAGGTTATGTGAGTGTATGTAATTGCATTTTTGTTTTTTGCATTTGAATTGTTTGAACAGTTTTTTGTATTTGTTTTTTTACATACTATCAAGTAAAAATATTAATTGAATATGAATATGATTTTTGTTTTTAAATACCCTGCTTTAATATTCACTTTGTACTGTGTTTTAAACTTCAGTGTATGAAAATGCAATGTTTGAAAATAAATGTTAATTTATGTTTTAATTCAGTGCAAATACATTCGGTAAAAAAATGTTCAACGTCTCAAAAATCAAATGAGAGAAGGAAGAGACAGGACACAGGTGAGATGACTGAGGAGACGGGACACAGGTGAGAGACAGAGGAGACGGGACACAGGTGAGAGACTGAGGAGACGGGACACAGGTGAGAGACAGAGGAGACGGGACACAGGTGAGAGACTGAGGAGACGGGACACAGGTGAGAGACAGAGGAGACGGGACACAGGTGAGAGACAGAGGAGACGGGACACAGGTGAGAGACAGAGGAGACGGGACACAGGTGAGAGACAGAGGAGACGGGACACAGGTGAGAGACAGAGGAGACGAGACACAGGTGAGAGACAGAGGAGATGGGACACAGGTGAGAGACAGAGGAGATGAGACACAGGTGAGAGACAGAGGAGACGGGACACAGGTGAGAGACAGAGGAGACGGGACACAGGTGAGAGACAGAGGAGATGAGACACAGGTGAGAGACAGAGGAGATGGGACACAGGTGAGAGACAGAAGAGACAGGACACAGGTGAGAGACTGAGGAGACGGGACACAGGTGAGAGACAGAGGAGACGGGACACAGGTGAGAGACAGAGGAGATGAGACACATGTGAGAGACAGAGGAGACGGGACACAGGTGAGAGACAGAGGAGACGGGACACAGGTGAGAGACAGAGGAGACGGGACACAGGTGAGAGACAGAGGAGATGGGACACAGGTGAGAGACAGAGGAGACAGGACACAGGTGAGAGACTGAGGAGACGGGACACAGGTGAGAGACAGAGGAGACGGGACACAGGTGAGAGACAGAGGAGATGAGACACATGTGAGAGACAGAGGAGACGGGACACAGGTGAGAGACAGAGGAGACGGGACACAGGTGAGAGACAGAGGAGATGAGACACATGTGAGAGACGGGACACATGTGAGAGACAGAGGAGACGAGACACATGTGAGAGACAGAGGAGACGGGACACATGTGAGAGACAGAGGAGACGAGACACAGATGAGAGACAGAGGAGACGAGACACATGTGAGAGACAGAGGAGACGAGACACATGTGAGAGACAGAGGAGACGAGACACATGTGAGAGACAGAGGAGACGGGACACATGTGAGAGACAGAGGAGACGAGACACAGGTGAGAGACAGAAGAGACAAGACACATGTGAGAGACAGAGGAGGCGGGACACAGGTGAGAGACTGAGGAGAGAGGACAAAGGTGAGAACTGAGGAGTCAGGACACAGGTGAGAGACAGAGGAGACGAGACACATGTGAGAGACAGAGGAGATGAGACACAGGTGAGAGACAGAGGAGACGAGACACATGTGAGAGACAGAGGAGGCGGGACACAGGTGAGAGACTGAGGAGACAGGACACAGGTGAGAACTGAAGAGACAGGACACAGGTGAGAACTGAGGAGACAGGACACAGGTGAGAGACAGAGGAGACGAGACACATGTGAGGGACTGAGGAGACAGGACACAGGTGAGAGACAGAGGAGACGAGACACATGTGAGAGACAGAGGAGACGGGACACAGGTGAGAGACAGAGGAGACAGGACACAGGTGAGAGACAGAGGAGACGGGACACAGGTGAGAGACAGAGGAGACGGGACACAGGTGAGAGACAGAGGAGACGGGACACAGGTGAGAGACAGAGGAGGCGGGACACAGGTGAGAGACAGAGGAGACAGGACACAGGTGAGAGACAGAGGAGACAGGACACAGGTGAGAGACAGAGGAGACGGGACACAGGTGAGAGACAGAGGAGATGGGACACAGGTGAGAGACAGAGGAGACAGGACACAGGTGAGAGACCGAGGAGACGGGACACAGGTGAGAGACAGAGGAGATGAGACACATGTGAGAGACGGGACACATGTGAGAGACAGAGGAGACGAGACACATGTGAGAGACAGAGGAGACGGGACACATGTGAGAGACAGAGGAGACGAGACACAGATGAGAGACAGAGGAGACGAGACACATGTGAGAGACAGAGGAGACGAGACACATGTGAGAGACAGAGGAGACGAGACACATGTGAGAGACAGAGGAGGCGGGACACAGGTGAGAGACTGAGGAGAGAGGACAAAGGTGAGAACTGAGGTGTCAGGACACAGGTGAGAGACAGAGGAGACGAGACACATGTGAGAGACAGAGGAGATGAGACACAGGTGAGAGACAGAGGAGACGAGACACATGTGAGAGACAGAGGAGGCGGGACACAGGTGAGAGACTGAGGAGACAGGACACAGGTGAGAACTGAAGAGACAGGACACAGGTGAGAACTGAGGAGACAGGACACAGGTGAGAGACAGAGGAGACGAGACACATGTGAGAGACTGAGGAGACAGGACACAGGTGAGAGACAGAGGAGACGAGACACATGTGAGAGACAGAGGAGACGGGACACAGGTGAGAGACAGAGGAGACAGGACACAGGTGAGAGACAGAGGAGACGGGACACAGGTGAGAGACAGAGGAGACGGGACACAGGTGAGAGACAGAGGAGACGGGACACAGGTGAGAGACAGAGGAGGCGGGACACAGGTGAGAGATAGAGGAGGCGGGACACAGGTGAGAGACAGAGGAGACAGGACACAGGTGAGAGACAGAGGAGAAAGGACACAAGTGAGAGACAGAGGAGACGGGACACAGGTGAGAGACAGAGGAGACGGGACACAGGTGAGAGACAGAGGAGACGGGACACAGGTGAGAGACAGAGGAGACGAGACACAGGTGAGAGACAGAGGAGGCGGGACACAGGTGAGAGACAGAGGAGGTGGGACACAGGTGAGAGACAGAGGAGACGGGACACATGTGAGAGACAGAGGAGGAGGGACACAGGTGAGAGACAGAGGAGACGGGACACAGGTGAGAGACAGAGGAGACGAGACACATGTGAGAGACAGAGGAGACGAGACAGATGTGAGAGACAGAGGAGACGAGACAGATGTGAGAGACGGGACACATGTGAGAGACAGAGGAGGCTGGACACAGGGGAAATTTAAAACACAGTACAAACTGAATATGAAATTGTATTTTTAAGAAAAATCATTAATATTGAATTCATTTGTTGTTTGTGTTGCATGAATCACCAGGACAAGTTCCTATGTCTATACATTTTATTTATCGACAAATGGCAATAAACCCTATTGTGATTCTGATTAATATTTTTACTTTATTGGATGTAAAAAAATATATATATATATATATATTTTTTTAAAATCAGTTCACATAATTTAAATGCAAAGAAAATTATTACATAAATTCAGCATAAAATAACAGTCTATGGTCAGGTCATGGGCCTCACACTGTCCACGTCATATACAGTCTATGGTCAGGTCATGGGCCTTCGACCTCTTTTTAATATCTTTATATATTTTTATATATCTTATCTTATATTTTTGATGAACCTTCACTGCCAGAATATACGTTCCATAGTGTCACTCACCGGCCGATGATGAAGTGTGGCAGTGCGATGATGAAGGTGCCAATGGACATGAGGACACAGCCCATTGCGATGATCTTTGGACGATGAAGCTTGGCTCCAAAGTAACTGACAAATGCAATCACCAACAAGTTACCTGGCAACATACAAACAACACCATTAGTAACATCATGACACCAATGTAAAGGAAGAGATCGAGTCATGTGTACATTGTACAGGATGAACTAACATCCATCCATCCATTTTCTGCCGCTTATCCGGGGCCGGGTTGCGGGGGCAGCAGTCTGAGCAGGGACTCCCAGACTTCCTTCTCCCCAGACACTTCTTCCGGGGGGATCCCGAGGCGTTCCCAGGCCAGCCGAGAGACATAGTCTCTCCAGCGTGTCCTGGGTCTTCCACGGGGCCTCTTCCCGGTGGGACATGCCTGAAACACCTCCCGAGGGAGGCGCCCAGGAGGCATCCGGAACAGATGCCCGAGCCACCTCAGCTGGCTCCTCTCGACGTGGAGGAGCAGCGGCTCTACTCCGAGCTCCCCCCGTGTGGCTGAGCTTCTCACCCTATCTCTAAGGGAGCGCCCAGCCACACGGCCGGAGGAAACTCATTTCGACCGCTTGTATCCGCGATCTTGTTCTTTCGGTCACTACCCAAAGCTCATGACCATAGGTGAGGTCAGAACGTAGACCGACCGGTAAATAGAGAGCTTTGCCTTTCGGCTCAGCTCCCTCTTTACCACAACAGTCCGATGCAGCGACTGCATCACTGCAGCCGCTGCACCGATCCGCCTGTCGATCTCCCGCTCCATCCTTCCCTCACTCGTGAACAAGACCCCGAGATACTTGAACTCCTCCACTTGGGGCAAGGACACCCCACCCACCTGAAGAGGGCAAGCCACCTTTTTCCGGTCGAGAACCATGGCCTCGGATTTGGAGGTGCTGATTCTCATCCCAGCCGCTTCACACTTGGCTGCAAACCGTCCCGGTGCATGTTGTAGGTCCGGGTTTGATGGAGCCATCAGGACAACATTGTCTGCAAACAGCAGAGATGGAATCCTGTGGTCCCCAAACTGGACACCCTCCGACCCCTGACTGCGCCTAGAAATTCTGTCCATAAAAATTATGAACAGAACCGGTGACAAAGGGCAGCCCTGGCGGAGTCCAACATGGGAACAGGTCTGACTTACTGCCGGCAATGCGAACACAGCTCCTGCTCCGGTCATACAGGGACCGGACAGCCCTGAGCAAAGGCCCCCGGACCCCCGTACTCCCGGTGCTCGGTGCTCGACCATGTACCGGAGGGACATGGTCGAAAGCCTTCTCCAGATCCACAAAGCACATGTGGACTGGTTGGGCAAACTCCCATGAACCCTCGAGCACCCGATGGAGGGTATAGAGCTGGTCCAGTGTTCCACGACCGGGACGAAAACCACTCTGCTCCTCCTGAATACGAGGTTCGACTATCGGTCGGATTCTCCTCTCCAGTACCTTGGAATAGACCTTACCCGGGAGGCTGAGGAGTGTGATCCCTCTGTAGTTGGAACACACCCTCCGGTCCCCCTTCTTGAACAGAGGGACCACCACCCCGGTCTGCCAGTCCAGAGGCACAGTCCCCGACCGCCACGCGATGTTGCAGAGACTTGTCAACCAAGACAGTCCAACAACATCCAGATACTTTAGGTGCTCAGGGCGGATCTCATCCACCCCCGGAGCCCTGCCACCGAGGAGTTTGCGAACAACCTCAGTGACTTCAGCTTGGGTGATGGATGAGCCAGCCTACGAGTCCCCGGTCTCTAGTTCCTCTTCTGAAGACGTGACTGAGGGATTAAGGAGAGCCTCAAAGTATTCCTTCCACCGTCCGACGACATCCCCAGTCGAGGTCAGCAGGCCTCCACCCGCACCGTAAACGGTGTTGGTGAGGCACTGCTTCCCCCTCCTGAGGCGCCGGACGGTTTGCCAGAATTTCTTTTGTGCCGACCGATAGTCCTCCTCCATGGCCTCCCCGAACTCCTCCCAGGCCCAGGTTTTTGCCTATGCGACAGCACGAGCCGCGGCTCGCTTGGCCTGCCGATACCTGTCGATGACCTCCGGAGACCCACAAGCCAGAGTGGCTTGTGGCCTCCTTCTTCAGTCTGACGTCATCCCTTACTTCCGGTGCCCACCACCGGGTTCGGGGGTTGCCGCCACGACAGGCACCGGAGACCTTGCGACCACAGCTCCGAGCAGCCGCATCAACAATGGAGGCAGAGAACATGGTCCACTCGGACTCAATGTCCCCAACCTCCCCCGGTACATGGGAGAAGCTCTCCCGGAGGTGCGAGTTGAATACCCTGCTGACAGAGGGCTCCACAAGACGTTCCCAACAGACCCTCACAATGCGCTTGGGTCTGCCAAGTCTGTCCGGCTTCCTCCTCCGCCAGCGGATCCAACTCACCACCAGGTGGTGATCGGTTGACAACTCTGCCCCTCTTTTCACCCGAGTGTCCAAGACACGCGGCCAGAGGTCAGATGACACGACAACAAAGTCGATCATTGACCTCCGGCCTAGGGTGTCCTGGTGCCATGTGCACTGATGAACACCCTTGTGCTTGAACATGGTGTTCGTTATGGACAATCCATGGCTAGCACAATAAGTGCAAAAAAGTCCAATAACTGAACACCGCTCGGGTTCAGATCGGGGAAGCCGTTCTTCCCGATCACCCCTCCCCAGGTGTCACTGTCATTGCCCACGTGGGCGTGGAAGTCCCCCAGTAAAACAACGGGGTCCACGGTCGGTGCACTGTCCAGTACTCCTCCTAAGGACTCCTAGAAGGCCGGGTACTCTGCACTGCTGTTCGGCCCATAGGCCGCCACAACAGTGAGAGACCTGTCCCCCACCCGAAGGCGGAGTGACGCAACCCTCTCATTCACTGGGGTAAACTCCAACACGTGGCGGCTGAGCTGAGGGGCTATAAGCAAGCCCACACCAGCCCGCCGCCTCTCCCCGCGGGCAACACCAGAGAAGTGGAGCGTACAGCCCCTCTTGAGGAGATGGGTTCCAGAGCCCAAACTGTGCGTGGAGGTGAGGCCGACTATATCTAGTCGGTATCGCTCAACCTCCCGCACAAGCTCAGGCTCTTTCCCTCCCAGCGAGGTGACATTCCATGTCCCCAGAGTTAGTCTCTGTGTCTGGAGATCTGGTCGCCGAGGCCCCTGCCGTCGACTGCCGCCCAGATCTCTCTGCACCGGCCCCTTATGGATCCTCCTGCGGGTGGTGGGTCCACGGGAGGGCGGCCCCACGTCGCTCCTTCGGGCTGTGCCCGGCCGGGCCCCGTGGGGTAAGACCCGGCCACCAGGCGCTCGCCATCGAGCACCCATCCCAGGCCTGGCTCCAGGACGGGGCCCCGGTGACGCCGATCCGGGCGACGTAATCGGCCTTGTTTGTGAACTCATCATAAAGGGCTTCTGAAACTTTGTCTGACCCGTCACCTTGGACCTGTTTGCCTTGGGAGACCCTACCAGGGGCTTGAAGCCCCCGACAACATAGCTCCCGGGATCATTCGGGCGCTCAAACCCCTCCACCACGTCGGTTCAAGGAGATGTACTAACATGATCAAATATTATCTTGTGTTTGCGGCCGAGGGTGTGTACATATATAATGGATGTGTGTGTATATATACATAGCTATGCTAAAATATGTGTGGTAGAAGGGCTCAGCCATGATGAGTGCCTCTGGCTTATCTTCAGTCCAGGAAAAAATGTAAATGAATGTCCAAAACATTTGACATTTGACTACTGAGGCAAATAAATAGCTCATTATTTTACCACTTTGGCATTCTAAAGACCTAAACTCCACCCACACCCACACCGCCCCTGCAGCAGGTGCGTGTCTCTCATGTCCTCATAAGCTTAATGCAGGGCCAGAGTTTAACCATATTTGGTTTTAATTCAAAGCTAAAAAACAGCAGATGCTCTATAATGATTCAGTCCAGGCTCCAGTCTGACCCGAGTTGGACTGATTAAGTCCTAAGTTAGTCTCAGTTTAGGATCGAGTCAGTCTTGGTTTGGTGCTGGTTAAAAACTCCTAGGTTAGTCCTGGGTCACTGGCCTGTAAGATCTTTGGTGCTATTTTAAATCTTATATATATATATATATATATATATATATATATATATATATATATATATATATATATATATATATATATATATATTTTCAAACTAAAACATCACTGAAAACATTCTATTTGTTTGGATTCCTAGCCGAGCGCTTCATCTTTGAGAATGGCTAAAAAGCGTTCCACAGATAAATCAGCTTTGCCCTTTCTGAAACAAATATGACTCAAGCAAATATGATTGAATAACAGTGATGATATTTCTGTGTATGAGGTGGTGCTATGCAGAGCAGCGACGTGTCTGACTCCAGCAGAAGACGCTGTGCACGAGCCGTGATCTACAGCTCCACCTTAAACACACCAATTAGAAAAAGACAAAAACACTTGAATCTGTTCTCACTCATTCCACCTCTCTTCTTCCTCCCTGTGTTCTCTTTCTCTGTTTTCCTCCCTCCTCTCTTCCTTCCCACTGCCCCATTCTTCTTCTCCTATGTTTCCCTGGCAACACTCCTATAGAAAATGCTTGTTGCCAAGGCCACACATGAGCAGCAGCTTTCAGCAGAAGGATGGAGCACTTGCTCAGCCTTGCCCCCAGCTGAGCTCACCTTTCTCGCTCTGAGGAAGCACGACTCACTGTACGGCGGATTTTATTCCACAAAACAAAAGTGCAAAAGTGCCATGTTTTATCTTTATCTTTCAACGATATTTCCCATGCCACTCTTGAGCGATGCAGCCTATGTAATATTTATGTGGACAGGGAAATGGGTATGTGCAGTGACCTAGAAAAGAGGCAACATATTCTTTTGACCTTCATGTGTGTTGTCTCCATCATATTTAGTATGTGTCAAACCAATAGAGGAAGCTATTGTATTTTTGGATTAATTTAAATAACCTATAATTAAGCAGATTGATTCAAAAGGTAAAGGTTTTCTTATTGAGTTATTCATGATATGCATCTGGTGGCTAATGCTAATTCAGTGGTACATTCTGGAGGTCATAGATCAACATATATATATTTCATAGTTGTAATGGGGTGGGTAATATTTTTATATGTAGATAATGTGGTGAATATTATTTTTGAACATCTGCAAAATTTGAATATCGAGTGCTGGCATATGGTTTATAGTAATACATACTTTAAATTGCCTGACCAGCCAGGACCACATGCTTTGACGTTTTGGTCTGGAATCACATCCAGCTGCTCCCATTTCCAAAGGGCGTGATTGACAAGCGGATTAACCAATCAGAGAATTACATGGGCCGTTCGTGTCTAAACAAACATGAGAAACGGCGGCAATTTGTGCAGAGTCAATAAGTGACACACTAAACTCTGTGAATCTGTGTTTTATTCTAAATATTATGAGGATATTTGAGAGGAGACGTCTTAAGCATTCGAGAGACATGGCGGTATGACCGGTCGATGCTTTTTTGACGACCCCTTGTGGTCCGATTCCTGACCCTTTGACCTTTGAACAGAACGTAGAAGGGACTGGATGGTCAGGAAATCATTTTAACACACACAAGTCGGAATATTGTTATCGGGATACTTCACTAATATGTCAAGATATACATCTTTGGCCCCTAAACTGTATCAGTCCATCACATGGTGAGCATAATACTTATTTGAATAGACTTAGGGAAGTATAGTATAATTATTTATTCACTATATTTACTTTATTAAGAAATTATCAGCAGTTTATGTTGTATACTGGTCATTAAAAAGTTGTCTTTATACTTCATCTGCATATACTAAGAGAAGGTTATTATGTTAATACTAAATGATACTTACAAACCACTTCAGCACTGCAAAACACTTATTTGGAGTATAATACCTGTATGACTTATGACGTAATAAATGACATGGCCCCATCCTGCCACAAAGATGCTAAAGTCTCTCTCTCTCCTCTAGATGAACGGCCCCTTGTCTGCCTGGATGAACTCTCTTATCTGCAGCCCGCCCGTCCATGCTTCTCCCAGAGGTTTTTACTTCTCCCACAGGATTTTTTGCACTTTCTTCCCGCTGAGAAATGGGGTCAAAGGACTGCTGTATCGATATCAGGCTGTACAAAAATACATGTAATTGAATTCAATATGGCCTCTGATCTCCACGGACCAATCACTATTCATCTCAACTCAGTCATTTTCCTTCTGAAGAGCAGGACAAGGAGGTTAGCAATGGAGGAAGAAAAGCTGCTGTGACGGGCGGAATACTCACCTATCTCAAAGCTCCCGTCAATGACACCTATTAGGTAACTGGGAATGTCAAAGCGCCTCTCCAGCTGCGTTATTGTGCTCTTCATGTAGCTTCCCGACAGGGCCTTCGCAAAATAGGCAAAAGACAGCGCCCCGAGGAACATCTGAGGGCCCGGCATCAGATCCAGCACGAAAAAGAGAGAGAGAGAGGAACACGGGATTAAAGCATAGAGCACTCGATAACTGTAGAGGCTTAATAACTCATGGAACTATTTTAGAAGCAGAAATACATTTGCCAGCTAAGTTTGGCTTTGAAAAATAGCAAAACCTTTGAAAATGTTGACCATCTTGTAAAAGAAAAGGCTTAATAAATGACTCATGTTTGTTGGATTCTGACGTGAGCGATTGTCATTATCAACATCACGTTGTAGCCAATTGGGCAATGTAAGTTATTGATAATATTGTGAATGTTGTTTTGTGGCTATAAATTATTTCAATATTGTTGGGTATATTGTTAATTTATAAAATACAACTGATAATAATAACAATAAACCTCAACTAATACATTTAAAGACATGTTTTAGCACATTTAGTTTTCCAAAATATCTTCTGATTATTATTATTGGGGATGAATATATTGAGATGAATAATATTTGTCACCTCGTAGTAAGAACAGCAATGTGTTTCCTACTGTAAGAAGTGTATTACTGTGTGAACACAACACAAATCAGATTAAATACATGGACTGGCCTCACTGACCTACTTTCACCGTCCTTCTTCATCCTAAAACAAAAGGTGCATTAGAGGAAGTTGCATAAGGCATTTGTGCGGTTTATAGATGGCAGATACTGTATATGCATACTAAGCTTGTACATTGGAGCAGGGGCCGGCTGTAGCTCGGAGCCAGGACCTCGGTCATGTGTATTGAGTGGAGAATACATGTTTTCACTGTG
Organism: Eucyclogobius newberryi; assembly: GCF_026437365.1. NCBI lineage: Eukaryota > Metazoa > Chordata > Actinopteri > Gobiiformes > Gobiidae > Eucyclogobius > Eucyclogobius newberryi. The sequence goes on from NW_027315724.1 coordinate 21,295,998, forward strand.
CTAAATGCCACGTGACGTGCACAAAGAAAACCTTGCACTGGCCAGGAATTGAGTTTAACTCTGTGTGGCCTTTTAGAGCATGAAAAGAGTGACCTGTTTGAACTCATTCATTGTTATTATTCTAATTGAATATAGTCCCTGTGTATAAGCATGAATCTACAGAGTGAAGAATGCAGCATTAGCTGCCTGAATGTGGTCAGTGTGTGCTGCTGAAGGCTTAAAAATAAGTTATAGTTTGTGGTGTTGGACACGGTCCACTCTCCTGATCCAGCTCTGGCGTGATAAAACTACAGCACATGAGAGTCACATGGCAGCCATACATAAATTTATAGAGTCGACCTTAAATTTAAAGAAGGAAATCACTAATGAAGCACAATGACCTACATAAGTGGGAGTCAGCTGACTTTGTGATTCATTTGGTCAAGGCGTTTTTGGTATTCATAAAAGGAAATTATAATTATATACACAATTTAAAACATATATGTATATTACAATGTGGAGGGAGGTCTTGTATGTGTGCTGGCTCCTATATATAGACCACAATTGTCTGTTGTGAGACAAGCATATCACATGTATTTTCCTCAGGGTTTAATCAAGAACAATTTTTCTAGTTACATTTAAAAAAATAAATGTAACCTTGTTGCTTGGAAACTTGTCACATGTTTAAATATCATGGATCCTAATTCCTGATCAATAAAAGATTTCAGAAAGTTATAAAACTATCAGTGGTGGGTCCTTTAAAAATGTACTTAAGTAAAGTGCAGTGCACTAACCACAGCAAACTATAGAGAGAATGGAACATTTTCACATCTGTCTCTCCATCTTATGATGCACGAGTCAATTTAAGCTTCACACTCAGAGTGTTAGCTTTGGTGGTCAGGATTAGCTTCTCACTCACACTTCACTTCACCAGAGTGAATAAGCGATGTTCGTAAAAATGATCCAATCAAAGTCCATGTACGTCATTATTTATGTTATTTACAGCTGCACTGTCGGAAACTTTGAGATCTGAAAAGACCAGAATGAAACTAATGAATGTTATAAGACTTTATATACCCTGAGGGGCATGACTATATAACCAGCAGATGACATCAAGAGGTGGGGGCAAGATTTAGAGCACTGAGGAAGACGAAGAACAAAATATTCAGCATGACTTAAATATGTGCATATTGGAAAAACAAAAACACAAAAAAAACAATGAATGATGGTGGCATCATTTAAAAATAGTTTTATTGCACAACATGTAAACACATGACATTTATTGTCCCAAGGCCAAAATGTCCCTGTTTTGGCCTTGGGACCTGTGCCTTAGTTTCACCTGCATAAGGTGCTTAGCCAGCGCTCTCAGAGGGGGCTCACTCCACCCTATGTTCTGTCTCCAATGAAAAAGGGGGAATTAAAGTTAAAGACAATCATAAAGTAAAATAAATAATACTTGGCAGATGGAGAAGGCATGGAGAGGAGGGCCTCATGGAGGATTACTCAAACATAGATCAAAAATGACCCCGTGACCCCCATGGTTCTGGTGAGAGAACAACATTACAGCATGTTATAAACTCAGGATTAGAGATAAAAGGGTCACACCGTGTCCCCCCCATAGGCCACAGCACTGAACAATTCTTAGAAGAAATAAAAGCATGTGCTGCCATTATTTTAAGCGGTCCGTATTATTGTAAGCTACTTACACACTATTGTCTCTCATAACTTTGATGTGATAAAAGCAACACCAGTCTGATCCCATTTTAATATGACCAACTTTCATGTCAATTTGTTTTTGATTTGAGGACATTTTAGTTTTGCTTCAGGACAACAAGAAACCAACACAATCACCAATTCAGAAGAGGAGTCTGGACAAGTCAAACCATGAACCTGTCGAGTTCCATCCGTTCTGAGCTCTGCATCTATCTGGTTTCTGCCATTTATAAATCTGGCACTATTTAAATGAAATATTTTGGAAGTCAAGTCTCCCTTTCTGATCATCGGCTTTATCCAGCACAACCCTGCCCTCTGCCCACGTATCATCCCTCCTCTGGTCATGTCAAACACACCTCATTCATACTTCCCAACTTATTTACCAGTACAATAAATAAGAGGGAGATTGCCCCCCAAAGCGGGAGAGTTAAAATTGTATCAGTATTGAGAAAAATTAACAATGCGATAAATGAACAAAATGCGAATCACATGGTTTATAGGACGAATATCAGTCCCACTTGGAGCACTGCAGTGTGTTTCTGTAGTTAACATGTATAATCAAACCGGTATTTATTTTTAACAGTCTGTTTGTCCTTATTGGCGCCACTGTCTTTGTCAACGCTCATGTCGTTCAACATCATGATGTAGATTTAATAATAAATTCCACCTGCTTTTCATTCTGGGACATAAACACGCCCAGCAGCGTAATCACAACTAACATGGCTGCGCCCGTGTCCCCCGCATGTTCCCCCCGCTCGCCTTCGCTACCAAAATAAAGCATAACGGCGTACAAAAGGTCGATTTTTTATGTTTCGTTTGAAATATCTTCAAATCGGGAGATTTAGTCTCCCGATCGGGTTGATCGGGAGACAGGCCCCAAATCGGGAGAGTTGGGAAGTGTGCTCATTGATCATTCTAACTCATTGAACATTGCATTATTCCTAAAACATATCTTTGACAAATTGTTCAGCTTTGCCACCTTCGTGCAATCTGCTCGGGTCACACTGGTTATGTGGATATCAAATCAACACACTGATATTCATAGATGTTTGATTTTTAACAAGAACAAAAGACAATTGGCTAACTCGTAACTCCATGATATCTGAAAGAGACTTGTTAACGGCACAAATCTGCTCACGAATTGCAGTTCAGCTCAGATTAAAGTCTCCTTGAGTAACAGAGCTTCAGATGGAGCAGTGCCTCCAGTTAGATTGACCCCTCGAGGAATGTTTTTGACATCATGTGAAAGGTATAAATACTGAATCTCCAAAAGCACGCATGTCGCTCAGATCAGACCAGTCACTCATGAGACCTGACAGAGAGGAGTGGCCTGTCTGCTCCAGAGTGGAACAGATCGCTCGGTTGGACATGCTGGTTATGATATGGATCGGAACGCATAACCTAATCCCTGCACCCCGATGATCATGTGTTAGAATGTCGCATATGTCCATTTTTCCATTGTTTTTAGTATGTGGCATATTCATTCATTTTCTGCTGCTTGTCCTCGTTCAGGTGTCGCAGGTCACTACAGCCTATCCCAGAGACTTTGGGCCTTAGGCGGGGTACAGCCTGGACAGGGGGTTAGCGCACGTGGCATTTAATGTGTTTAAATGTCCTAGTTATTGTTGTATATTTTCATAAATGAGGCGTGCTCTTTCCAGACCGCAACCTTCTATTCCGACTTTATCTTAGATCAGGTCTGCCACGGCCCGACTAATTGCGTTAACCAATTAGCCGGGCTATTACGGGAAAAACGTACAAAACAAGCATGTGATCTTGGAGAAAGTATTCGACGTCTTTAAAACAGCGCAGGGGGTGGAATAAAAGTGCTTTCAACTGTAAAAATGTAAGATAATTTGCACTAAGTTTGCAAATATGATCAAAGCTTCACACACCAACTGAATCTTGTCTTTTCTGTACCTTGAGGCTGGAGCAGGATGTGCGGTGCGCGTCTTTGGCCTCGGCGTGGCAGCGTCCGTTCTCCTGCACGCCGCCGCCCTGTTCGTCCTCCGCTGCCGCCTCCATCCTCCAGAAGTCTCTTGACCGCACGGCTCCCACGCAAGGCACTTCTTCTTTTGCCGGCGCTGCATGCAACCCTGCCAACAGAGAACTGGAGCGTGTGACCCACTTCTCGGTCTCAGAGGCGACACAAGGACGAGCACGACGACTGTGTGGACGGAGACGATGTCGGACGATTGTGTGTGTGACGTGTGTCAAGAAAATGTCAAGCATCTCAGAGCTGTAGAGTCGAGTCAGCACAAGTGTAGCTCAATGTGATAACACAAGAGTAGCTCAATGTGTAGCTCCATGTGATAACACAAGAGTAGCTCCATGTGATAACACAAGAGTAGCTCAATGTGTAGCTCCATGTGATAACACAAGAGTAGCTCAATGTGATAACACAAGAGTAGCTCCATGTGATAACACAAAAGTAGCTCAATGTGATAACACAAGAGTAGCTCAATGTAATAAATATAATAATGATGATAATAATGATGATAATAATAATAATAATGATAAATATAGCCGCAAGCGGCAATGATCGGCCCTCGCCACGCCGCCGCCACACCGCCGCCACGCCGCAAGAGGAGGGGGCGCTAACGTGCCCCAATTGTCCTTTTATTACGCCTACTGCTGAATCTGTGACGCTGTCACATCTTCTCCCCTTTGTTTTACCATCAAAAAGCTATCCATCCATCCATTTTCTACCGCTTGTTCCCTTTCGGGGTCGCGGGTGACTGGAGCCTATCCCAGTGACTTCGGGCCTTAGGCGGGGTACACCCTGGACAGTGGCCAACTTGTCGCAGGGCCAACACAGAGACATAGACATTACAGACAGTTCACGCTCACATTCATTCACTAGGGCCAATTTAGAGTCACCAATTTTGCCTAACACATGCATGTCTTTGGACGGTGGGAGGAAACCGGAGAACCCGGAGAGAACCCACGGTAACACGGGGAGAACATGCAGACTCCACCCAGAGAGATCATGTGATGTTGGTCTGGTCCGGGAATCGAACCCATGATCTCCTTCTTGGGAGGCAAGAGCGCTAACCGCCTTTGCCACCGTGCACCCCTCAAAAAAAAAAAAAAAAAAAAAAAAAAAAAAAAAAAAAAAAAAAAAAAAAAAAAAAAAAGCTATTTTATTTTGAATTCTTGGCAAAATGTGCGGCTTCGCCGCACAGACACCGTGACTCTTTGAATGAAAATGTGGATAACTTTTGATGGTCCTGAAGATGAGTCTCACCAAATTTCAGGTTAATATGTCTAACGCCCTGGGAGGAGTTTGTGAAAGTCTAAAGTGTAAACATGTTCTGGCGATTTCCCCATTGGAATAACATGAAAGGTTTCGATCATCGTTACGGCAACGCCATAACAATTATGACATGGGTCTCATTGACTTTTTTGATGGGGATGCCAAAATTGAGTTGTGTGTCAAATTTCATATAATTTCGCAAAACTAAACATTTAACCTCCATATAAAAGCTGTAGGGGGCGCTGTGGCGCCAAATGAATTTATTTCACTTCAAGTAGGTTTAGGGCAAAGAGTTTAACAACTGATTCTAATTTGACGCAATTCGGACTTTATCTGCGCAAACGGCAGAAATTTTAAATATGGGAGATTTCTGAAATTCTAGCTACAGTTTGCGGCTTCGCCGCACCGAGACCGTGAGAGGTATCAATGTAATTTGGATAACTTTTGATGTCCCACTCCTCAGTAGCATTTTCACCAAATTTCAGCTTTTTAGGGCCAACGCCCTGGGAGGAGTTCGTAAAAGTACGACGTTTGGAAAAACTCCGAAGTCATGTTTAGCCATTTTTGAAGCAATATGGCCGACATTTGGTTCGGGGGACGGCGTTGCCGTAATAATATTTTTTACTTCTCTTGTCACCATCTACCTCTGCGCCAAATTTCATGATTCTACGATCAGATTTTTTTTGGGTCATTTCCCATCTCTCAATGCATTTTTGGTACATTTGGTGGCGCTGACGCGCCAATTTTTTTTATTTTAGAAAAGGGAAATAGCCAGAATGTAGAGAGGCACGATTTTTAGAGATGTGCAAATTTTTGTGACTTTTCGTCAATGTTCACTGGGTGAAAAATAGGGGGGTTGGTCCCGAGAAGAAGAAGAAGAAAGAAAGAAAGAAAGAATAATATTCCGATGCGAAAACAATGTTTCCCATTTTTCAAATATCATAAACTATACATTTTCGGAAAGCGCTCGCGCTTTCCTACCTCATGGTGTGGGTCCCTGGTCACTGACGGGTACTTTCGATAATTTTGAGTGGGCTCCGCCCACTTTGTGTTTTTGGCCCTCTATACAGTAATAATGTTCAATTTTTGCATTACATGCTTATATGCACGGAACATGCAAGAGATGGGGAACGTATTCGTGAGCTACTTAGCGCAAATGAGTGCTTTATATGGGGATGACGACCGCTTCGCGGTCGTCATCCCAATGTAAAGTGCTCGTTTAGTGCGAACTTTTGCACGGGCTTCGCCCGTTTACAACGGTAATGTTCCATTTTCCTACAACTAATTAGTATGCACGGGGCGTGCATGAGTGGAGGAGTGCGTTAGTGAGTGTTTGGAAGTGGGCGAGCGCTTCGCGCTCGATTTCGTGCGCACTACGTGCGCACTTTCGCAGCCGTGCTTCGCACGGCCTTACGAGATTAATAGGCCTCTCGCCAGCTTGTGGCGCTCGGGCCTAAATATAGCCGCAAGCGGCAATGATCGGCCCTCGCTTCGCCGCCGCCACGCCGCAAGAGGAGGGGGCGCTAACGCGCCCCAATTGTCCTTTTATTACGCCTACTGCTGAATCTGTGACGCTGTCACATCTTCTCCCCTTTGTTTTACCATCAAAAAGCTATTTTATTTTGAATTCTTGGCAAAATGTGCGGCTTTGCCGCACAGACACCGTGACTCTTTGAATAAAAATGTGGATAACTTTTGATGGTCCACCCCTGAAGATGAGTCTCACCAAATTTCAGGTTAATATGTCTAACGCCCTAAGAGGAGTTTGTGAAAGTCTAAAGTGTAAACATGTTCTGGCGATTTCCCCATTGGAATAACATGGAAGGTTTCGGTCATCGTTACGGCAACGCCATAACAATTATGACATGAGTCATTGACTTTTTTGATGGGGATGCCAAAATTGAGTTGTGTGTCAAATTTCATATAATTTCGCAAAACTAAATATTTAACCTCCATATAAAATCTGTAGGGGGCGCTGTGGCTCCAAATTAATTTATTTCACTTCAAGTAGGTTTAGGGCAAAGAGTTTAACAACTGATTCTAATTTGACGCAATTCGGACTTTATCTGCGCAAACGGCAGAAATGTTAAATTTGGGAGATTTCTGAAATTCTTGCTACAGTTTGCGGCTTCGCCGCACAGAGACCGTGACAGGTATCAATGTAATTTGGATAACTTTTGATGTCCCACTCCTCAGTAGCATTTTCACCAAATTTCAGCTTTTTAGGGCCAACACCCTGGGAGGAGTTCGTGAAAGTACGACGTTTGGAAAAACTCCGAAGTCATGTTTAGCCATTTTTGAAGCAATATGGCCGACATTTGGTTGGGCGGACGGCGTTGCCGTAATAATATTTTTTACTTCTCTTGTCACCATCTACCTCTGGGTCATTTCCCATCTCGCAATGCATTTTTGGTACATTTGGGGGCGCTGACGCGCCAATTTTTTATTTTAGAAAAGGGAAATAGCCAGAATGTAGAGAGGCACGATTTTTAGAGGTGTGCAAATTTTTGTGACTTTTCGTCAATGTTCACTGGGTGAAAAATAGGGGGGTTGGTCCCGAGAAGAAAGAAAGAAAGAATAATATTCCGATGCGAAAACAATGTTTCCCATTTTTCAAATATCATAAACTATACATTTTCGGAAAGCGCTCGCACTTTCCTACCTCATGGTGTGGGTCCCTGGTCACTGACGGATACTTTCGTTAATTTTGAGTGGGCTCCGCCCACTTTGTGTTTTTGGCCCTCTTTACAGTAATAATGTTCAATTTTTGCATTACATGTTTATATGCACGGAACATGCAAGAGATGGGGAACGTATTCGTGAGCTACTTAGCGCAAATGAGTGCTTTATATGGGGATGACGTCTGGTTATGCATTTTATATGCATAACCAGACGTGTTCTGACCAGACGTGTTCTGATCAGATGTGTTCTGACCAGATGTGTTCTGATCAGACGTGTTCTGACCAGACGTGTTCTGATCAGATGTGTTCTGATCAGACGTGTTCTGACCAGACGTGTTCTGATCAGACGTGTTCTGACCAGACGTGTTCTGACCAGACGTGTTCTGACCAGACGTGTACGTGTTCTGATCAGACGTGTTCTGACCAGACGTGTTCTGATCAGACGTGTTCTGACCAGACGTGTTCTGACCAGATGTGTTCTGACCAGATGTGTTCTGACCAGACGTGTTCTGATCAGACGTGTTCTGACCAGACGTGTTCTGACCAGACGTGTTCTGACCAGACGTGTTCTGACCAGACGTGTACGTGTTCTGATCAGACGTGTTCTGACCAGACGTGTTCTGATCAGACGTGTTCTGACCAGACGTGTTCTGACCAGACGTGTTCTGACCAGACGTGTTCTGACCAGACGTGTACGTGTTCTGATCAGACGTGCTGATCAGACGTGTTCTGACCAGACGTGTTCTGACCAGACGTGTTCTGATCAGACGTGTTCTGACCAGACGTGTTCTGATCAGACGTGTTCTGACCAGACGTGTACGTGTTCTGATCAGACGTGCTGATCAGACGTGTTCTGACCAGACGTGTTCTGACCAGACGTGTTCTGATCAGACGTGTTCTGACCAGACGTGTTCTGACCAGACGTGTTCTGATCAGACGTGTTCTGACCAGACGTGTTCTGACCAGACGTGTTCTGATCAGACGTGTTCTGACCAGACGTGTTCTGACCAGACGTGTTCTGACCAGACGTGTTCTGATCAGACGTGTTCTGACCAGACGTGTTCTGATCAGACGTGTTCTGACCAGACGTGTTCTGATCAGACGTGTTCTGACCAGGCGTGTTCTGACCAGACGTGTTCTGATCAGGCGTGTTCTGATCAGACGTGTTCTGACCAGACCTAACTGCTTTTCTTTAGATGAATATCAGTATACGAAGACATTCTGTTGTGCTGTTCTGTTACATGTTTTACAGAAGTGTGGTACTTTATGTCTGGGGCAGCTGTAAATATTAGGGTTAAGGTGTGTAGCTTTGTACAAAGGAGAACCATTGCATCATGTATTTTAATGTAAGCAATCTTCTGGAAAAATAAAAGTAGTTAGGTTGAACTTTTGTCTCCAGTGGTTTGAACATTTGAATCATTCAAGCAGCTGTGCAGAAGACTTTGCCGTTCAGAACAGGAGCAAGGGCAAAGTCATATTGTTGTATGTTGTTGACCAACCTCTCACTATGATTGGAGCTTGGACTTTTGATAAAGATTTTAACTCATACATGTTTAGAATATTATTGCTATAGTATAGCTATTATAATCCATCTTCAAAAAGTATGATCAATTCTCATTTGTTGTGATATTCAATATAATGTAAACTATAGCCTATGAAACACTACACGACGCCTACACCTGGCTGGATCACAGCCTTTGAAAGGCTGCTGGGCGTTTTAGCGCGACACAATAGTTCTGGTGGAACTGGGCACGTCAGAGGTTCTGGGTAATGGCTGTAGCAGACTGAACGGAGCTCGCACAGTTTGACCTACATTCCCACTCACAGAACAGCATCCCTGAGGGAAATGCAGAAAAGAGGATTTCATTGCACTTTTGCATCACCCCAGTTATGAGTTGGGGAGACCATGGTTGGCTGTCATCAGATCTCAGATTGTTAATGGTGCAATTAAAACAAAAAAAAGAGTCAAATAAAATATTAGGAAACTCACAATCAAGATTTTGCAGAATACGTTTTCTGATGTTGAGGAAAAATGTTACAAAAATAAAAAGGTATTGCTATTATAAAGGGAACATTTATTTAACCTGATAGATATTAGTAATATAATAATAAGTAATACAATAATAATAATATTTTTTTTTAAATCCGCTAAACTTTGAGCAGCAGCAACAAGTGTGTGTAAAGTATGAGACATCACATCCAGTGAGGCTGAGTCTTGCGTTATGTCCCATATTCAAGTGTTCAAACATTCAAGTGTAAAGACACTATGCAATTAACATACCGAAGAGTAAATGCATCGACATAGACATATAGAAATATAGACGTATAGACAGCATGAAATATAAACATTGTGCTTTCCAATGTAAACAGAGGCATGAGCTTATAACCTTTAAGATTGTAAAAGAGTTGAAATGCTGCTTAAAGATTGTTGCCTAAAGTACATGTCCCGTTTGGACTCAAATATTTATAATTGGTTAAATCAGAGTTGCTATGACGCATCCGTGTTGTAGGAGCGCTTTGCAAACCAAAAGGCTGCACGTGCTCTAAAAGGACACTTACCTGCCTCTTGAAGCTGAGGTCCAAACGACACAACCTTCAGTGCGTTGCACCAGAGCCAAGGGAAAAGCGGAGTGTCCTGTTCGGGTCAGACTTTGGCTGGAGTGACCGGCGACGCACGAACGCGCACCTGGACTGACATTTATCCCGGAGTTAATTTCCAATTTCGACTTCACGGTTGACTACACTTCACTGGTGTCACAGTCCGACAAATCCAATCCACAAAAAAATAATAATTGAATGTGATGGAACACGTCAGTCTCCTCCCGGTGTTATGTAGGCGCCCGTTACGCGGCGCGGCGCGTCACGCAGTGCGCTCGGGATCTCTCTGAGGCAGATATAGGCGGAGATGAGGCGTTCACTGAGGAGGAAGGTTTGTCTGTATCTGAGGCTGACAGGGACTCACGCCTTCTGCCCCTGTCCTGCTCTATTATCCCGCCTCTAGTGCATTCTTTCTCTGCTCTCCATCCCTCTCTTTCTCTCTGTCTTCAGGCTGCAAACACCGTCCATGTGTCTATAGGTGATAATGACACTTTTCCCAAACACTTCTTTTTGAATAAACTGTACTGTAATTCTAGCAATCAAATATTATAAATATATAAATATAATTAAAATATAAATACTAGCAAATCAGCCACATTTTGAAGTTGTGTTTAAAGACCATAAAAATGACAATGTGCTGAAAAGAAGTGGTTCATGGTGAGTTCTTCAAACAAACGCCTGAAGTAACAATAAGAGGGCTGCACTTGATTACTGTAGATTGTATACTATAGATTGTAAACTATAGATTGTATACTACAGATTGTACTTTCACTTCCTTCAATGAAAAGCTCATCCATCAAAAAATGTGAATTATCATCTTGGGAAAGATTTTTAAGTTTGAATCTTGCGTAGCTTTTCAGAGGAAAATCCATTTCTAAATGAATTTTCCTGCATCTGTTGATCTGTATTCATTTATCCACGCTACACATAACAGGACATGTTGCTATGGTGACAATGGTTATGAAATGTGAAGGATCTGAAACAGTTTGGACACAGTGTACAATAGACTAGTATTTGGCTTTTACTTCACATTCTGCCACCTCCACCAATCGTACTTCCTCTAGCTCCAGAGGACTGTGATAAATATGTGAATGTAATACATATACGTATACAGCTGCTGCTGCCTCTGCAGCTAGCTCAGCTGGGATCCTTCGCCGGCCCCGCTACATCCACAGGGGCTCTGGTCTCTCCCATAACCAACACTCCAACGACGGCTCACCTATCCCCTCACTCTGGACTAGTTTTCGCCCCCCTGTCACCCCCACCTGCCGCACTGCCAACCTCAGCAACCTCCGCCCCCCCACCCCTGCGCCCCCATCCATCTCCACGCCCCCATCCATCTCCCTTGCACTGCTGAACTGCCGCTCCCTCGCCAACAAATCACCTGTTATATCTGAACTGCTACTGGACAATAACATTGATCTGCTTCTCCTCTGTGAAACATGGCAACAGCCCCTGGACTTCTATGCTCTCAACCAAGCCACTCCCTCCAACTACACTTACACTGCCAAACCCCGCCTCTCCGGGCGTGGGGGAGGTCTTGCTGTTATTCATAAAAAATCTACATCCATCACTGAACTGAACCTCAACCTTCCATCCATCTCATCATTTGAATACCTCGCCTTCTCCCTCCCCAACTCTATCACCGCTATCCTGATCTATCGTCCCCCAAAGCCCCACCCCTCTTTCCTCACTGAATTGTCTGAACTCCTCACCATCGCATCCTCTCTCTCTGCCCGCCTCCTACTCACTGGTGACTTCAACATCCACATTGACTGCCCCAACGCCCCACTGACATCCGACTTCCTCTCTCTCCTGGACTGCTTCTATCTCACCCAACATATTGACTTCCCCACCCATACCAAAGGCCACACTCTGGACTTAGTCTGTTCCTCTCTCCTACCCATATCTAAGCCCCACCCCCTCCCCTTCCCACTCTCTGATCATCTCTGCATCCTTTTCTCCGCCCCCCTACCCTCGCCCCACAACCCCAAAAAACGCACCATCACCTACCGCAATATCAAGTCAGTCAACCCCCTCACGCTCTCCCAGCTCATATCCTCTGCTTTCCCCCCTGACTCCCCCCCCTCTTCCCCCGACGACTATGCTGTCATGCTCAACACCACCCTCTCCGACTCCCTTGACTCCCTAGCCCCCTGGAAAACCTCCTCCGTCTCATACATCAACCCCGCCCCCTGGTACACCCCTGAACTCCGCACCATGAAGCAGACTGGCCGCCAACTCGAACGACTCCTCAAAAGAACCCGCCTCACCGTCCACGCCGAAGCTTTCAAATTACACATCTCCTCCTACCGTGACGCTCTCCAAGCCGCCAAATCTGCCCACCTCTCCACCCTCATCAACAGCTCCCACCGGAGCCCTCGCACCCTGTTCTCCACCGTCAACAAGCTGCTCCAGCCACCGGACATCACTCCACCCTCCTCCCCTGACCTCTGCAACTCTTTCCTCCTTGCCTTCAATGACAAAATTTCCAAAATCAACAGCTCCATGACTGCCGTCTCCATTAACTCCATCACCACCCCCACCCCTGCCCCCCCTCCTCTCCCTGACCACCCACCCTTCCCTGCCCTCACCACCTTCTCCTCTGTTAACTCCTCTCATATCATAGACCTCATCACCGCTTCCAAAACCACCACCTGCTCTCTCGACCCCCTCCCAACGAATCTAACCAAGGCCTGCCTCCCTGCTCTCATCCCCCATCTCACCACCCTCTTCAACCAGTCTTTATCCCTCGGCCATGTTCCTTCCATCTACAAACTGGCCTCCATCACCCCCATCCTCAAAAAACCCACCCTAGACTCCGCCAACCTCTCCAACTACCGCCCCATCTCCAACCTGCCATTCCTCTCAAAAACGCTGGAACACATCGTCGCCGCCCAACTTCACACCCACCTCCAGTCAAACAACCTCTATGAACCCCTCCAATCTGGCTTCCGCCCACTTCACAGCGCTGAAACAGCCCTGGTCAAAGTACTCAACGATCTCCTCACCTCTGCAGACTCCGGGGCCCTCAACATCCTGTTACTACTAGACCTCAGCGCAGCCTTTGACACTATAAACCATTCCATCCTCCTACAAAGGCTGCGCCAACTGGGTGTTGAGGGCTCTGCACTTGACTGGCTCACATCCTACCTCACCAACAGGCAAGAGTTCATTTCCCTCTCCGGTCACTCATCCACCCTCTCCCCAGTAACGCAGGGGGTCCCCCAGGGCTCAGTCCTCGGCCCCCTCCTCTTCATCTGCTACATCTTCCCCCTTGGTCACATCCTCCGCCAACTCAACCTGGACTTTCACTGCTACGCTGACGACACCCAGATATACCTCACCACCAAATCCACCCAAAACCCTCCCCTCAGCCACATCGAAACCTGCATCTCTACAATAAAATCATGGCTCACTCTCAACTTCCTCAAACTGAACAGTGACAAAACAGAGCTCCTCCTCATTGGCACCAAATCCACTCTCAATAAAACTGGTCCCTTTTCACTCAGCATCGACACCTCGACCATCATCCCCTCTACCCTGGTACGCAATCTCGGTGTCATCATGGACCCCACCCTCTCCTTCACTCCCCATGTCAGCCACATTGCCAAGACCTCATACTTCCACCTCCGCCGCATCGCCAAAATCCAACACTGCCTCACCCTCCCCGCTGCTGAATCCCTCATCCATGCCTTCATCTCCTCGACTACTGCAACTCCCTCCTCACTGGCATCTCCTCCCATTCCCTCCATAGACTCCAAATGGTCCAAAACTCCGCTGCCCGCCTCCTCACCCACACCCGGTCCCGTGATCACATCACTCCCGTTCTCCGCTCTCTCCACTGGCTCCCCATCAAGCAGCGCATAAACTTCAAAATACTCCTCCTCACCTTCAAAGCTCTTCACCACCTTGCCCCCCCCCCTACCTGTCTGACCTCCTCATCCCCCACCGCCCCACCCGAGCTCTCCGATCCTCCTCCTCTCTCACCCTGACTGCACCAACATCCCGACTCAAAACTTTTGGCGACAGAGCATTCTCCCGAACAGGACCCCGACTCTGGAACTCCCTCCCCCAACCTGTCCGCCACTCTCCCTCACTCACAACATTCAAATCCCGCCTAAAAACATACCTCTTCACCCAAGCCTATGACCTCCCCTACCCCTAGCCTCCTCTACCCCATTGCCTACTCTTCTACCCCCTGTTACATCCCCATCTTTTTCTCTCTACTTCTTCTGTCTTGTTCATTTTATCTGTATATTAATGTGTATTGTACGTGTTGTCCCCCCTGTCTGTAAATACCCCCCCCTTTTTTTATTATGTTCAGCGTCTTTGGGTCACTGAAAAGCGCTATATAAATAAAAGTTGTTATTATTATTATTATTATTATATACATAATACATCTAATACAATGCTTTTCTGTTTTAATGTAGTGATTGGTAGTGGTCGCTAAAGGCTATTGCGTCATATCTGAAAGAACAAGATCCAAAATCCCAAGTAGTGTGGTGACTCCTTCCACACGGTGGTTGGAGCCCGGCCCCTCTTGGGACCTGGCCCCATGTGGGAGCTTCTAGGAGCAGGCCCCAGGGAAAGCTGAACTAGATGAATTGTGAGTGGAAATGGAAGTCTGCATCTCTGTTGAGACTGCGGCGCCACCACCAGGCCCCAGATACCACCAGGCCCCAGATACCACCAGGCCCCAGATACCACCAGGCCCCAGATACCACCAGGCCCCGTATATCACAGGGAAAGCGCTGGACGGATCCACTGAACCCTCTTGGTCACATATTCAGTTCCACACACATCCGGCCTCTGCAAATACCCCTCACGCTTGCATTGTTTCATCTCGGTCCTTCTGCTTGCCTCCATCCTCCTCCCTCTACCGTAGCAGCAGAGTCATCAGCCTCATCTCTTCTCCTCTTCACCCTCTCCATGTCTGGAGCCTGGTCTGTCACCAGTCAGATTATATTTTAAAATCTAAACAGCTTAAAATGGCATTTCATTCCTTGGTGAAGCCTTAATGAAGATTATCTGAATAGTCACCCCCACAAACAACCTTCATGTACATAAGTAAAACAAGCTGCAGCTGTGTGTAACATTCATATTAAAAAGCACAATTTCACAGTGTTTGGTGTGATGAATTAAATACATATCCATAGGATGATTTTGCTGTCAGCATTTTATAAGAATCAAGGTTTATTGCCAATGAACACAATTCAGAAATGTAGGAACTTACATTGGTGATTCGGTGCAACATAAAACAATGAACAATGATAAAACAACAAGCTCATGCATTGAAGAAAAACTATTTAAGCTTAATTTAAGATAAACATAAAAAATAGGCCTACTATCTACACAAAATGTACAGTTTACATACATAAATGTACATACATATGTAGTGCAGAAAGTGAACAATGCAGTGAGTGATTAAATTATGGTTAAAATGACAGTGTTTGAGAAGTGATCATTAGTCCAACGGCAGAGGGAAAGAAACTGTTCTTGTGGCGGGAGGTTCTGGTCCGGATGGACCTCCCGCCTGAGGGGAGTGGCCTCCTGTCTGAGGGGAGTGGCCTCCTGCCTGAGGGGAGTGGCCTCCTGCCTGAGGGGAGTGGCTCAAATAGTCCATGTCCAGGGTGAGAAGGGTCGGCTGTGATCCGACCTGCTCGTCCCAGAATCCTGGAGAAGTGCAGGTTCTGCAGAGATGGAAGTCTGCAGCGATCACCTTCTCAGCAGAGGCACAATGCACTGTAGTCTCTGTTTGTCCCTGGCTGTGGCTCCAGAGTACCACACGGTGATGGAGGAGGTGAGGATGGACTCAGTGATTGGCAGCTTGGCTTTCCTCAGCTTCCACAGGAAGTACATCCTCTGCTGGGCCTTCTTGATGAGGGAGCTGATGATGGCGCTCACTGAGGTGTAAATGTGAATGTCTCTGTCTCTCTAGCATCGCTGACAGTAAAACCTCATTCACATCAAAGTAAAAATGAACTGAAAGGCCGACATGACTGAAAAAGATCATTCAGAATGATGTCTTTGAGTGAATAGACGTGATGCTCACAGCCACATGCTCAAGGACCAATGACTTATTCATGAATTTCTTCAAAGCCACGAATGATGCAATTAGTATAATGGCATAATCAATGGAAAGGTTTTCTAGTGAATATATTTGTTTGCGAACTGTATTGTTGATATATTTTTACAAACTTGAAATTGACATTAAGTGTTTCACAAAAGGGTAAAAAGTCTCTAGAACAGACTTCCATAGTGCAAGCATTTATGTATAAATCAACATTAAAACTTACTTTCAGAAACAAATACTTGAATTTATACCACATCATTTAGGATATTCTAATAACTCAGTACATGTTTATCAGACTCATGAATAACCAGACGGACACACTTCCAACCTTTATAAATCTTATTATTCAACAATATTCACATTACAACATCAACACTGCTCAGCTAGTGACAGGGTCTAATAATCCCATTATATTGTATAGTTACTCTGTTATACATTATCAAGAGGCACTTCCAGCATGTCTGGCAATAGAGGAGCTACAGTATTGTGTCTTAATTACAAAAACAGTAAAAATAAATATTTTTTTCCCTAAAAGTTTTGTTATACTTTTTAATCTGTACAGTATATAGTATTTTTATACAATTTAAAACAAGCAAGAAATCATGTTTTACTTAAATACTGGTGAATCGCACAATATTTCCCCGATCCTTGAAGGTATTGCTACAACGTGTTAAGTGCAAGATAGTGAGAGTAGAAAAGTCTCTGAAGCGCCCGCTGTTCTAGTAGAAACACACCGTTCTTGTTTGCCTTGCTTTAAAGGTGGTTTTGTTTGGTTTTCTTACAGACAAACAGGGGAAGCTAAAGAACATCACATTCAAACAATGTGTACATAGACCTTAAAGACATACATGTGAAAACTGTATGGCACAGAAGTCCTCTTCTGAACATTTCTTCAACAACAAACAATAGAAAAAGGAATGTTTTGGTTGGAATCTTCAAAGGAACTACAGGGGCCCTGGTGAGAACAGAGGCCTCTGAGCCATTGTAGCGCTTATGGATTGATAGAAGGCCATTTTGCGAAATACGGCTGAGATTTGACCACATAAATCTATGTTCCAAGTGGACACAAAGAACATGTTCAGATCATATGGAGTTGAAAAGGTTTCTTTGGTTTGTACAATGGAACCAGGGTGTGTTCAAACTGCATTCTCCAAAAATATGCGATGCATTTTATAGACATCTGTGGAGCTATAAAATGTATTTTTTTTTAATTTGGTAGCCATAATCTTTTCTCCCGGCTAAATGTCTTTAAGTGTTATGCAGCACATAAACACTAGACAATCGGGCGGATCCATCATTTCTCCAGATTCAAGGCCAACATTTCGGACAGAATTCTGGGAAACATAATAGGTAAATATTTGATTAAAAGTTACTTCCAAGTACTTTCTGCCTGTCTTGGACCATTGTATGAAGAACTTGCCAAGTTTGGACATGAAAACACAGTCAAACAGTATTTACTGGTGTGACCATTTTCACCAGAACCGTTTTAAATCACAAATCATTCTAACTTCGACATTACAGTGTGGTACAATGATCTTAAACCGCCATTGAACGAGTCGTTTGGCCATTTCTCCGGGTCATGTCCTCAAACTCACACGACACACAACGATGAGCACTGTCAACAAATCATGACGAATAACTTCTACCAAACACGAGCCGTCGCCTTCGTGAAGTCTCTTTGATCGCTGCGTACAGTGGGCTGAGGCGGCGCTCAAAGCAAGAAGAAGAAGGATTTACACATCATTCCAAACGTAAAAACATGCACGCTCGTTACAAAGTGGTGAGGGGCTTCTTTGCATTAGTTGAATATTATATTGCAGGCGTTAATACAGCGAGGTGAGGAGGTGTTATCTACAGTGTGCGACGCTCGAGCTCAGTCACATGTGCAGGTTGGTTAGAAAAGGTTGCCTTGGTTATTGAAGACTGCAAATGTTCTTTCTTTTAGTTCTATAAGTATAAAAATGGAGGCATTAGGATTTGAAAGTGGCGTGCGTCTATATTAATGACCGCTGCTGCTGCTAGTGTGGAATTATACAAAGCAGGACATGAGTTCCCAGAACAAGCACCACATGGCATTTCGCTCCAAGTGCTCACAACATACTGTGTGCTGCATTATTGTTAAAGGAAATGCAGCATTTTGCGTTATATATATGTTGCGGCGTGTACATCGAGTTATTTTGATCTAAAATTATATCTGACATGGTGAATTTAAGTTAAAACAGCAATTAAAAGGATTCACATCATTATTATTCAGTAGATTTTGGATTATAATTGTAAAGTATTTCATTATTCATTGTGACGTTATGACAATTTATTTTGAAATCACAGCAGCAGTTTGTTCCAGTGAATGTAATATTAACATGGAAATCATGGCACATTAAAGCGGAATTAGTTTGATCGGGTGATAAAAAGAACACTATTATTGCGCTGTGTTTTATATTCACAACATATTTTCATTCAAGAAAGTCATATATAAATGAATGTGTACTGCTATTAAATCCACAATGGGGGTATTGGCTCTGCACTGCACATTTCTGGATCTAATTTGCAGCACCTTTTTGAAAACATAATCCTCTGTCACAGTTTTAAGCATTATAATATGAACATCCTCTGAGTATATCCAATAAAAACTACATTTCAGTGTATTAGAAAAGTGTGTTGTTTTTTTTCCCATCCACAGCCGCACTCTGGAGTACTTCATGTTCTGGCTGGTACGGCGTAAGCAGTGCAGGGCATTATGCAGCACCGTTTAGCCCTCCTTTGCACAGTCGGCATTTTAAGAACAGTGCTATGGATACAACTGAGGATTTAAACAGTATTAACACTAAAAACTCCAATTGAAAAAGGAAATTGGGTCAGAGCAGGTACTCAAATATTCTGTTTGGGTCTTGGCTGGTTTAAAGTGCAATTTCTAACACTGGATATGTCGAATCCTTTTGAAAGTTGTCTCACTGCTTCGCTGGGTTATATTTCATTGTTAAAAAAAACAAAAAACTTTAACCTGACGCTTTAAAGTACAAACAATTCTCTTTTGAATGTGTCATCCAAGGAACAGTTATGGCAGCATTTCCTATGGCTCTGATTAATAATTAGACTTTTATTGGGGGAAAAATATATACCGTATTTTCAGGACTATAAGACGCACCTTTTTTCATAGTTTTGGCCGGGGTGCGACTTATACTTATATACTTCCGGAGCGACTTATGTGATATTATTTGTTATTTTCACACTTGCAACCGCATTTCATACTCCAGTGCGACTTATATATGTTTTTTTCTTCTCTATTATGCATTTTTTAGCTGGTGCGACTTATACTCCGGAAAATACGATAATTAAATTGGTTGCAATTGATGATGACAGCTAAACTAACTTCAGCAATTATTCATTCATTCATTTTCTTCCGCTTTTTCCCTTTCGGGGTCGCGGGTGACTGGAGCCTATCCCAGTGACTTTGGGCCTAAGGCGGGGTACACCCTGGACAGTGGCCAACTCGTTACTGGGCCGCAATTATTCTACTTATTATACTGTTTCAAACTGGATTTTTTAGACTATACTCGGTGCTTTTAAATAAAAAAGAAAAAACCTTCTGTCCCCAAAGCCATATTGTAAATAGTGCCATGACAGTCCTCACAGTATAAAGTGCCTTTGTAGGAGTTTCCTCTGCAGCTCCACTACTGCACATGCTACATATCACCTTCCAAACAACTTACTTTTCCACACCAGCAACTACAAGTCACGTTAAAATGCTCCCGATTTGATTTTTCCCTTGTTGATCAATCGTTTCTCCCCGATTCAAACCAGAAAGCAGGACATGTCAGGCCACTTACTGAGGTGGTTTAAGCTACGGAGCTGTGGAGGTAATATCCGATCAAGATCTCACAACTTGTATAGAAAAATGTCTACAGTATACGTGATTTTTGCATTTGATCCTCGATGCAATACGTCTGTTTGTCTGTCACGTTTAATCGTTAAAACTGGCCCAAAAACAAATGTACGGTACATCAAAAATCATAGATTTTCTGAAAACTGTTGACTCGTTTAAATGGAAATCAAGTGTAAAAGCATCATAATTTCTGTCATTCGGATAGAGTTAATTTCTCAAAGCGCCCCCTAATTGCATTTTCATGTATTCTGCTGTAAATCCTTTCTGTCCCGGTCCACACTATGGCTTACTGGATTACTTGCTGCAAACTTGGCCTACATACCAGGCCATAAACTACTATAACATGAGGACCAAAACAACCTTTAACGAAGCAATTACAGCTACAAAAGACGCAAACGTAAGAAGTGAACGTGGCATTGCTTGCATTTGGTTAGCGGTGATCACATAAAATATATCATTTCTCTACAGTTTTGTGTCATTCCATTATCAAAAACTCTAGTGGCGAAGTGCATGTTCAAACCGTTCCCTCTCTTCCTGAGTTGGGTGACCTCAAGCGCTGCGTATTGCAAGTTAAGTGTGCTGAACTCGACTGAGAAGAGAAGAAGAAAAAAAACACAGAAAACACGTGAGGAAGGACAAGCGCTCTTTTGTGTGTTTTTCCTTGGGTGAAAATAAAGCTCTTGCGGCTGCATTTTTTGTCACACTTCCCGTTTGCGGCGGGCGGACTCGTGACTGCGATTGGCTACTTTTCTCCTCAGCTCTCCGGGGCTTTCATCGCATTGTGTTGAGGGAGGACTAGGGGTTTTCGGCGGCTGGGACGGGACGGGACGGTGGCGGGGAGTCGCGGAGAAGCCGGATATTAGACAAATGTGACCAGGGTGGGACGGTGTACTTCTCATGTGGCTGTTTGAAAGAGCGAGTCGAACACACACACACACACATACACGCGCACACACACACACACACACATACACACGCACACACGCACACACACACACATACACACGCACACACACACACACACACACACGCGCGCACACACACACACACACACACATACACACGCACACACGCACACACGCACACACACACACACATACACACACACACACATACACACGCACACACACACACGCACACACGCGCGCACACACACACACAAACACACACACACGCACACACACACACGCACACACACACGCACACGCGCGCACACACACACACACATACACACGCACACACACACGCGCACACACACACGCACACACGCTCACACACAGTCAAACTAAAAACATTATCTTTTTTTACTTCCCAGACGCCTCATCTTTTGCACCTCTCGCGTTAATTAAATATGCAATGTCCCTGTCCTCGAACCCTGTTATTATTAGGCACGTATTACCCAAAACGTCTTCTACAGTGTTGTGTCGAAAGTGATGTGCTGGCTACTTTTATCAAGAGTTTACGTAGGAATAATTATTTTTTTTTTTTTAAACAATGTTCCTGGGTGAGCGAGGTCAAAGGTCACTCCGGTTCCTCCTCCTCCTCGACCCCTGATGTCTCTGATTGGCGCGGGACCTCGAGCTCCGGTTCCCTGTCGTCAAGGCAGTTGGTTTCCTCGTCCTTGTCCCGGCTGGCCTGCTCCTCCTCCTCGTCCCGGCTGGCCTTCTCCTCTTCCTCGTCCCGACTGGCCTGCTCCTCTTCCTCGTCCCGGCTGGCCTGCTCCTCTTCCTCGTCCCGACTGGCCTGCTCCTCTTCCTCGTCCCGACTGGCCTGCTCCTCTTCCTCGTCCCGACTGGCCTGCTCCTCTTCCTCCTCGCGGATGGCCGGGATGGCATCGCCCGTCGTTCCCTTGCAGTTTGAACTCTCAGCTTGGACTTGCTCGGGCAGTTCGGCCGCAATGACGCGCTTCCACATCTCGTGGTTTTCCAGCAGGTGCTGCGTGATCTGGCAGAACGCTTTCCGTGGGCTTTCCTTTGTTTCTGTCAGGAGCAGACAACAGAGAAGCATCTCCTTTTAGTGCACAAAGTTAAAACATTCCACAATAACGCTGAGCTAAATAATATGTCTGTTTGCCGTAACCCGACCGACCCGCTATGAAACTAGCCGACTGAAAAATAAATATGAGCATTTTGCTGAAATTTTTTTTCAAAAATCTTTTATTTTCCAATTATTTCGCCGACTCACCGACCGGTCTGTCCTGAACCACACGCTTGTTAACTTGACTTCCATCTCAAAGGACTGATGCGCGACATCATTTTCAGTCCTCCACATGCGTCTGTAATTAAACAGAGCGCGCATAGTAGTCATCATATAGCCTTTAACAAGTTGGTTTACCCTTGTCGGCACCACTGACATGTCCAGAGTAATGCCAGGCTCTGTCAGAGTGTGAAATTTGACTTACGCAAATGCATTCTGGGATTGAAACACGCCCAGTAGCGTCATCACAACAAACATGGCGGCGCCCGTGTCTGTCATTTCCCCGCATGTTCCCCCTGCTCGCCTTAGCTACCAAAATAAAGGATAGCGGCGTACAAAAGGTCGATTGAAATATCTTAAAATCGTGAGATTTAGTCTCCCGATCAGGTTGATAGAGACGTTTTCCGTCATTGACTGTTGAAGCCTGACCCCTGGACTGTTGAAGCCTGACCCCTGGACTGTTGAAGCCTGACCCCTGGACTGTTGAAGCCTGACCCCTGGACTGTGGAAGCCTGACCCCTGGACTGTTGAAGCCTGACCCCTGGACTGTTGAAGCCTGACCCCTGGACTGTTGAAGCCTGACCCCTGGACTGTGGAAGCCTGACCCCTGGACTGTTGAAGCCTGACCCCTGGACTGTTGAAGCCTGACCCCTGGACTGTGGAAGCCTGACCCCTGGACTGTTGAAGCCTGACCCCTGGACTGTTGAAGCCTGACCCCTGGACTGTTGAAGCCTGACCCCTGGACTGTTGAAGCCTGACCTGGACTGTTGAAGCCTGACCCCTGGACTGTTGAAGCCTGACCCCTGGTGGTCACTCCGACTCAAAAAATGACTAAATTTGGATCTTTTTTTTTGCCTTCAAAGTGAAAAAAATAAGAATTTGCCTACCGACCGAGCCAGATGAAAAATGTTGACTCTGGTTACAGCAAACATACAATTTATTTGGGGTAGCCTAATCACGTGCGTTTTTTGAAAGACAAACAAAACATGAGCAGCTCTATTTCATTCTTTTGTCTTTTGATTGTCCTGTTTCTTTTCTCTCATCTTTTCATTTGTCCTCTGCTATTCGTATTTGATATAAAAGGTATAAATGCAGCACAGTGTTAGGAATACTACTCCACAGCGGCTCTAGAACAGTGAGTTCTCTCCAAATGCCATCACTTATTTGTCGTTTCTTCTCGATCGCCCTACCACCAACACTCCTTTTCATGGGTTTCGGCTTCCTGTTTATAGGTTTTTAAGTTTTGCACCTGTAAACCCTTGGATTAGTGAGACGTCAGGATCTTTAGATTATACCGTTCTTCAGGATGTTCTTGACGCTCAACAGTTATTTAGGGGTGGGTGGTATGGCAGAAATATACAACTTTCTTGGTGCTGGATCACAATTTCCATTTTATCACAATTCTACACTGTACGCTTTGTTTTTCTATTGCCTTTAAAAGGAACTTGAAGTCACCTGCATCAACTGTACGTTCGCACAACCAGTTAAAACCAGCTGTCACTCACTCAAATCCTCACCAAGTCAAACCAATTAGAATTAAATTGGTTAGACTTGGTAGACTTGGAGAATTAAAGATGAAATAGAGTAATAGTGAATCACGAGTTGACGATATCACCAAAATAGCAGAGCGTCTCAAAGATGACATCATGATTTGAGCCCTGCTTTGCACGTGTTCTTTGAGTCCATTAGACAAATGAGTAAAACAGACTCTAAATAAAAGAGCTTCACACACACGGGCGGCTCTATAATGACACATCGGTAATAAACATACGGGAAGTGGCAGAAATGTTGGACACGTGGTCATCAGCCGCGTCCTCCTCCTCTTCGGTGTCTCTGTGCTCACAGGTCTCCTCTGGCTCCCCTTCCGAAGGGTCCACCCAGCGCCCGGGCATGAGGGCTGCGGAGTCGTACGAGGAGCACAGGGGCCCCACGATGTGAGTGATGAAGGACTCCTGCAGTTTAGCCAGCTGCGGGGCCGAGCGGTCCATGAAGGGGCTGATGGGGAGGCCCAGACTGGCTTCTTCATCTCCCTGACAATCACAGAGGAAGAGAAATAAAGACATATAGACACATATAGTCTGGAAGCTTTGTAATTAATACGGCATGAATCCAAGGCAATGGACGAATACAAAAGAAAAAGGAGGTTTTGATTAGTTGAGTGAAAGGAAAAAGCTATTTTGAGTAGATTACACTTTAATCAGATTTTGACTTTTGAGTCGATCAAATCCTATGAAATCCCATTTGATTTTTATCCATGCAATTTACCAGTAAATACCTTTTTTTAAGGGCATTATCTATCAAATGAACAGAAAATCAAAACAGTGTGTCTTGATAATTGTTCATATCCCTACACATTGTTTGCTATATAACACACTCATTGAGATTTGTTACTGACTGTTTACTGATGACAAGGCTTTCAGCTGTAGGTGAACACTGGGGCCAGGGCTCTCGTCGCCATGGCAACCGGTCTCTGGCGCAAGTGACGCCATTGTGTATATCTATAGGTAACGGCGCCGGGAGGGGCGAAGAATTAAGCGACACAAGCAGGGCCAACGTCGACATGCAGATCGTGAATGTTCTAAGCCAATCAGTGAGCTGCTGCTTAAAGGGGGAGATCTGCAACTTACTGTTTCTAATTGTCAAAGAAACATGTCGTGTCACAGTCTGAACTTCCAAAAACAAAAGCTTATTGCCGCCTCACGCACTGTAAAACAGAAATGCACACGCCACTTCCTCAATCTTATTTCATGCCTATTAATAGACCCTGTGAGGTTCCAATTACGGACTCCAAAGTCTCCAATTTTCACCTCTATACTTAAAACCTTCTGTTGCTAGGGAACTAATCATACTTCCCGGGGTAATCAGATTGTATCTCTGTGTCTTACCACGCACCGGAGTCAACTGACCAATCACAATCACAGTGGGCTGAAAGCAGGATTTGCAGCCATCAGCAGTGGTTCATGAACAAATTCAGCAGGAGAGACTATTATTGTCTCTTCCGGTCCAGGAGGGCTTTTTACCCACACTTATCAGAAAGTTTTCAACGCTCAGCGATACAATAAATCAAGGCCACATTTCTTATAAGAGCATACTTGTTCATAGAATTCGTTGACGATGCCTTCTGTCCATTGCAAGTGCAGTTCCTTATTCTTAAGAGGGCCGTTGACATCTGCAATCTTTATACACATCTGGCAAACCAGCATTCGATCGTTCTCATTGGTCCAATCGATACTGGAAACTCCTTCATCCCCCACCTAAAACAGTGAGATCAATACGAGGTGTGGTCAATTAATATTCAGTAATGTGCAATGGATTTTAGGAACGTGCACTTAAAGGAATAATAGAGGATTTTTGGTGACCAATCTGAGTCTCAGAGAGTGGGACTAAAAAAGGGACTAAGTCGCTTGAGTTCTAGAAAATACTGACTCTTGAACTAGAAGAGTTCAGGTCTAAGATGTGCTCATAATATCTTTGGCATTATACTGACCCAAAAATGTATATTTAATCTCAGTGTTTACCTTTGCGTTAAATTCTGCGAGGAAGTCAAAGTGCTTTTTGAGGTCAGTGGCCAAAATGGCCTCAATGACGAGGAAGCGGAAGCGTTTGAACTCCACGTGTTCGAGGTTGGCCAGAAAGTTAAATTCAGGTTGAGACATGAAGAGGTTCCAGGCAGCGGCCGCGTGGTGGTTCTCCAAAACTGAGCGGTCGTTGTACAAAAGCGCCTGAAACACAAGATACAATGACTTACTTTATTGCGTAACAGTAATTATGATTGTAGCCACATCTGGTAAAGTGTAAAAGCCAGTCTCAGGTAGTTTGCATTTACACTTGCTCAACTGATAAGTATTCTTTACTTTGGCTTGTTTTCCTTTTCTTTCTGTCTTTCTGTCCTTTCCTCGGGTCGTTGGCTTTTGTCGTGCTGTATTTACCTGTGGTGCACTGGTAGCTACAAGAAAGGCATTGGTTCTTCCTGGATGGTCATAATCGTGCATCGCGGCCGCCACATACAGAGCCATAAGCTCCAGAGCAGGGACCAGACGAGCCAACGAGCCGTAGCCCTCCTCCAGCTCCAAGTTCAACTTCAGAAAACCGATTGCACCGCGGCAGATGTCGTTCTCTGCATCTGGGAACAGACCAGAATGAACTCAAAATACACACTGTAAAGAACATTCCTCAGGACCGGTAATGCTAATGCAGAGAACACAATTTCCCCATCGGAGTAATCACCTGCAGCCACCAGGTCGGCACAAAGAGCTTTCAAAATGTCATTCTGAAAATCATCATTATCGACCATTGTACTTTTTGCTTCTTGCAAATCCAACAAACGTTTTTTCTATCTGTCAGGATTATTTATCAGGCCAGATTTTTTCTCTGTCTCTGAACAAATGAATCTAACATCTGACATCGGGAGCACACCACCAACATTGACAACATCCAAATCCGATAAGCACATTATATATAAGTATCCAATGTTAATTAATGTTAGACAATAAGTACCTGAGTGAATGCCATTCTCTGTGAGTGGCGTGGGCAGGCCAGGCACAGCCTGCGTGGTCAGGTACCACACGGCGTGCAGGACGTCTGTGGCATGAATCCTGTTGTGATCTAACAGAGCCATAAACAGGATGAAAAAGGATTGTTGGGAGATCTATATTAAATGAAAATGAATGCACAATGTGGCTATGTAGATACTTGAACATTGATTTATGGCTTTATTTTTGGACTGTACAGCCTCCTTGTGGAGCGTAAAGGACATGACACGTGAGGGACCCGTACTCACATGGAATGTCCCTGTAACCATTTTCTAGAGCGTGGAAATAGTTCATAAACTCTTGAACTGGAATCTTAAACATTTCAAACAGGCCTGTCTCCTCAAAGAGCTTATAAGAAACCTGCAAGCAAACAAACAAGCAAAACAAACACACATCACTGGCTGCTAATGGTGGTTACAAGATATGTTTCCTTTTTTAGTTCTTAAATAACAGAATGTCCGGGTCTAAAGAGGAAGTTTACCTGGCTGAGAATGCAGCCGGCTTTCCCGTTCGTTTTTTCAACCAGATTGAAAATGGGAAAATTCCAGTTGTTGATCTGATTCAACAAAGGCCCTAGTCCAGCCAGAAGTGGACCCTCGTGGGCCGGGATGACTTTGTCCTAATGGAATGGAGCACATGTTAGATCAATGCAAAGCAACATTTAAGATCATACTTCATCCACTGCTCACTGAGCACCTCTGAGGATGGCAGTAATGGATGCAGTACAACGCCCTCTGCTGGACACTGCCGGCAACTGTCCTTCCCTTCGCACTGCTTCTTGGGCTCTCCATCCTCTTCGTTGGGTGCAAAATCGCTGCTGTCACTGTGGTTGGTCTCGTAAGTGCTGTCGTAGGTGCTGTCGTAGTCTGAAGATGCTACTATTCGCTCATCTGGGGTGGAAAGAAATGTTTTAAGGAGCCAATTGATGTAATCACGTTTTCAGATCGATTGCTTTCGTTTTCAGTGACTGGAGTTTGTAAAAAACCTTTTACCTGGATTGGGTATTCTGTCTACTTTGTCCACCGGCTCCACTCCATTAGTAATTCTGTTGTACGGTCTGCCACAACTGAAAATAACAAAAATATAATTAAAAACGAAGCTTCCATGTGAAAAAACGAAGGTAAACCTGCTTATCTTGAGTTTACTTTTGATAATGTACAAAGTGTAACCTGGTACAGAGGGATGGGGGCCCCCAGTGAGGCGTGGTGGAGCTGGGCGCGCTCTGACTGTGGGTTAAGGCTCGGTGTTGGCTCTTGGGGGCCAAAGGTGGGTGCTCCATGGGGGGCCCCAAAGGCTCTGGAAGCTGCACTGAACACGTTTTGATGATGGGACTGGTCACTGGAGTGCCCTGGGCCGGAGGGGAGGGGCAGGGGGTGCCGAGAGGTGAGGCGTTGGAAGAGGGGAAACCTGACAAGACAAGGGCCCGACGTTAGAGTCAGATCGTGGCCCCCGTGTGGTTTTGGAAGTACGTTTGGGGCTCTCACCTGATTTTCCCAGTGGTTTGATGTACAGGTGGTTGGTGATGGACGGGGCACAGGAGGCCGACAGGGAGCGGCTCTTGGAGAAGGTCATCATGACAGAGTGACCCCAGGACTCACTGTTTTACATGGGACAGATATGTGTTTGTAGATGATACGGTGTGTGTGTGTGTGTGTCCTGTGTGTGTGTGTGTGTCCTGTGTGTGTGTGTGTGTGTCCTGTGTGTGTGTGTGTGTCCTGTGTGTGTGTGTGTGTGTCCTGTGTGTGTGTGTGTGTGTGTCCTGTGTGTGTGTGTGTGTGTCCTGTGTGTGTGTGTGTCCTGTGTGTGTGTGTGTGTGTCCTGTGTGTGTGTGTGTGTCCTGTGTGTGTGTGTGTGTGTGTGTGTGTGTCCTGTGTGTGTGTGTGTGTGTGTGTCCTGTGTGTGTGTGTGTCCTGTGTGTGTGTGTGTGTGTCCTGTGTGTGTGTGTGTGTGTGTGTCCTGTGTGTGTGTGTGTGTGTGTGTGTCCTGTGTGTGTGTCCTGTGTGTGTGTGTGTGTGTCCTGTGTGTGTGTGTGTGTGTGTGTGTGTCCTGTGTGTGTGTGTGTGTGTCCTGTGTGTGTGTCCTGTGTGTGTGTCCTGTGATGGTAACCAGGAAGTACCATCACATTAGTCCTGACTAGAACCAGGAAGTACCATCACATTAGTCCTGACTAGAACCAGGAAGTACCATCACAGCTCAAGTCTCTGCACTGCCCCCTGTGGCTCAGATAGTAGACTGCTTGTGTACAAGTCTCTCCATGGCCTAGCACCAAAGTACATCTTGGACATGTTAGTGCCATATGAACCATCTCGGACTCTGAGGAAAATTACATATTGCCTGGCCTGTCTGTGTGTTTGTTACCTGTCAGTGCTGTGTTACCTGTCAGTGCTGTGTTACCTGTCAGTGCTGTGTGTGTTACCTGTCAGTGCTGTGTGTGTTACCTGTCAGTGCTGTGTTACCTGTCAGTGCTGTGTTACCTGTCAGTGCTGTGTGTGTTACCTGTCAGTGCTGTGTACCTGTCAGTGCTGTGTTACCTGTCAGTGCTGTGTGTGTTACCTGTCAGTGCTGTGTTACCTGTCAGTGCTGTGTTACCTGTCAGTGCTGTGTGTGTTACCTGTCAGTGCTGTGTTACCTGTCAGTGCTGTGTTACCTGTCAGTGCTGTGTGTGTTACCTGTCAGTGCTGTGTTACCTGTCAGTGCTGTGTTACCTGTCAGTGCTGTGTGTGTTACCTGTCAGTGCCGTGTTACCTGTCAGTGCCGTGTTACCTGTCAGTGCTGTGTTACCTGTCAGTGCTGTGTTACCTGTCAGTGCTGTGTTACCTGTCAGTGCTGTGTTACCTGTCAGTGCTGTGTGTGTTACCTGTCAGTGCTGTGTTACCTGTCAGTGCTGTGTGTGTTACCTGTCAGTGCCGTGTTACCTGTCAGTGCTGTGTTACCTGTCAGTGCCGTGTTACCTGTCAGTGCTGTGTTTGATGCTGGCCGAGCGCTCTCTCCTGACAGGGCCGGGCTCGATGGTGGGCAGTCCTGTGGCTGAGGTGGTGGTGGTCCAGGTGGAGGAGATTCTCCGCAGTAATCCTGGAGGGAGGCTTCTTCTTAGACGCTGAGATCATGTCAAACAAAGAAGACATTTAAAAATCCTTTGAACAAAAATGTGAAATAATTTTTCAGTGAAAGTTTGTTTCTAAATTAAAATGGTATATAATGTTGTGATTAATCTTATTATAGGTACAAATTAGAATAGTAGAAGTTCAAGTGAAATTAAAAGTGATTTGATTTATTATTATCGTTATCACTATTATTATTATTATCATTATCTTTACTATCATTACTACTATTATTATTGTTAAATCAAATTGTGCCTGTCCTGTCAGTAAATACACTTTCCTGACACTATAACACATGACAAAAGCAGAACTTAGAGGGCAGTATAGGATCACATTTTAGAAAATGCTGACACATTAAAGTTTACAAATTTGTTCTGCTGGTTATGTTTCCTCTTATTAGTAAAATATGCAAGAATCTCACATTAAAATCATGTAAATCCATGCTCTACTTATTGTTGCACTGATAATGTACTGTTTCTATAATGAATGTTTAATGTGCGTCTTATTAAGCTTTTGTCTTCTGTGTATATTAATAATTGTTACGGCTGTATATTCCAAATCCACTTCTGATTGGCATAAATGTAAAGATGGGGAAGTGTTTGAACACGGAGTGGCAGTTTGAGTGTATTCATCCATAGTTAAAGGTAATCCCTTCTCGGCTGGACGTTCTTGCATTGCATCACACGCTTTATTTAGTTTGTGGCTTCTTGCCTAAAGTGCCTGCATACATTGTGGAACGTGCCGGCACTTGTAAAACATTAAACATTTCTGAGGATTCACAAGTTTAGGTTTTGCATAAGTCAGATCTTATGCGCTTCACAAAGGTTTAATCCTGAGGAATAACTATTGAACACAAAGATATTGTTAAGCATGATTTTTCCTTTGCATAATTTTTGTCAAAAGCAAATAAAAAATATCTTGGAATTTCTATTTCCTGGATGCATTGACAGCATTTAAGTTATATAACCATGTTGACATTTTTTGGGCTGTGATTTAGCATAGAAAACATTATTTACTGTACTGTACTGTAGTAAATTAAATCTATATTTACATTTGGCTTGGGCAAAAAAGTATTAAGCACTGGTGAGTTACACATTTTGAGAAGCCGTAGTTCCAGATAGCGGTGCTAAAATAACAGCATGAAATCTGAATTATAATAAGTCAAAATTTGTAAGGCCAAACTTGTGAACTGAACCTCACCATTTATTTATTATACATTAAGTCAAAATCTTGTCTCTTTCTTGTCAACCTAATCTCAATCTAATTACGCTAATTTACATTGTTAAACTGTCTTGGCATATTCTTTTATCAAGTAAAAAAAACATTTCCTATAAAAAAAATACTATACAGTAGTGGCAATATCTTAAAAATAGAGGACATTTAAAAGCTGTTGCTAATTTGCTAACTACTATTCCAGTTTTAGTAATTCAGTACAGTACATTTGGTACAGTCAGAAGTCCCCGTGCCTCTCCTGCCAAAAACAGTCAAACCCAGAAGCAGTAAAGCTGAAGAAAGTAAGACATAAGAAACAGTAAATTGCGCACCTTTGGAATGGCGAGTCTCTCCATCTTCTCCGGCCCCTCCTCTGAGTCGGAGCAGGCGTGCGATTGGTCGGCGGGGAGGCGGGGTCGGTGCAGGGGCTGCAGGTTGATCTGTGTGCTCAGGAGGTTGCTCACTGCTTTCAGAGAGCTGAAGGTGTTGGGGGGGAGAGAGGGGTCAGCCAGGAGGTCCGAGATCAAGCCGTGAGCCTCTCCCATCACCGCGATGTCCACCACCACACTGGTGCCGGACGACTGAGGGACACAACGTGCAGACAGACACAGGACATCAGCACAGACACAGGACATCAGCACAGGCACAGGACATCAGCACAGGCACAGGACATCAGCACAGGCACAGGACATCAGCACGGGCACAGGACATCAGCACAGGCACAGGACATAAGCACAGGCACAGGACATCAGCACGGGCACGGGACATCAGCACAGACACAGGACATCAGCACAGGCACAGGACATCAGCACAGGACATCAGCACAGGCACAGGACATCAGCACGGGCACGGGACATCAGCACAGACACAGGACATCAGCACGGACACAGGACATCAGCACGGGCACGGGACATCAGCACAGGCACAGGACATCCGCACAGACACAGGACATCAGCACAGGCACAGGACATCAGCACGGACACAGGACATCAGCACGGACACAGGACATCAGCACAGACACAGGACATCAGCACAGACACAGGACATCAGCACAGACACAGGACATCAGCACAGGCACAGGACATCAGCACGGGCACGGGACATCAGCACAGACACAGGACATCAGCACGGGCACGGGACATCAGCACAGGCACAGGACATCAGCACAGACACAGGACATCAGCACAGGCACAGGACATCAGCACGGACACAGGACATCAGCACGGACACAGGACATCAGCACAGACACAGGACATCAGCAAAGACACAGGACATCAGCACAGACAAAGGACATCAGCACAGGCACAGGACATCAGCACGGGCACGGGACATCAGCACAGACACAGGACATCAGCACAGGCACAGGACATCAGCACAGACACAGGACATCAGCACAGGCACAGGACATCAGCACAGGCACAGGACATCAGCACAGGCACAGGACATCAGTACAGACACAGGACATCAGCACAGGCACAGGACATCAGCACGGACACAGGACATCAGCACGGACACAGGACATCAGCACAGACACAGGACATCAGCACAGACACAGGACATCAGCACAGGCACAAGACATCAGCACGGGCACGGGACATCAGCACAGACACAGGACATCAGCACAGGCACAGGACATCAGCACAGACACAGGACATCAGCACAGACACAGGACATCAGCACGGGCACAGGACATCAGCACGGGCACGGGACATCAGCACAGACACAGGACATCAGCACAGGCACAGGACATCAGCACGGGCACAGGACATCAGCACAGACACAGGACATCAGCACAGACACAGGACATCAGCACAGGCACAGGACATCAGCACAGGCACAGGACATCAGCACAGACACAGGACATCAGCACAGGCACAGGACATCAGCACAGGCTGCTCCGGGAAAGACACTATGGGGCTTATTTGTGGGTGTGAGGCTTTTGCAGCAATTATAAACACACATTGGATGCTACAACTGTTTCATTGGGTCTACTCTGCTGTGATTTACTTTTTAACGGACGAAGCTACAATTAAATCAAGAAGCATTTGAATAAATTAATTCACTAAGACCTAAATAATTTCCACCATAAACTAACAAATGCTAGCATGAAGACACTATCGACAATCATGGTCACAATATTTCAGTGAAATTGTTTCCTGGCTCTTGA
Source organism: Eucyclogobius newberryi (assembly GCF_026437365.1). NCBI lineage: Eukaryota > Metazoa > Chordata > Actinopteri > Gobiiformes > Gobiidae > Eucyclogobius > Eucyclogobius newberryi. Next base: position 21,329,392 of record NW_027315724.1, read on the forward strand.
CAATTTGCTGAATGTCTACTCTTCACTCCTATTTCACCCTATACCGTCCATTCAAATACCGTATTTTCCGGACTATAAGTCGCACCAGCCAAAAAATGCATAATAGAGACGAAAAAAACATATATAAGTCGCACTGGAGTATGAAATGTGGTTACAAGTGTGAAAATAACACATAATATCACATATAAGTCAATCCGGAGTAGAAGTAGAAGTATAAGTATATAAGTATAAATATAAGTATAAATTCCCCCCCTGGCCAAAATTATGAAAAAAGGTGCGACTTATAGTTCAGAAAATACGGTAAATACTACGGGTCAAAAAAAAAAATATATCTTCGAACCAGTTGTTACACAAATCTAGCCAATATAATTAAATTAGTTATGGCAACATAGACAAATTTAGCGTGCAATATCCCGACACAGCTCGCTGGTTTCAATGTACGGATTTACATGTCTGCATGACGTTCCTGTCAATCACATGTTTCTGGAACAATAACAAGAATACGTGAGCATACGGTGATGTCAGCCCTGCACTTTTCATGCATCCTCGTTGCCTATTCAACTGTGCCAACACGCATCCTGAATGATCTGACATGATGGCACACTGTAAGGCTGCGCGTGCCCATCTGCCCGGGCCCCCGAGGCTGGCGGCGGGCGCACTTACTCACTGGCAACAACCCCTGCCTTTGCCACATCCACTCTCCAGTGAACGAGATGCTTTCTGTTTCCCAAAGACACTGGCTTCATCCCGACAAAAGTGCATAAATTGATAAAAACACACGTTATTGAAACCCATCTAGTGATATACTGGGTTTGTTGTCTTTCTCCTAACTGGAACGGCGGTGATAACAAGTACATAAAGTTTAACGACAGTGGATAAAGTGACAGGTGATTCTCATGATTCCCTGCCTTAAACAGATCGTATTAGCTCTTCAAACATGTCGGAGCTCAGGGCCGGGAGGTGATAAATGAACGGATTGAGCTCGTGCACATTAAGTTTCCAGGAAAAGTGTGTGTGTGTGTGTGTGTCTGTGTGTGTGTGTGTGTGTGTGTGTCTGTGTGTCTGTGTCTGTGTCTGTGTCTGTGTGTGTGTGTGTGTGTGTGTGTGTGTCTGTGTGTCTGTGTGTGTGTCTGTGTGTCTGTGTGTCTGTGTGTGTGTGTGACAGAGAGAGTGGGGTGTGTGCGAGTGTCACCTCAACCTGAACAAAACCCATTAGAGCACTCCAGAGCTTTATGACATCCTGCTATTGTGACATTCAACCATTACCTGGCAGTAATGGACTCTGTTCAGCGCGTGTCAGGTGCAGATAGACACCCGTCCACTGTGCGTCTCTCTCTTCTTTATATCATGAACCTATTGTTTGTATCAGTGCTTTACAGACTGACATGAGTATCTTTATTAGGTGTTTTGAAACTGTAGCTGGAATCAGAACAGAACTGTGCATACGGTGATGTATAAAATGAAATGTATTGTATATAGTCTGTAAATGTTGTATTGTTTTAATTCTAAAGGCCTCCTATGGACAGGTGTTGAAAATTAGCTTATTTTGCACTTAAAACATTTCATCTGGTTCATCCAATGTAAATGCTATGTCCATATTAAATAAATAAATACATTTTCATTTACAGTAGGTTAGAAATTTCAGTAGGTTTTCCTCTCCACAATGGTGGGAACACATCATATTTTCCCCAAAAAGAAATAAAAGAAAGATATCTACAATATTGGATGGGCAGTTTGCAATAAATAAAATTAATAAAATAAATACAAGCACAAATGACAAAATGTGCAAAAATGTGACAGATCTGAAATAACTACATTTTTGATACAGCGCGCCTTGATTCACCGCGGCGTTTCTAGTGCCGCCGCACGCATGGTTTGAGCTGATGTAATGCTAAAGAGCACATTTGTACAGGGGCCAGGGAAAAGGTTATCGATCCCTCGCAGCACAGGGGCCCACAGGAGACAGCAGGGGGAGCAACGGTCAATGAGCAAAAATCATCTGTGGCCACACACTCACGTGGGCATCGGAGGAGCTGGGCTGAACATAGAGGCACGCGTGGTGGGAAATACCTCCTGAGAGCACCACTTTGACTGTAATACACACAGCGGTGGCTCTTAATCCCATAAGTAATGCACTGTAACGTCAGAGAAAGACCATGATGCATCACGATGAGAGGTGAGTTTGTGTCAGGCAACATCATTTCACTCATCATTAGGATCTCGCAATGTAAAATGACAGCAAGATTGTGCATATGTGCTTGGTATTATTGATTTATGCTTCAGTCAGTGTCGGTGTAATCCCTCATTTGTCCAGGAGTGTTCCATTGAAGAAAAAGATTCAGTTGTAGTTTATCTGAAACACCTATTGCTTTTCTAAAAACAGAGTCCAGATGACGACAACTGAAGCTTCAGTCAATATTGTGATATATTGTGCTGCCCTGAAGGAAAATACAGAAAGAATTGGACTGAACAGCACGATTTATCGATAAATGATGTCAAAATCTTGTCTCATTCTTGTCTCATGAGTGATTTCTGTCCCCTACAACAATGCGCTCGTCTGGCATAGCATAAATATTCTCATATCCCATTTATTTTATTTGGTCATTCAAGTGAAGCAGTTGCATTTTGATTTGCCAAGTTGTCATGCCTGACGCTCTCCGTTTCTCAACCCGCCTCACACTGGGTCAGGCAACGTGTGGATAACAGATTCTTTCTTTTGCATCCACTCTTTAGAACGAGGATGTCATAATCGTGGGGTGAAGACCAATGTATGGAGAGAATATGGGAGATTCACTGTTTTTGAAAGAAATATCCAAAATGTTGAACCTCATCATCATTTATTCAGGTTTGGCTCCACAAACTTGTCATTAATCTCAGGTCTTAAAGTCCTTTTGACTGACAATAATCAGACTTTTGGAGTTGAATAACGGCACCACTTTCTGAGGCTATTGTGAAACGTTAATGTTCTACTGACAGAAGACAATTTACTTAGAATATAGAATGTGATGATGTCTTCAGACGGGGAGAGAGTCACCTTCACTATTGTTTGCCGTGAACTTTGCCATGACATATCCAGGAAAAGGAAAAGTCACAAATGTTGAACCTGATGATTTCTCTTTGTGACCGAAGAACTCATGGTATTACAACAATATTCATTTTTGCGTCCCTCCGTCTGGATTAAAACTATTGTCTCATGTAATATTATGATGTCATATTAATGCAACCTATTGAAACGCTTTTTTTGGTAGAAACGATACAATCTAATGAGGCAAAAAACATGATTATTTTTAGATCTTACAGTTTGGATTTCTCCCAGTGTGAACTTTTTTAGCGTTCTCCACTTCCTCCCGGCCTTTACTCTCCCCAGAGCGCCCTGCTCCGTCCCAGAGGAGCCTGTCCGGAGTTATGTAGGGACCCGGGAGATCAGGCATGAAGGCAGATGGTGAAGGCCGAGAGACACAGACACAAAGAGGAAACAAGAGGGAGCGAGATGGAGATGGACAGAGCGACCAGAGCGGGGCGGGGCTGCTGAGTCCACAGGCAGGACATGTCCACTCAAGTGAAAAAGAACAGTTCAGTGGAGCCGGCCAGCTGAGCGCCGCTACAGTGGAAGCTAACAACTGTAAATACAATACATTTATGTCAATAGAGCAGAAAAAACAGTCTAATACACAGCAGCACCTCAGAGACCTTTGTTTTAAAGCAGGCATGTCCAAACTACGGCCCGGGGGCCAAATGCGGCCCTCAGACCATTTTTTGTTGGCCCTCCGGCTTCCTGCTAAGTTGGTCCAAACAGTACTTTGAAAAAAAAAATTCTTGATGTTTGCATTTTGATGTTATACCAACCTAATATTCATGTTCCAAGTCTTATTAAAAGGTGTGGAGGCATTGAAACTATGTCAAATGCAAAATTTCCATTGATTCATTTTGTCCTTCAACAAATTAGACAAAGTTGGGTTGTTTGTGTCCCCCTCCTCTGAGTAAGTTTCAAAATGCGGTCCTCTGTGAAAAAGTTTGGACACCCCTGTTTTAAAGCTTCAAACTTGGATTTCTTTGGGATTTTCTGGGGGTGACAACAGCCAACGAATCGTACTTCGCTGCCGTGCAACAAACTCCATATGCAAAATGGATAAAGCAGGATGCAATCTCAACTTTGCAAAAAACACTACACTGACTTAACATAGAGCTGCCGATCTTGAGAGAAAATAAGTTCTACACGGACTAAAAAGCCGTTTTCGGGACGCCCAGGGATTGCTGACTCATATGAACATTGGACATTTTACACAAATCTACTTTGTAGCATAATTTTAGCGGCAAGACTTTTCCCTTGTGCTCCATTTAAACCAACGGAGTTCCTGCTGCACCGGAAGTGCCATTATAACGAAAGTGGGAAAAGAGGGAAGAGTGGGCGGGGCAAATAAGGTCAATAACATGTAATGGTCGACAACAGGGATATTCCACTTCATTTTCCCGAGGGCCAGATTTTTTGGCAGGCCGAAGCCTCAGGGCCGAAGGTGCATAACACGCCACTAATGTAACAAAATATCACCAACACTGTTTCAGTAAATTGAGTTAATACAATGAAATAATAATAATAACAAAATAATAAAATAATATAAAAATAAAAATAAAACAAAAGTAAAAATAAAAGTAAAAGTAAACATAAAAATAAAATATAGCCGCAAGCGGCAATGATCGGCCCTCGCCACGCCGCCGCCACGCCCCAATTGTCCTTTTATTACATCTACTGCTGAATCTGTGACGCTGTCACATCTTCTCCCCTTTGTTTTACCATCAAAAAGCAATTTTATTTTGAATTCTTGGCAAAATGTGCGGCTTTGCCGCACAGACACCGTGACTCTTTGAATAAAAATGTGGTTAACTTTTGATGGTCCACCCCTGAAGATGAGTCTCACCAAATTTCAGGTTAATATGTCTAACGCCCTAAGAGGAGTTCGTGAAAGTCTAAAGTGTAAACATGTTCTGGCGATTTCCCCATTGGAATAACATGGAAGGTTTCGGTCATCGTTACGGCAACGCCATAACAATTATGACATGGGTCTCATTGACTTTTTTGATGGGGATGCCAAAATTGAGTTGTGTGTCAAATTTCATATAATTTCGCAAAACTAAATATTTAACCTCCATATAAAATCTGTAGGGGGCGCTGTGGCTCCAAATGAATTTATTTCACTTCAAGTAGGTTTAGGGAAAAGAGTTTAACAACTGATTCTAATTTGACGCAATTCGGACTTTATCTGCGCAAACGGCAGAAATGTTAAATTTGGGAGATTTCTGAAATTCTTGCTACAGTTTGCGGCTTCGCCGCACAGAGACCGTGACAGGTATCAATGTAATTTGGATAACTTTTGATGTCCCACTCCTCAGTAGCATTTTCACCAAATTTCAGCTTTTTAGGGCCACCGCCCTGGGAGAAGTTCGTAAAAGTACGACGTTTGGAAAAACTCCGAAGTCATGTTTAGCCATTTTTGAAGCAATATGGCCGACATTGGGTTGGGCGGACGGCGTTGCCGTAATAATATTTTTTACTTCTCTTGTCACCATCTACCTCTGCGCCAAATTTCATGATTCTACGATCAGATTTTTTTTGGGTCATTTCCCATCTCTCAATGCATTTTTGGTACATTTGGGGGCGCTGACGCGCCATTTTTTTTTTAATTTTAGAAAAAGGAAATAGCCAGAATGTAGAGAGGCACGATTTTTAGAGGTGTGCTAATTTTTGTGACTTTTCGTCAATGTTCACTGGGTGAAAAATAGGGGGGTTGGTCCCGAGAAGAAGAAGAAGAAAGAAAGAAAGAAAGAATAATATTCCGATGCGAAAACAATGTTTCCCATTTTTCAAATATCATGAACTATACATTTTCGGAAAGCGCTCGCGCTTTCCTACCTCATGGTGTGGGTCCCTGGTCACTGACGGGTACTTTCGTTAATTTTGAGTGGGCTCCGCCCACTTTGTGTTTTTGGCCCTCTATACAGTAATAATGTTCAATTTTTGCATTACATGCTTATATGCACGGAACATGCAAGAGATGGGGAATGTATTCGTGAGCTACTTAGCGCAAATGAGTGCCTTATATGTAAAGTGCTCGTTTAGTGCGCACTTTTGCACGGGCTTCGCCCGTTTACAACGGTAAAGTTCCATTTTCCTACTACTAATTAGTATGCACGGGGCGTGCGTGAGTGAAGGAGTGCGTTAGTGAGTGTTTGGAAGTGGGCGAGCGCTTCGCGCTCGATTTCGTGCGCACTACGTGCGCACTTTCGCAGCCGTGCTTCGCACGGCCTTACGAGATTAATAGGCCTCTCGCCAGCTTGTGGCGCTCGGGCCTAATAATAAATAATAGTGCTAACCCCAAAATCAAACTAGATCTAATCTAGTGCTGACCCAGAATTAAACCAGTAAACAAGATGTATAAATAATGTTTATATTTGGAAGATGGGTCATTGGCCGGATTAAATCACTTGGAGGGTCTGATTTGGCCCCAGGGCCTTATGTTGACTAGCCCTGGTCTACAACGTCAAGGATGCAGAAATAATTGTACAGATTATTATTCGAATGTACAAAACCAAGACTAAGAAAACAACCATTGGAAAAACAAGTCTTTTTGAATATTATAGAGTGAGCAGATATGAATGTATTGATAACTAAAATGTCCATCTGTCATCCAACCAATATCAACACATATTCAAAATCAAACAATGAACATTTTACGATGTTTGTCGTATCAATCAATGCTTCTTCATCACAGCAAAACACCGGCCTTCAAAACTAATTATCCACAATATCCAGGACAAAATTCTTTTGAAAGTAGCAATTTCTTTTACGTGAAGAATCATGCTGATAAAAATCCATCCCTCTCATGCGCAATTGACCCAAAAACTAAGCCTAATTTAGACAGCGCTCGGAGTCGTCCTATTTAAAGCCGCCGCGTCCCACAGATTAAACCATCGCTCGCAGCACATCACAACACGGCCCAGGTGCTACTCTGTTTACACACAACGTCCCAGCAAATACTCCACCTTCTTTGGATGATGCGCACCGTCCGGGCCGTGTACAACTGTACTCGCCGAGTGCCTTCTCTGCATTCTTTTTCTCGAAAACCAAATCCAAGATATTGAAGTCTAGATCGCTGTAAGAAAATGTTTCTCCTTGTTTGCGTGCGTTTTATTCCAAAGTGGACTTAGGACCCTGCCTAGTCCTGCAAACAAGTTCTCAGCCTCTCCCCCTCTGGTGCTTCGTGCTGTGCTTTCTCTCTCTCGCTCACTATCTTCACCCACCCCTCGCTTCTGCATCTGCCAATTGCAAATGTTCACTAGTTGGATGAGGGAACGACCTGCAAGTGTCGCTAGAGTTGGGTTGCTAAGATACTTTAGGGACAAAGATCAAAGTGAGTCAAACTATCATAAAATGTTGTGATGTAGTAGTTGTTTCAGCTGTAGTAAACGCCCACAACTTGTGCAGTGTTTCCTGTGAAACCAGGTGATGCCTGATGACCAAAGGCATCGATGCACTTAACAGGCAGCAGCAGGAAACTGGGACTGAAATCAATTCAGTTTGTAAAGCTTTGCAAAGGTTTTACTCCAACAACGTTCATTTTGTCTTCTTCAGATATATCCACACACTTTAGCCTTTACTACTTCTTCTTGGGCATATTATACATTGTTATACTGCTTGTACTAACAATACAACAAATCTATTCAATTTACTGACAAATTAATGCATCAATATTTAGTACAGCTCAATGTTTTGTGTGCAGTAGTTTGTCTGTGTGTGTGAGACGCTGTAGTGAAGCTGAATGCAGCTCCAGAGTGACTGCTTGTATTCATTATGGACAATCGTTTAGAATCAGGATATAAATAAATCTTATCAGTGGAGAGTTGTAGTCTGAGTGTTGTAAATGTGTTTATTTTCATGCTTTGTTTCTCTCATTCCCCTAAATTAGCGTTTAGCACATGGAGCGATACCAAAGTATTGTGAACACTGCCTCTGTTCTCTCATTGGCCACTGTAAAGTGTTTATGGCTGTGTCCGTGTTTACCGGACTCGTATTGACATGTAAATGAGTTGTAAGAAGAGGCGTTAATAGTTTAAATTTACGCATATCAATTACCGCGATGCACACACATTAATCAGGCTCACCGCCGACTATCAGAACGATACAAACTGTAAACCATCCCCTCACCTGACCATTAAAATACAGCACATGTGAGTCATGTGTAGATAATGTGTAGATAACTGCAGATGTTCATGCTCCGTGACAGTTGTGGCGCACTGACCTGAGATCTGCCCAGTGCTCTCTTGTAGTCCCACTCTGGCTGGCCCATCATCTGCAGACACAAGCGCACACAAACAGGCTGTCAGACATGTTGTGCTGACACTACACAGCTGATCCTACGAGCACTTATCTCCCGCTGCACCTCCTTTTCCCTCATCCCCCTCTCCTCTCCTTTCCTTCCCTCCATCATCTCATGAGGAGAGCAGACGCAGCAGATAAAGGAAGAGCAGAGGACCACGTCACGCTCGCAGCTGCAGGCCTGGATGAACCACATACGAGCGCCCTCCCCGACCCCCTTTTCCCTGCACGCTGCCATGTGCTACGCTTTTCATTTTCCTCAGCCGCAACCTCAGACAAATGAGTGAAATATCGACGTATATTTCAGTTGCGTGGAGAAGACGATAGCAGAAGAGTTGACGATGTTGAGTGGAAATTTAAACCATCTCGGCGCACACCATACCATATTTTCCAGCCAAAAAATGCATAATAGAGAAGGAAAAAAACATATATATTATAGTTTGGAAAATACGGTATACTGTATAGGCATAATGAACTTTGTGAAGTAGATAGAATTCATGAGAAAAAAGAGAAACGATTATTAAGGAATGGCAGGAAAGGTGAGCGATATTTACACGAATGAACAGCTATATATTTTTCAGCATTAGCTTATTATAATTACCAACAATATTGTCATAATGCATCAAAAATGTGCTCAAATTGACCACAAAAGTGCAATTTAAACTCTTTCAGTAGATGTTTCGTCATTTTGAGCCTTTTTACTGACTGAATACAGGATTTAAGATTATTCCTCTGTTGATCTAAAAGCATTATCAGGTTCAACAATTGTGTCAAAACAGTTTCAGAAGGGAACTTAATTGTTAAATGTATTAAAAGACAAGCTTTAATCTGTAAAAACAAACTATAATACGATGATAACATGTAATACTTAATATACAATTTTGACGCACCAAGTTTAAGTACAGAAAAGTTAACTTAAACGTACAAGCCATGAAAATCCCTGTCAGAATTTGAGTTTTCGCTGTATAAACCGTGTATTCGTTTATACATTAGCTTTGACGTATAGCAATATATTGTGTTTACATGACATCAAAATGCTTAGAATTCAGCAGGAAACAGGTGAGAATGATGTAGTAGAAATATTTCCTGGGCCTCTCCGTACGTTTCTGTCGACATAAATAAGCAGCAATTAAATTTGAGTTTCAGACGTCGTCATAACGTTCTACAGGCCGATAAAATCTAATATAGATGAGGAAGGAAGCTATAAGATGAATCATGTTAAATCATGTCCTTTTGTTCTAGGGTCTAGTCACAAATAGAAATGATCAGTTTTAGCATCTACGAATCTACAGTTTGGTTGTTTTATGGCAAAATACAAGGAAATCAAGAGGAAAATCTGGCTCTTTGACTCAAATCTAAAATCTGAAAACAATCGCCTCAAAATTATTCTTTTATTTTTTTTTACTATTTATTGTTGATTTATATTTAAGGATTTAGGGAAGAAAATTAAATAATGAGAGGAAAAAAAACATTTATACATACATGGATGTACAAGTTTAAGTTCACTTATGCCTACAAACACACACATACATTTTCTCTTATGCTTATATTAAAATAATTCAATTCAATTTATTTTTGTAACGCCCAAAATCACAACAACGGTTGCCTCTGAGGGCCACAGTGAAAAATGAATAATAATAAATAATACAAATACATAAAACAAATAATAAGAATAAGAAAAAAAATAAAAAAATGAGAAAGAATAAAAGATAAGAAAGAAAAAAGAAAAAAAAATAAGAAAAAAATTCAAGCCTCAAAATTATTCAATTTAAAATATGTGATCAACATGTTTGTGGAGCCAATCCCGAACAAACAAACAACATTTATATATTTCGTTCAGAAAACCGTCCACAGAGTTCTACAGTCCCCGCCCACCGTCTGAGATCACGACACAGATTCTAGACCGTATAAAATCAAACCTTAACGTTGATATTGCGCGGCCATATGAGATGGAACGATGTCATGTATCGGTGACTGTGATTGGCCCGTGCCCCGTGTGTGGCTGCGTGCTGCCAGCGCTGTCACAGTGAGTCGGCTGATGTCATAAATAAGACGAGCTGACAGAGCGACTGTCATGGACTGGGCTGACTGTGTTGTGATTGACAGGCGAGATAATCTGCCTAATACAGCACATTCATGTTTTTACTGATGCACGAGGGAGGCAAAGAGGCTGATGGATCACTTCATTACAATTACAGCATAATTACTGCGTGAAAGTGTAACTGAATGTACCTTTCTCTGAGGTTTTTTGGACGCGAATGGTTGGAACAAAAGAATGTACATGACAAGTAAATGACAATGATTTTCACCTTTTTTTTAATATAACGCACATGCAAAAACCAACCCAAACAGAAACAAGACACAGAGAGGAAACATGTAAACACATAAATGTCCTAATTATGTAGTCTGGCACACTGGTCCCAATAGGTTCAAAGGCCAAAGTAAAATAAAATTCATTAATGTGATCCTCATAATGGCAAAATATTCCATAAGTAAATCAATAAAATACAAGTTTTTTCTGTCCCCATATTTTTTAAAGCTAAATAAATAAGCAAAATAAAATTGTACTGCAAAAGTTTAAAAAAAAAAAAACTATTAAATCACAAATTGCAAATGAGCCAGTAACAAAAATGTAACCTTAGAAATGTACGGATTTCTCTTGTATTTTTTTTTAAATCATAATTTTTGTATTGTTATTTATTTATGTCCTTTTATTATTGACACATGTAAACTATTTACTTGGTGTGACACTTGAAAAACTGTTTAAATTATAAATAAAACCACAAAAAGCATAAAAAAACGCTGACATGACCAAAACAAAATCATGATTTGATTTAATTTAATCTTTTTCTTTGTATTGATCAATCTTGAGGTCCGACTCGATTCTATTTTTGACACATTAAAAACAAATAAAATCGTTTTCAATATTAGAACATAAATAACACAGACTGCCAAAAGAAAAATCTCATATTTTCCTCCAAAATCTGTTTTCAGCGCCAAACCACACGCTTTTACTGACAGAGGATTACCTTGATTAAATATAGTGGACCCAAGCTCATCATAGACAATTAGACTCGATTGAATCTCGATCTTGATTAAAATTTGATTAATTGCGCCGCCCTACTTATCAGGAGCTAATTGTAAACCAATGAGGCCTTTTATAGCCAAGCACGCGCTCCTTCTTTGATACAGCCCGTGTGCTCTGTTGTCCATTACGTCTCAAATAGACTCCTCCTGAGGAAACATAACAGCACTTCAGAGAGACCTAATGTTTGACAGCCACATCATTCAGGCTGAAAATTGCTTTTGAGAACAGAGCGTAATAATGTACTGCAGAGCCACCAGCAGGGGGAGCCCTTTATGTTTACATGGACAGTCACCAGGGCCAATGTTGTGCAAGGCAATGTGTGGTGTTCACTTAATCATCTCAGTTCTGTTTGATTTTTTTTTCAACCCGATACTGATATTTGCTTGCTACTGCGGCCGGGAACCGATATTTGCCGATACCTTTTTTTTTTAGATTTCGAAATTCACAGCAAAACACACATTTTTCTGGAATAAAATATAACTTTTAACTTTTTGAATGTACAGTCACATTTGATCGTAATTGCATTTATATTTCCATTTTGACTCATTAATCTGGTTAAAAATGCTAATAATTTGATGCACTGAGGTGAAGAAAAACATGGAGACACACACAGACTAATCAGAATAAAATATCAGCGCCAATTATAGTTACCAATTGCAACAAAAGTCTGGTTTTACTATGAATTCTGAGTCTTATCTTATCCAGAAAACTTCAGATGATGTCTCGTGCATCAGCTTTCTTCATCCCATCATCAAATCTCATCTACCGTATTTTCCGGACTATACGTCGCACCTTTTTTCATAGTTTTGGCCGGGGTGAAACTTATACTTTTACTCCAGAGCAACTTATATGTGATATTATTTGTTATTTTCACACTTGCAACCGCATTTCATACTGCAGCGCAACTTACATTATATGTTTTTTTATTTTCTAAAAAAACTAAAAAAAACGTATACTCCAGTGCAACTTATAGTCCAGAAAATACGGTAGTAAATATGTCTTAATCTATATGTTGTTGTGATATGGTCCAAACATGTTTTACTAATTTACTACTCATGTGAAGTGGATTGATTTATAAGGCACAAAAAGGCCTGAAGCACCATTTTATCATTTCATTTACATAATGCTCCGTACGCACGCGATTATAGGGCATCAGATCATTTTCACCAAAAACAAAGGCAAAACATCCGACATTCACACTTGTTCTGACCCTGCCTTGTATCTAAAGTAGCGCGTATAATCCAAATTGGCTTTGTTCCAGTAAGAATATGATGTCAATGACCTAAGGAGCTTTGAATGTCAAAACACTTGGAATGGAACCATCACAGACGAGCTGTAGGAGCAGAGCTAGTTTTTGTACGATATCTGACTAAACTGTACATTGTGTTTGTATTGTCAGTCAAAGTATTTAGTAGAAGTATAACATAAGTGACTCCTTATTGCCGAAGCTCATAGTTTGTCATTTTATTTTTTGTGTTCACTGACAATGGCAATGAACTTTTTTCTTTCACCAACAACTTGAAAGTCTATTCAGAAGACTCACAATGGCAGAAATGATCGACAGTATTTCTGACGGGGCGATATTGACAAAAATCGCCAATCCCAATAGCGAAAGTCTAACAATGTTCAATCCAACAGAAATATGGTAAAACATGTCTTTAATCATATAATTTGAAGTTTTATTATCGGAAAAAACAAATATCACCTTGATTTCATTTTATCTACTGATTCCTTTCTTGTTTTTTTTTTTTTGTTTGGTTTTTTTTAAAGAGTTTTTTTTTTTTTTTTTCAAAATACAAAAAATTAAAACAACAAAAACAAACATGACAAGACCAGAGAGAAACAAACTGCGTAAAATTGGAAAATGAAATGTATAAAAAAGAAAAGAAAAAGAAAGTTAAGGCACACAGGATCCAAAATAAAAATAAAAATAAAATGTATAATGTCATTTCAAACTCTATGTCAACTGTTCAAGAAATATCACATTTTGTCCTGTTTATGTGTTTCTTTGAGTATTGATACTTGTTCGAATTAATATATTTTTTAAATTCTGGTTTTAGTATTGATTAGGTCTTATTTTGAAAGTTTACAACTCAATATTGAAAAAATTGTATCCAGATCTTTTTATATTAGCATTTTTCCTCATATTCAGTTCAAAACAACACTAACATTTCGTATAACTTCAAAACAACAGTCACAGTATTTAAATTTCGATATATTGCCCACTTCAAACTTCTAATAACTTGGACATCATCATCGTGTCTGTTATTCTCTCTTTATTCACATGTGGTCAAACCAATCCTGAAGCTTGCTATTGTCTTTCATTCTAAAGAAAAGCCAAAAACAGTGGATTCTGTGAAGAACGAGCAGACCTAATGTTTTGTACACAAGCTGCGCATTCAGCCTGACCCTCAGAATCACCGTTTTGGCCGCTCCACAGAGCCAGGCTGCCAGAAGGATTTGGAAGAGTGGCCTGTGCTGTGTGTGTGGGGCAGTGGAGAGGGACCGTGACTCACCCGCGGACACGCCCGGATCATCGTCAGGCGCCGCCATGTTCTCACGGAGCTAATGACCACGCCGTGCACGCGTCTGGAGCTATATCAGTGTAACGTAACCATCATATCCAACAATTACCAAAACGTCATAGAACAAAAAAAGTACTGTTGCCAGATGGAAAGAGACAGATATACCCGTATTTTCCGGACTATAAGTTGCATCTGTTTTCATAGTTTTGGCCGGGGTGCAACTTATACTTATATTTATACTTATTTAGTTATAGTTATACTCCGGAGCGACTTATATGTGATATTATTTGTTATTTTCACACTTGCAATCGCATTTCACACTCCAGTGCGACTTATATATGTTTTTTTTTTCTTCTCTATTATGCATTTTTTGGCTGGTGCAACTTATACTCCAGTGCGACTTATAGTCCAGAAAATACGGTAATAAGAGTTTAATCATTTTGGGGGGAAAACAATGAAATAATAGAAATTCAGATATGTTATATTAATGTTGGCTTATAACTGATATTTGCCAATTATTTATTACTTTACCAATAATAAGAACACAAATATATGTTGAGTTTTAGTAACGTTCACAAATTAAATTTCCACTTTTGTCAAAATAGAAACACAATGTATTTATGTGGGAAATAAAACAATTTCTGGTAAACACACAGACGTATTTTTAGTCTAATTGGCCCCCTATTTGTACTTTTTGTATTTCTGTGGCCCTGTGCATGCACCTGACAACCCACAAAACATGACCAATTACACAAAATAAAGATAATATGATAAGATATGTTATCACAGTTATATCTCAGGTTTAATTTAAATGTGGGTTGTCAGGTTCATGCATTTTTACTCATGAGTCTGTCAGATCAGATGCTGAGGACGAACTCAGCATGAGACATAGTGAGGTAAATAACATATCGCGTGTGTGTATACCACTGTGTATACCAAATATAACTTCCGATAACTGATAACGATAACTGATATTCCATCTGTAATGACGACTATTCATATTGTGGTTTCAATTTGACTAGAATACGTTTTGCAGCGACAAACCAGAACACACGAGTTGTACTTGCATCAATCGGTCGTTGTTTCCTGGCGTGGTTTGTAGAGATGTTTCAGGGCTCAGCAACCCAGAGAATACATAGAATCAATTATGTTTTTGATGATGTAACTGACATCAATCCGGAGCCAAGTTTCCTAAGAGCGAAGTCCTAAAAACTTAAAGCCACTTTGTTTTGTCGGGAGGTTTGGCGAGGAACCCGCGCAGACGCAGAGTTGAGCTAAAAGTCAAATCACAGTCAGTGTTACTATCATGACGAGACGTTAAAAGGATCCTGACATCACAGCGTTCCCAGCAGTCACACAAAATGACTTGTTTATAGTAGCTATAAATAAGAGAAAACAGACTGCATAGCTGAGCAGAACTACACAGTACGGACAGAAGTACACACGTGGCTACATTGGATATAATAGTATAATCTTTAGTAATGGATATGAAATAGGTAGTGCATTATGTCATTGTGCAACTGTTGGATCCTTGGCTAAACTGAACTGTGAACATATGATCTGCGAGAACATTGACATAAGCAGGTTGCTCAAGATCTCACATTAAAAATAGTTATCTTAATAGGGCTAAACGTGGTGGAATCGGCCTTTCTTTACTCTGAATATGTTCAAATCCAGGCTCAAAATTGTCTGTACGTGACTGAAATGATTTTGTATTTTCAAATGATGAATTATATTTCTATTCATTTGTATTGTGATGTGATTTGAATGCCTCTTCCTTGTTCTGTAAAGCTCTTTGTGTACAAAATAATAATTGCCAAATATATTATTCCACCAGAAAGCTAAACATTTGCGTCACCAAAAAAAATCATAATATGGCCCTAATGGTTTTCCAGAAATGCAATGACAGAAATTCACATTGAAACTATTTTTTTCTTGAATTTTACTGTTAAAAAGCTAACTTAATTACACAGTACACATTGAGACGATTCTTTCCTATAACCTTTGTTCTCCGTAGCGCCTCCCATTTTGAACGAGCCTAAGTGGAGCACTGTTAGCCACATTAGCTGATGCCACCGTGTCATATCTCGGCTTACATTATCTGTGAGTGGGACATGCGGTCATAGTCACAAACTCTCCAGCGCGGTGCTACATCTGGGCCTGCAGCGCTCTCATGGGGCCTGTGGCGTACGTATCCAGACACCGCGTTTCCATTTAAGCTTCACGAATAAGGACTTACATCATTTTTTGGGCTTCTGCTGAAAATAGTGTCAAGATATTTCCTCAGCATTACAAGCATAAAGCATTTGGGGGGAAATGTAGAAAGCAAAAGTCTGATTAGCATTGGCAGCTAATAGGTGTTTTTAGTATGTCATGACATTAGCACTGCCCATAGCCTATTGTGGTGGAGGGCAGGCCAATATCTCCATATCACGTGTTAAAAAGGCACTGCACTGTTTTTATCATCTCAGTAAATTTGATTAAAAAAATGCATAATTGGGAAGAAAAAACATATATAAGTCGCACTGGAGTATAAGTCGCATTTTTGGGAAAATGTATTTGATAAAATTTAAGACCAAAAACAGACATTTAATCTTGAAAAGCAGTTTAAAATAATAACAGATGAGAGAACATGGTGAATAGGTGTACGTATGCTAACGCTAACACCTTCAGCTACATGAGGCACAGACAGAACTGTGGTAAGTGTCTGGTATGTTAACGTAACATATTAACAGTTATTCAGATAACTATAGCATAAAGAACATGCTAACAAGTTTACCAAAGCATCAGTATTACCCGAAATCACTAAATCCATTGAATTCTTCTTCCTCTGTGTCACTTCTAAACAACTCCACAAACTCCAGAGGTAGAGGAAGTGCAGATTCTTCTTCTGCATCGCTTAGAGCCTAGAGCGCTCTCTTGTGGTTGCCAGTGTGAAAATAACAAATAATATCACATATAAGTCGCTCCAGAGTATAAGTCGCACCCCAGCCAAAACTATGAAAAAAGGTGCGCACTTGGGCCTCAAACTTCTGCCATGGACACAATGGATGGATACCTTTTGAATGCACTTTTGGCAGCAGGAAATCACAAAGAAATGGCTGATGCAAACCACACCAACAATCAAAGACTGGACTGACATAGCAACACACATCAGACGAGTGGGAAAAAAAAGGATATTCAGACATTATTTTGAAATTGACAAATTTGATAGACTTTGGACCAAATGGGACCTTTATTTTAAACAATGATTATGTTTCTTGGATGTCTAGTTGATGTCTAATTGTATTTTTAAACTTTTGCTCTCTGGTCATGTTCCGTTCTGTGTTTTATGTTTATTCTTTTAAATAAACAGTCTCTCTATAGGTATGAACATGGAAAGCTCACAGAAAGTTCAATGTCTTCTATGGCAGAACAAATAGCTTCAGCAAAGGTCTTTTATTCACTATTATGAAGTGGAGACATTTATGAAGTTCACAAACACAGATTTGTGGATAAGGATTAACATAATTCTGTTTCTTTAAATATTTGAATCTGAAAGAAACCACCTTCTTCACTTCAGTATATAGTTGTCAGATTGTTTACGAGACATCTTGCAGGCGCTACATGTCTCCACTTGGGTCCTTAGACCTTCTGCATCGGCCAATACGTGAGCTGTGTAGAGGGAATCAATGCAATCACCAATTTGCCTTTCATATGACTCAGTACAAGGAAGTCTGACTCCCCAGACTGACCACCCAGAGATTAGAATCCATCCTACAACATCCTTAAGAAAATAGCCAAAGTTGACATATTTGACTGTCCCTCAGCCTTTTGCGCATGACCTCACGTTCTTAAAGTATTCACACAACACTATTTGTATATTGTATTTGCGACATCCAGCGCTAGTCCCAACAAATAGGCGGGTTATTTATAGATGTCAGGCATCTGGCCACGAGCAAACCACACAGGAAATCGCTTTTTATGATTGTTTATCTATGTATACTTCAGTGTTGGTGCCATTCCCACTAGTACACGTACACCCACGAATACTCACTCCAAAAAAATCCCTAATCATTTAATCGAGGTAGTACATGTTCCTGCTATAGTGCACTGTAAACATCCAGGTCCTGGTGAGGGGGAAAACAACACGAAGACAGAAGAAGGGTTCTCAGTATAGTCGTGTCTCCAGGCGATAGACCGCACCAGAACAGCTCAATCTAATAAGGGTTTATTCACAGAACCGCAGTGAATGGGATTGGACAGATACGAGCTGAATGGGAGCGGGGCGGCGGAATACTGAATACTGAATGAGTCTCAGTGCGTTCTGCATCGATCCCAACTGTATCTGCGGCGCACGTATCCGCAGCGTACGTTACCGCGTATTGGTGATGTTTACAATGTTTACGATTCCAAAGTGTACACGTTTCAGCCCAGGGCCAGATCCTGATATGCAAAAGTTGGAATAAAAAAAACAAGTGCTCCCTCCTTTTCCGATGCTCAGAGAAATCACGCTGCCATTTTTAGAATGAATCCAATTATCGCAGAATTCTCCAACATTGACCTGGAATAAACTCAAAGCGCCACGTGAAGGATGTCCCATTAGACACTTGACATCAAAAGCCTGACATGGGCACATACGCATTAAAAGGGTATTTTGGATTTATTCTTTAATCTTATCAGGAGATACCTTTGAAGTGTTATTTTTTAAAGCATATTGACAACTGAAATGTAGCTTCATTGGCTGTCAACTCATTAAACTTTCAGCACCTATGGGTTTTTTGGCTAAATACGCCCTAAATGTTGTACTTTATTGCATTTATTCATCTTCAGTCACTATTCTCAGCCTATAACGGTGTGTTCTGGGACGTTGGTATGAGCTCAGACTATTATCATCATTATTTTAGCACTAAATGTATCCGGGTGGGTAAATTAGCTCCAGTACAGCTTTCACAAACCCTTTGACACGTCCCGAGTATTTTCATGCCTGAATTTCTTTTGATATTGATAAAATGTTGGAACAATTATGTGAAGAGCGAGTTTCAAGGGAGGAAATTTAGCGTGTATAGCGTCCATGTATATAAATAATGCAATGATGTATTACTCAACAATGAAAAACACATTTTTAACCGTCATAACTGCGACAGTTATCATAAAGCAATAAGACAGTGTTCGAATGCAATTAGCTACCGTATTTTCTGGACTATAATCACACCTTTTTTCATAGTTTTGGCCGGGGTGCGACTTATACTTACATTTATATTTATATACTTATACTCTGGAGCGACTTATATGTGATATTATTTCTCATTTTCACACTTGCAACTGCATTTCATACTCCAGTGCGACTTATATATGTTTTTTTATTTTTCTGTGCATTTTTTGGCTGGTGGTCGACTTATACTCAGGAAAATATGGTATTGTCTAAGATTGCCTCCCGCTGCACTTTGAGGAAGACAAATGAGTTTAAAAAAATGATTGAAATACAGTTGCATCTGCACAACCGTAATTCCCCATCATATACAGTTAAACAGATATGATTTTGCACTCATTTCAATACTGCAATTTAGTTTGAATTCAATAAATACTCTTCTACGATAAGACGTCCCAACCGGTTCATTCCAAACTATCATTGTCGTCATCAACCCAAAGTAAAAGGGTATCAGGATTCAAGACCAGTCATGAAACAGCGGCACACACTTGAGCCGTGTCTTACATAACGGTGAGTGATGGCAGCTGAGGACACAATGCGAGCGCCTTTGGCATTTGTCCTCTGTAAGTTGGACGGAGAGGGAATGGGGTGAAGTGCATGAGAACGCAGCGAGACAAGGCAGACAAAAACACCCTGGCCGGAGTGGGCTAAAGACGCCGACGGAAAACCAAGTCGCCGGGACGATGTGGGACGGCATTCGAAAGCTAACTACGTCGCGGGAAAATTTCGAAACCTTTTAAAGATACAAGAGCTATGCACACATTTACACACGAAACTAAACCACTCACAAACGTATGATGCTATAAAAGTTTGGAGTTAGCGGAGTTCTACACCACGATATCGATATCGAATGACACATAAATTAGGTTCGAGAGTAATGATAGATTTCCTGCTTCCTGTTGCTGGTCAAACGTGTAGACGATAGTCCAAACGGTACTTTTAGTGGACGATTTCAAACTTAAATGCGATGTAAATGTAGTTTGTCTCCAGTTCCGTGCAAGTAAAACGAACAGGTGCTTTGAGAAGACTTAGAGAACGCACTAAAATGTGAAAACGTAACGCACACAGACATCGGCTTTGACCTGCGGCGAGTGTATGCGTCCGTACGCCGATAAGTCGCTTTGTGTCGTGGAGGATAATGGAAGGGAAAAACACTACCAGATGTATGTGATGCAATTACAGGCCTGATGATGTGATTGGGTAATCAACAGGCGGTCAGAGACGTCCAAGACAAACAGGCCGACTGCAGACTGTTGACTGAGCACAAACCACGAGGAACAGCGTGCACTCACACCTGGTCAAGGACATGTGACTTCACTCCCAAAAGACAGAAGGAAAGAAGTTCTTTAGTTCTTTGTGTTGTACTTCAACATTTGCAGCATTTGCGATTTGCTATTACGTCCATTCAAATTGGGTTGGATTGGGTTTGATTCGATTGCGATTCATCTTGCAAATTACCATATTTTCCGATCTATAAGTCGGACCTTTTTTCATCGTTTTGGCCGGGGTGCAACTTATACTCCAGATTCAGAACGACTTATATGTGATATTATTCATTATTTTCACACTGGCTCTAGGCTCTAAGCGACGCAGAAGAAGAATCTGCACTTCCTCTACCTCTGGAGTTTGTGGAGTTGTTTAGAAGTGACACAGAGGAAGAAGAATTCAGTGGATTTAGTGATTTGGGGTAAAACTGATGCTTTGGTAAACTTGTTAGCATGTTCTTTATGCTATAGTTATCTGAATAACTGTTAATATGTTACGTTAACATACCAGACACTTACCACAGTTCTGTCTGTGCCTCATGTAGCTGAAGGTGTTAGCGTTAGCATACGTACACCTATTCACCATGTTCTCTCATCTGTTATTATTTTAAACTGCATTTAAAGATTAAATGTCTGTTCTTCGTCTTGGATTTTATCAAATAAATGTCCCTAAAAATGTGATATTATACTCCAGTGCGACTTATATATGTTTTTTTCTTCTTTGTTATGCATTTTTTGGCTGGCGCGACTTATAGTCCGGAAAATACGGTATCATAAGAGTCATTTAAATGAGTTCCTTCTGTTTTGCAATAATATGTTATTGATCAGTGGACAATACCAAACAATCAATGTGGTTGTTTGCCAAGGTCGTTACATACATGGAAACAATAGCTCCATTTAATAATTATAATATCAATATTTTTTGGGGCAGTATCCTTGGTATCACAAGCAATATTACGTCAATCCAACAGAAATTTGTTAAAACATGTATTTGAATGTATAAGTTGAGGTTTAATGTGAAATACATGTATCATAAACGTGCAGAAATATCACCATATTATACACAATTGATACTTTTGATTATAAACAATGTACTCGATATTTAAATTTGACACATCTTCAAAACAACCTTCAGGCTATTATCTATATTTCAACAACACCCACCTCTATTTGTAGCACAACTTTTGCATTATTAGCTGGAAACACGGATCCAAATTTAATCAACCATTTCAGAATTTCAGTTATTGCAGCAAAGAGGCAGTTTAGAGTCACCATTTCACCAAACACTCAACATCTGACATACAACATATACAACCACTTCAAGACATCGCAGTTACTCAAATCTCAACGTGTGACAGACATGCACAGCAGATTAGAGTGGAAAACAGCTGCTTACGGTTCGGTGTGTGCTGTAATCCAGAGTGATATGTGACCGTACCTCTCTCCCATACCCCCTGTACATGTCGTCCCCCCCGTCCCCCTCCTCCGATCCCTTCTATATTTTGGAACTAAAACACACCATTGAGCTGTGTAACAAGGCATTCCTTGTCCAAAGCCACCAAACCTCACCTGGACAGGCGGCCGGGCAGCCACTGTGCATGTGTGTATGTAGGCTTAGCGGCCAGGCCAGGTTAAAATTACTGCAGCGCCGGCCTCTCTGCGGATGCTTTCCTCAGAGCGCACACTTTTGGGGTCGGCTCTTCTCACCTTGCCTCCTGTCCATTTACACCAGCGACACATTATACATTACACAAAAATATATGTTTAGCTTTTAGTATGTTGGTTTTTAAACTGATGATGAAACGTGCTTACGGCTACGGCTAAAAGCAAGCTTCTTTTTATTTTTTAACGTTTCAGTCCGAGTGTACCGTATTTTCCGGACTATAAGTCGCACTGGAGTATAAGTCGCACCAGCCAAAAAATGCATAATAGAGAAGAAAATAACATGTATAAGTTGCACTGGAGTATGAAATGTGGTTGCAAGTGTGAAAATAACAAATAATATCACATATAAGTCACTCCGGAGTGTAAGTATATAAGTATAAATATAAGTGTGACTTATAGTACAGAAAATACGGTATTGAAAAACAACACCAATGAGCTATCTGCGTCGAATTATAAAACATTTGATTGATTTTAAACGTTTTCGCCAGAATAAATTGGATCCGAGGGCCTGTTATTTTGGTGACACTTTTCCCCGCCCACTCTTACTGTATTGGCCCGCCTCTATCAGGCTTTGAGTGAATGACAGCGGGATTCAACCAATCATAGTGAAGTGCGACGCAGCAAACACAGCACATGGCTTTACTTACATCTTAGACACAAAAGATACTCGTGATAAAATTGTGAGCTTGCTCTAAAAAAAAAGTGATTTATTTTATTTACTTTTAACTTTTTATTAACTATGTTCAGTACTCAATTTTGTTACTTAAGTAAAAGTACAAATACAGGAGCAAAATAATACTCAAGTAAATGTTAAAGTATCACGTTGAAGTAATTGAAGTGTTCATTTGATCCTTGAAAAGTAAAAAGAACTGTTTCAAGATCTTTTCGAGCATTAAATTTGGTGATTTTGATAGAGAAGATTTCTGCCAAATTTTGGTCAACAAAGAAATCTTGATATTTCCTTGTGAATTTTATGTGTATATTTGTTTGCTCAAACCTTTTAGGCAGCATGAATGTGATCAATCCCTTAAGTACTTTCTGCTTTTCAGCCCAGTTCAAATAGAAAGTTCAGATTCCTGCTCTCAGATGTAGTGAAGTCAAAGTACCGTATTTTCCGGTCTATAAGTGGCACCTTTTTTCATAGTTTTGGCCCGGGTGCAACTTATACTTTATTTTATACTTATATACTTATACTCCGGAGCGACTTATATGTGATATTATTTGTTATTTATTATTATTTTCACACTTTCAGTTACACCTTTTTTCATAGTTTTGGCCAATGTGCAACTTATACTTATATTATTTTATACTTATATACTTATACTTATACTCCAGTGCAACTTATATATGATTTTTTCTTCTCAATTATGCATTTTTTGGGCTGGTGCGACTTATACTCCGGTGCCACTTATAGTCCAGAAAATACGGTAAAAAGTATCCACCGTAAAAATGTACTTTACTTCATTACCTCCCACCAATTGTTCGCTGTTTGAAAATCCTACAGTTCTATTGATCAAAAAACCTCAAACAGACTGTACTCAAAAACATACAAAGGTTTACAAAGCGTACTTCAAGCTCATTGGAAGTCAATCAATGGAAGTAAAACCCGTATGAACATTTAACTCAGCGCATCGGCGTAAATTATGTCTAATATTGCCAAGTTGCGGTGTGCACGATCGCCTCCGAACATGGAGATTGTGTCGCTCTTATGAACCTTGTGATCTGAGCTGGTGTGTTGTGAGGGACGGCAGAGCGGATAGTTGTCCTCTCACCATCAACACTTGTGCAGTACTTGGCAGCAGATCGCGCCCCCCCCCGACTCGGCCCCCCCGTCTCTCTCACAGACACACAGACACACACACACACACACACACAGACACACACACACAGACACACACACACACACACACAGACACACACACACAGACACACACACACACACACACACAGACACACACACACACACACACAGACACACACACAGACACACACACACAGACACACACACACACACACAGACACACACACACAGACACACACACACAGACACACACACAGACACACACACAGACACACACACACAGACACACACACACAGACACACACACACAGACACACACACACACGCACACACACACACACACACAAGGCTCGAGCTTTTGTTTTCGCTCAGTCTCACACTTTCAGTCCTAATGGATTTTTGATTGTTTATTGTCGCCGCCTGAAGCTCATCGTTGGCTGTCAAAGCTTTGATATTTCTGTCAATGAAAAAACACGTTCAGAAAAAAACCAACACATTGAGGAATATTCCAGGAAGTTATGAATACCGACTGAACAGCGTGACTTTTTTCATAGGCTGGAAGGACAACACAACAGATTAGATAATATAATGGCATATATCGTATTTTCCGGACTATAAGTTGCAACTTTTTTCATAGTTTTGACCGGGGTGCGACTTATATTTATACTTATATAATTAAACTCTGGAGCGACTTATACGTGATATTATTAGTAATTTTCATACTTACAACCGCATTTCATGCTCCAGTGCAACTTATATGTGTTTTTTTCTTCTCTATTATGCATTTTTTGGCTGGTGCGACTTATACCCCAATGCGACTTATAGTCCGGAAAATACGGTATTAATTCTTACTGTTGAAATAGATTTTGGGATTGTAATTGGATTTCTGAATTTATGAAGATTTAGTTTAGAACAATAGGGGTGGGCGAAAAATGTAAATCTCGTGGAGTAGCTCGATGATAGTCGGACAATATTATGGTCGTCAAGCCAACTGAAATGTGATAAAATTGAAGAAGAAGAAGCTCCAGACCAGCATCTCTGCAGTGAGTGGGTTTGTCCTGGCTGAGTGCAACGGGCTTTGTATACAACATTATGAAGAGTCTTGTGTTTCCACTGAGCTGTCTGCAGAGGCCTCGCTCATGTAAACAACCCGATCGTCCAACTGTGATCCGAGGTGGAAGAAATGTGTAAAAGTACATAATATTAAGGGTACACTATGTCAATTTTCTACTTTTTTTTTGCTTGGTTTTGCCTAGAATCTCCAACAGTACAGTATCAAACGTCAAGCATTTATTTACAGAAGTCTTCCATGTGCAAACAAATCCTGAAAAACAGGCATTCTATTGTAAGCGGGCTCGCCTCCCCACGGATCTGGCGTGTGACATGGCCTGATAGCATCGTCTACTTGTCTTCACGGAGAAGTTTACTGCCATACTTTGTAACGTTCTAGACAAGGGTTTTAAAAGGATCGAAAATCAGATATTAATTCATACAAAACTAGAATGAAAACTAGATACATATTTGAGCAAGTATTAATGCGAAAAAATAATACAAAATACTATAAACAGTCCACAATTTGACCTTTACTGAACAGTTTTCGAAGGATCTTGGGCTTCATCAGAACTACCGTATTTTTTGGACAATAAGTCACACCTTTTTTCCTAGTTTTGGCCGGGGTGCGACTTATACTCTAAAGAGACTTGTATGTGATATTATTCATTATTTTCACACTGGCTACCACAAGAGGGCGCTCTAGGCTCTAAGCGACGCAGAAGAAGAATCTGCTCTTCCTCTACCTCTGGAGTTTGAGGAGTTGTTTAGAAGTGACACAGAGGAAGAAGAATTCAATGGATTTTGTGATTTAGTGAAAATTTTCCGCAAAACAATTCGACTTATATATGTTTTTTTCTTCTCTATTATGCATTTTTTTTGGCTGGTGCGACTTATAGTCCGAAAAGAAACCATTATCATTTTGTATTTTTTTTTTTTCTGTATTACCATTGTGGGATCAAAATCAGTATCAAACATCAAGTTCGATCGTGTTAAATATTTTTGTTTTGTGATAACCCTATTCCAGATGAAGCAAAGACATCTCCATGGAGACAAGTGACAGACCCCACACCGAAAAGTTGCATAGTGCACCTTTAATGTACTAAACAAACTATTTTTAAAGATAATGTATAGCTTTTTCCCAGATACTTTCCAGATACTTTCCAGATACTACAGTACTGAACTATAACACACTGTAAGTACATCATCACTTCACATTTTAATCATCGTAAACCCCAATATTGACCTTTAACAGCCCGGTAAGCATGTGACTTCCTGTTCAAAACTGCAAAACAAGCATTCGAATGTCATTCACATGTTTTTATTTTTGAAAAGTAAGAAAGTAAGTAAGAACATGGATGTGGGCGGGGATAGGGGATAAGTGAAAACAAGAATTTTCTGAGCACTCGCGCCGCAGTTGCAGGAAAATACAGAAGTACTCAAACATACATGAATCAACACAACTTTGAGTACAACAATGATGAAGAAACACTGTTATGAGATGGATTAAACCTCATTAAAGTTGATTTTTTTGCAAAATATGTCCTCTTTAGGTATGGCAATGTGACAAAAGCTTCATCATATTGTGAGCTGCATATATCAAACAAACCAGCCACTTATCTCTTGAAGGTTAAAATAAGCTTCAACAGCCTGCGCGCGAGATAGCTGAGGCCACCAGACGAGCTCGCGAGCGTCTCAATGGAACTGCATGTGCGTCAATGAGAGAATATGGGCCTTCCTTCCTCAAATAGATCTGACTTTATCCCTCCTGTAGGATTGTGCCCTGCTCGCTGACACATAACGCAATACGAGGATGATGTTGTACAAACGCCTATTAAAAAATACGACCTCTACGTTGTGTGAGAGTCCGCGTATATCTGAGCTGCAAGAATGCATCTGCGCAAGTTCAAGTCATGACATGCTGTAACTATGCTCTGAAATATTGTTGCTTTCCTGTGCTATTTATGGCTGTAAAGAATTGAGTGTGACCCAAAATGCAGCAAAGGCCTTCTCCCGCTCACATTGCTCCACTGGGGCTGAGTATAGAACAATATCGCCAAAGTAGAAGTATATGTACCGTCTAGCATGGTTATGGTTACTTCTAAATAATTGCTAAAACAGATGCAAGCAACATATCAAACGTGTGAGCAGTGTATTTCAAATTACAGTTGTCATTTTGCCACTGTGATGAAGTAAAAATGTAAAAATTCAAATAAATAGGAAAAATGTGGCTGACAAAATCCAGATAGACAAAAATATATGGGAATATTTATGAATAAACATACAATTTTAAATGTATTATGTTGATGAGGCACTTATAGCTTATTTTTATTACAATATAATATATATTTTTATACCACTATAAAACCTAGTCCAATAAAAGGCCTGTGTCATATGGCTTGGAAAACATAAGATATATTTCTGCTTAGCACCTACAATAAGATACAGAAGGTTAGACTACACCTGCTTTCAGAGGGATTTAAATAAGGTTTGTGTCATTAATGTTTCCAGTCAGTGTAATTTGTATTCTTCTCTATGTGAAGTAAAGAAGGAGGCAATGTCTGCTTCAGTCTCACCAATGCTAGCACTGTTGAAATGTTATCAGTAATTTATGTCTCTTTTTTTCACTAGAAGGCACAAACCAGCTGGTGCTCATGTTTAAGCATTGAGACTTTATCAAAATATAGTTATTTGCCAACCAGAGACTATAGTTACTCTGCTTGAGTTGTAATAACTCTAATAGGCCCGTCACACACATGGGACTGTGGCTTTGGGATGTATGACAGTGAAAAGCAGCAGGCTCATGATGTCTGCGGGTCGCATGAATGATTTCTGAAATAATACCTTAAGTGAAGTTTTGTAGGCTATAATTTGGTGAGAGCTCTGCCCCACAGCTCTGTGCGCGCGGGACAAGCAAAGGCTTTAAACATGGAGTGACCCCCCGTATGTCCTCTCACGCACGGAGCACCTCGGCATAAGTGCATCAAGAGGACCATAGATGTGAGGACCAAATACACATCACTCTCATGTGTACAACTTAAATATGAAACAGACTAAATCCAGAAACATTAGACTGATTAATGTGACTTGCAACGCTGGCCTACTTAAAATGGTTTCAACCATAATAAAGCTCGTTACGGACGGTAATCCATTGTGATCCACTGTGATGAGAGAAAGGGGCTGCTAAATGCCATCAAGTAAGTAGATGGGTGACACTGAGGAGAATGTTGGACACAAGGACAAAAGAGCAGCGCAGATGTCCCGCACAGGACGGGTCTTACCTGGTCCCGTGGAATGCAGGGCAGCGAAGTCCTGCGGTGGGACTTGCTGTTGCTCTGACTGTGAGCGATCATCTCCGAGGCCGCTATGGAGCTGGACCTCCGTCTCCGTTTGAAGACAGGGATGTCCTCCTCCTTCGCCTCGGTCACAGAGCCACAGCACCCCGTCCCGCTGGTCCCTGAGGCCGGCAGGAGCCGGTCAGCATACCGCGCAAGCAGAACCCCCAGCAGCCCCAGCAGATAGGCCAGGTAGGGTCTCCAGCTGGCCCGCACCCCGCTCAGAGACACCACAGAGACGGCCCGGATGACGCTGATGAAGACGAGGAGGGACACTCCCTGGCCCAGGCGTACGACCAGCAGAGCCCCGCTGCCCAGGCAGCCGAGGACCACCAGGGTGGCGGGGGGGGACAGCAGCTGCTCCTCTGCACCGCGCAGCAGTGACTGTGCGGCAGCTTCGCCCAAGTGACACAGCGCGAGGAGGAACAGGGCGGAACGGAGCAGAACCCCGCAGCGCAGCAGATACAGTCCGGCCCAGAAGAAGGCACATGCGAGAGTGAGGAGAGGGGAGAGCAGGACGCACGCAGTCACCAGCACCTCCGCCGCACAGCCCGCCGCCGACTGAGCACCAGAGTTGGAGCCGCTGCTATTTCCGTTGCTGCTGCTGCTGCTGCTGCTGCTGCTGCTGTTGTCTGCGTCCCAGTCGACCAATGTGAGCAGCAGAGCCAGAAGCGCGGAGGCAACGCAGAGCGCAGGCGACACTCCCCAGCGAGTCCATGTCACGGCCAGTGTGAGCCACGGCCGGCCGCGCGCGTCCCGGTGCAGCGGCGTCACACGCGTCCGCACGAAGCCCGCGCGCGCCGCCCGTGGGGGTCTTTCATGAGGTGGACTCCTTCTGTCCCCGTCCGGCTCTAAGGCCATGGCGGTGTTATAGAGCAGAGTGCGCCTTGGACCTATGCAAAGGATGAACACTCACACAAACTCATCACGCGTAGAATAAAGCTGGAAAAAGTTTGGTGTAGCAACTTTTCTTCAAGTTTTGTGGCGTGAACTTTGAGCTGTCATAATGTTCAAGCCCAGAGCCTGAGTCCTAACCTCACGCGCGCTCCTGTCCCCTCCCTCCCGCTGGACACTGGCCCCTGTCACGCGTCAGCTCCATCTTTCTGAATGGGAGCCAGGTTCATTATTTGGATGCACTGATGTTTCAATGACCGTGTCATGGTCCTTCCTGTAACACTGAACAGACCAACAGCAGATAAACAAATGTTTTAACTAATATTCACCTCTTGACAGGACGTTTGTATTATTTATGAAAGGCAAAATCAATAGAATATGAATGATCCCATCATGTTTTGCTGCAGGGTACAAACACACTGCCCACAGGTTTGCAGCTTTCATCAGTTTGGCCTAAATTCTACTATGAAATCCCATCACTCAAATCATTGTAATACATTTGCTTTATAAAACTAAAACAAAAACAGACACACCTTACATTATAAACCAATGCGGTCCATTTGAAAGATGACATTATGAGCTTCCTCTTTTGAGTTGCTGGAGGTAGTCCAGAGCACAAATGGTTTTGCAGTTGAGTTACACAACAGGGGCTCAGGACAATCAGTCAAGTGCAATCAGAAAATAAATCTGATGTTTTACTCATCCCATCACAGAGAGCCATTGGGCATTTTCCATCAGCAGGGTTAGGAGGAGGGCAGAGTACAAAGTGGCTGTAAACCTACATTCAACTTTCAGACGTACTACAGTGTTGCAAAGCCCCAAATGAACACTTTTGTTGTAAATCACGTTTCATGGCGACATTCAGAAGAACATCCGGCCTTCCAACTGTACCTGAAGTGTTGTAACACTATTATCTATCATTATAAGGGCCGTGAACCTGCCAACATTGTGTTCCTTCTGTCAAGTTATCACTGTACACTGTTTACACAAATGCTCCTATACATGTTTTATGCAATATATTCATAGTGACACATGAACTTCTGCTTACTGCTCAGAGATGGGAACATTCACTAATGGTTTGGATACATGCAAAGAACACATTAGAGAATAAATACGACAGCTTTCGTGAACGTGGTTAAAAAATGTGACAAAGTCTGAGCCACTAAACAAATATCAGGAGATTGAAGATACCAAATTAACTTTGCACATACATAGTAGAAAAAGCTTCAGTTGTAGTCATCTGGACTCAGTTAGAAAAAATAGACGTTTCGACTCTCATCCAAGAGTCATTGTCAATAACAGAATTTAGGTCGAGAACTCCGATATTTATACTATTCTGTGGTAAGTCCAGCCCATTGGGAGGAGCCTTCCTGAAAAGGAAAGAGTTGTTTGTTACAACAGAAACTTACCCTCTTGGTATCTACCGAGCCTATTCAACCCTTCAATGGGCTATTAGTCTCCCCTTTGTCTTTGTGAGACCCTGGCTCACCCACCCTGAGGACCTGATTAACATCTAAATGTCCTGGTACTGGTCCTCTACCTCTCCAGGGGTTCAGGATCCCATTGTACACTACAGGAAGATTGAATCTTAGTCCTCCGTTTCTGTTTAAAGAAGGTCTTTCTTTTTTAACAAAAATAGCTTCCTTCACTCCTCTTTCAAACCATCTTTTCTCCCTGCTTAAAACCTTCACCTCACCGTCTTCAAACGAGTGATTAGAGGCTTCAAGATGGAGGTCCTGAACTTGTATTTCTTCTGTGCTGATAGAGTCTCTTGTGTAGAGGCTGTTTAATCTCACCTATGTACCGTTCTTTACAGCTTTCTTCACTGCATTGGATCGAATAAACTACATTGCTCTGTTTTTGAGTCAGCAACTTGTCCTTAGGGTGAACCAGTTTTTGTCTTAAAGTGTTTCCTGGTTTAAAATAAACAGGGACTTCGTATTGTCTAAAAATTCTCTGCAGTTTTTCCGACAGGCCAGACACATAAGGGATAGAAACACCCTTCCTTCTCTGTTCAGTTTCCCTTTTGTCCTGCTTCTTGGTTCTCTTCACTCTGTTGAGAGCCCAAGCGGGGTAACCACAGGCTGAGAGGGCATTTCGGACATGTTTTTCCTCTTTCTTCTTGCCCTCTGAGCTGGTGGGCTCTGGGGTATATTGAGAATGACTCTTGGATGAGAGTCGAAACGTCTATTTTTTCTAACTGAGTCCAGATGACTACAACTGAAGCTTTTTCTACTATGGAACACGCCTGGACGAATGAGGGATTACACCGACATACTTTGCACATACATGTATATAATGATTTGCCCGTATAGCTTCAATGCAATATTTGTCAACTCGATTAATTCCAACTATTCTAGGAGTATTGCTACATCCGTGGAGTATGGAGGACTTAGAATTAGGGGCTGGTGTGGAAGACACATCATGAAGACTCTGGAGGGACCCGTTCTGGAGCATCTATGGTCCATGGTGCAATATCTAAAGGACCCTCTCCAGTTTGCATACTAGCCCCACTTGGGAGTGGACTTCAGTACACAACTGGACAAGCCAGCCGACACTCTGACAATCATCTTCTTTGACTTCTCCAGTGTGTTCAACACCAGGCTCTGCTGAC
The DNA here is from genome assembly GCF_026437365.1 of Eucyclogobius newberryi. Classification (NCBI taxonomy): domain Eukaryota; kingdom Metazoa; phylum Chordata; class Actinopteri; order Gobiiformes; family Gobiidae; genus Eucyclogobius; species Eucyclogobius newberryi. The sequence continues at coordinate 21,361,191 of NW_027315724.1, forward strand.
TGAGAAGCTGCAGTGATGCAGGTAGATGTCCCTCTATTGTCCACTGTATATGTGGCTACTGAGCTGTGTGTCTGACAGCAACACCAGGCTGCCACAGGGGACAATCCTCTCTCCTTTCCTCTTCACCCCCTACAACACCTCCAACTTCCACTACTGCATTAAGTCCTCAGAAGTTCTCTGAAACTCAGAAGTTCTCTGATGACTGCAGTGGTGGGCTTCAACAAGAGGCAGTACAGGACTGTAGATAACAGTCACCTGGAGCAAGAAGAGCCACCTTCAGCTCAACGTGACGAAAACAACGGAACTGGTGGTGGACTAAAGCTGCTGTGGTACAGTGCTACAAGAACTTGACAGTGTATTTGGAAAAAACTGGACTGGGGTAAGAACATTGACACCGTCAACAGGAAAGGCCATCTCTACTTTCTGAGGGGGCCGAGGTCCTTTGACATCTGGAGGACAGTGATTAGGATGTTCTATAAAGCTATGGGGCCAGTGCCATCATGTACACTGTGGTCTGCTGGGTAGCAGTCTGAGCGGAGGACACTAATAGATCATCAAGAAAAGGAGCTGGGCTCACTGTGGTATTGGAGAGGAGGATTCTGGACTTTCCCTTGCACCCTCCCCACAATGTGCTGGTAAACTCTACGAGCTCGTTCAGCAATACTGCCACGCTGCTCCAATGACACAGGAATCACATGGTTCCACGTTAATTTTAGAAGCCATATACCATATAATTTTTCTACCACTGCAGTAGCATTTAAACATAAACACACAGACATTGAAAGTATGGGTATTGTCATTACCTTTTTTGTAATCGCACATGTGAGTCATTCAGTCATCTTGCCTTGACACACAAATAGAAGCAACATCAGACGCCAATGGTAAAGCTGCCAGGGACAACTGACGGCCATGTGTGTGAAATGGGGGCACCAGCAATCTTGAAGGAAAGTTTGTTTGAGTGAGAATGTTTCAGAATACAACTCTATTCGTATTTTCATTCAGTGGAAAACAGATTCATATTCTGTTTTACTATAAAGCTTCACTGAAAATCAAATGTTCATGACGCAAGTAAGGGGGATAAGAAGAAAATAAAAAGTGCCTTTGCTGCTGGGTTAGGCGCCTGGCTTATTATTGCACTCTGCCTATATGCGTGTATTTACTGGGCAGTCGGATAGTCTTACGTCAGGGCAGCGATAAGACGTCTGCTAACCCTTCAGGAATCCATGAAAAAATACACACTTACCAGGCCTGTGATAGAGGCATGAGATTCCAATAGTCAAAAGTATTGCAGACGATTTCAAATTTCAAAGTCTTGCAGGTGTACAGGTAAATGTCAACGCACGTGTACTGGAGACGGGTGACGAGCTTTAACCCTTCATTCCTCTTTATTTGCATTCACGAGTCACGCAGTGTGCTGGTCCTGTTCCCGGCTACTTGAACCTATCGCGTCCCGTGCATTTTTCGCACACGTCCCACCCAGACTGACCCTCTCCGGCAGTCTGCAGGGATAAGGCACGCGTCGAGGTCCGTGCGCTCCACAAAGCCAACCTAAGCTGACCAAACAGACGGGCTAACCTGTGTTGACCGTGCGAGCGCTGTGGGGCACGAGATGTGAAATGAGCTGATCTTACGAAAATACCAGGAAGTGATGTAGAGCAGGAGGAATGGGCTATGAATATTTAACGGTCTTGAGGCCTTCTGTTGTGACAAGATGAGAATACTGATGGTTTTAGCGCGATGTTGTTGTAAAGATGGACTCGCAGAGAGCACAGTAAGAGCATCTGTCATCTATATGTCCCACAGCATGGCATTAAACGTAGCTATTTCCATGGAGACAAGCAGTAATGCCATTAGGCCAAGGTATAGGGTGAGATCACGCTTGTAAAAGAGGTCTCGATCTTATACCTGGTTAAATAGAGGTTAATAAATGAATTCAAGATCAGTTTAATGCCCTATCGTGGCAAATGCCAGGCAAAGCAATAACATCTCCATGGAGACGAAGTGGTGAAATGTTACATAGTGCACCTTTAATGTGAACTTCTTATGTATTTATTTATATATATTTATTCTTCTCTATTGAATGTAAAAATGTATAATCAGTACTTTACTAATTCAAATGATTCTACTCTAATTTTCAATAAAAATCACAAATTTAAATGTGTATTGTCAAGTGGTGTGTATTTTTACCAATGTATTCCTTTTTGCTAATAAGACATCAAAAAAACAATATCAAAATATGGTTTTGGCTGCAACTATTTTTACATTATCATGGAAATGAAGACTTTGCATTTGTGTGAATCATCTTTAAGTGATGTAAACAAACAAACAAACTCACAAATATGGATCATTTGAACGAGACAATAGTGTGTATGTGTTTTTGTGCAAATGGAGACAGAGAAAGGCTCTTGTAGCCTCTAGACAATTGTCCCATCCGCCAAGTGCCTGTTTGCTTTTGAACCTTATGCTAATGGCCTGTTTATACTTGTTTGCAATTTACAATGTGAGTGTATTTTTCATCTTTTCTTCTGTTTTTCACCGCAAGTGATTGTTATTTTCAGGAAATTGTTATTTTCTTTGCTTATAATTTATACATCAAACCAGTTCATATTTTTTTGTTGAAGTAACATTCTTTGGTAAAAAATACAGCATAACATAAAACTTTGAATGTAATCTTTGAATCTGTACATCGACTAATTTAGCAAAAGCCCGTGGCATGACCGCTCAGATCTCTGTGATCTGACCAAGCCAAAGTGCAATAACAATGCCAGGACTAGTAAAGAGTCTCTTCATATGTGAAAAGCAAGATTAAACTCACCATTCCTCCCCAAAACCCGAGCTGACTCACTCCATGGCCTTCACTTTCCCACCATTGTGCATATATATTACAATACCAATAAAGAATCAGAATCAGAAATAAGTTTATTGCCATTGTCAGTAAACAATACTCACGAACAGGAATATGGTGCAGCAGGAAACGATGAATAATAATAGCAAAGGTAAAATAAGGCATGCATACAAATAAGGAGTTACTAAGAAGAAATAAAAACAAACTTAGACTAAATGCATGCATAATATTTGTCTTTTCAGTGGAGAACGAGGAAAGGTTTCGCTGCTAAAATATGACAACATTAAGTCGATTGCTTTGTGTAAAATGTTCATGTGCATTAACAAGTCAACAATGCACCGTAAAATGTATTTGCTCTGGAGATCAGCCGCCCGGTGTAAAATGATACACGCAGAATATAGTTCTGTATATTTCTGATGTATTTCCATGTGAGGGGACAATGTGCAGTGCTACGTGTTCCTCCTGGTAGAACCCTGATCGCCCCGTATGTGACAGAAGCACATACTGTCCCCCTGTGAACCGTCCCAGAGCAGATCCGCAGGGAAAGCCTAAACCCCTGACCCCCGCACTGACCTCTGTCACACCTCGCTACCCTCAGCCTCGCTTGTGTTCGCCCACATCCTGCACATCGGTGACTACAGTGTCCCCTTGAGGTCTTCTAGTGTGACGTTGATCCGGCAAAATGTTCAACCCACATCATTTATCTGGGCTTGGGGAGGAAATGCTCTGGCTTGTGAGCTCGTGTGGAAGAAAGAGAATGTGATATTGTATAAAAGTATGAACATCAGTAAACATAGAGTACATTATCTTTTAATGTAGAATATAAAATGTAGGACAGTTTGAAATGGTATGTTCACTCTATCATCCGTGAAGTGACTTGCTCAAGAAACAATTCAATTTGAATTGAGGAGAGCAGAATATGAACTACCAACTTATGTGTATGCTTTTCCACAAAATGTATGATTAAATGTGACAAAAAAGGAAGCAGCGGGACCAGCAATATCTAGTAATCTAATCAGACAAAAGCTTAATGAAATAAAGTGGTAGAAATGAGTTAGAAAATAGGTTATAGAACACATCCCAATCTCTGCAAAACAGAGGTTTTAGTTTCTGACAATCCTTTTAGGCAAATCTATTCCGTGCTGCAGCTACTGCTGCTTTGTATGGATCTTATCGATTGGAGTGCACGAGGATCCGGTCACAGAGGAACGCAGGAGGATTTTAGCCATGCTTACTTTCTATTTACTCAAGCTTATTTCTGCACCATGCTTAAGTCTTAACCACATTTTGTAGTTTGATACAGACATTCTTTCTCAACTGACTTTAGTGTCCGAGGATTAATGCTGCATATTGTAACTTTTTTGTTGGTCCTCCTGTTTGTTCCTCAATATGGCATTATAAATGTATATCTTGCATTCATTCAATGTTTTTATAGTAAAAAAAATACCTTGAAAAACATGCAGTTTTCTTTAGTGGGGTCACCACTCCACAGATCTGACCTGTAACTTCACCTGCTTGTCATGCAAATAGATGAGTTTAATTGCTGGGCCTGTTTAAATAACACATGTTGAAGTGAGTGCGATATATTGCATGACGATAGATGATCATTTAGAAATAGCTTAATGCTAATGGTACATGAACCCTAAAGCAGCACAATCCCAGAAAAAAACATTTCATCTACTGTATTATATGGTTATGTACTATTTTGTATGCAACATGAAAAAACATGAGCTGCAATAAATACAGTATTGAAAACAGTATTGTTCCCTCAATAATGTAGTGAATGCTAAGTTGATGTAGTAATTATTAGGGGAGATACAAGATACAAAAGATGAGAGATGAGATTTTGATTTATAATTGATTAATAACTGAGCATTTCAGTTCACAATTTTGGTCCCACAATTTTTATGTATTAAGTCATATTTGTGTGTTCATTGTTGCACTGCATTTTGGAACTATGACTGTCAAAATGTCCAACGTTTTCCCCCCAAGGATATTTCATTAGATTTTTCCTCTCATCCCGAGTAATCATAATGAAAGGTTTATTTCAGGCAGCACAATAAGATCTTCATGGAGACAAGCAAGTGGTGGAAAAGTAACTAAGTACACCTACATCTAGTCACATACATGAGACTATATTTTCGGTCTGTTATTGCGCTGTATACATCTGTACATATGGATATCTGTTGAGAAGAGCCAAGCAGTTCGATTGTGAAATGCCCGGCTGTTCCTTCTCCATTTGCCTCATTCATATCCATTTGCAGATGTTCTTACACTAAAATAGAACCTATTCTCAGGAGACAGTTGTGGCTGTGATCCTGCAGTCTGTTCTGTTCTGTCCATATCCTCTTCATTTCAACATTGCCCTGCACCACCACATTGTACAGTGACGGGTCGTGGATGCACTCTCATTGGGGAACATTTAGCAAAACAGTCTCCATACTCAGCATATTCATCTTCTGTATATTACATTTAAGTGTCACTGAGCCTCATGTTTCCCATCATAAAACACTTTGAAATGCTTATTTGTGCAGAGCTGAGTTCCATCATACACGTCTTTATTACGGTCGTTCATCTTCTGTTTGGACTAATATAAAGCTGACAATACTGAAGACACAGGTTTTTTGTACTCAACACGGCACAGACTGGCATCATCCCTCCGTCAGTCTGTCCCAGGGCAGCTGTGACCACAAAAGTAACTTACCACTGCATTACGGGGAGTGAATGAATAATGCCCAATAATGTAAAGATACTGGAAAAGCTTTATTTATGATTAATGATCTTGGTTTTGGTTTACAATTGTGTTAACAAATGAGCTAAATAGATTTATTATCCTAATATTTTGCTATCACGGTTTTCATTTGGATTACTTTGGTTACAATACGTTACAATTCATCTGGATGTAAAGTTGTAATTTGTAGTTAACGTAAGGACAATACATTAAATGATGCACAAAACGAGTATGTCCCTAAAATGAGGAGAATAAAGAAATCATGAAAGAGCAGTGCGAGAAACACAAACGTTTAAATATAGTAGAAAAAGCTTCAGTTGTAGTCATCTGGACTCAGTTTGAAAAAATAGACGTTTCGACTCTCATCCAAGAGTCATTGTCAATAAGGTCGTTATTGACAATGACTCTTGGATGAGAGTCGAAACGTCTATTTTTTCAAACTGAGTCCAGATGACTACAACTGAAGCTTTTTCTACTATGGAACACGCCTGGACGAATGAGGGATTACAACGTTTAAATATGTTTTACAGTATTTTTGCTTTCATTCAGTCAGTTTATTTTTGATAATATTGACTGTCTTTATTGACGTTATCTGTTCTTTTCCTCTGTATCTACTTGCGTTGCAACACCGAAATTTCCCCATGTGTGGACAAATAAAGGCATATCGTATCTTATCTTGTCTGTAACCAAAATTATTACTCTTTGGTGATGAATAAAAGTCATTCTGATTGAATAAAGCTTTTGTCACTTATGGCCCGTCATTTAACACTAATTGTCTCATAACCTCAGAGACTCTGACTTTTTGCCAGGCCAGGAAGTAAACATTAATAGTATCTGAAAAAAAGTGAATCCTCTGGCTACATCTCACGAAAATCTATACCACAGAGCAGACACAGGATATAAAGCAGTCATACTGAGTCCAAAGTGTTATCTGGAGTGAGTGATGTGAGTGCACGGAGGAAAGAGGAAAGTCCCAGTCCATTTAGTCATTATCCTCGTAGCCTCATTGCGCAGCAGGGAAGCCATTACTGCACAATCGCACTGGTGTCACGCTGGTTCACGACGCACAGCACGCTACCTCAAACACACGTAACTGGCCTTATTTTCACGCAAAAACCCGTTCACACACACGAGTCCTTAGCCGTTGGGAACGTTTTGACATCCTCGTGTGCTTAACTCGATGAGAAGAAGCTCAGAGAAGAACAGAAAAATGAACTTAACTCGGATAATGCGTTCAAACAAACCTGTAGCTTCTTTTTTTTAGCAAAATCGGTTGACAGTGCGGCCTTTCGATGAGCCTATACTTATTTCTATACTGCTAGTATTGGCGCGCTTTTACAGCCAGCAAATGTACGTATGTGTGTAGTAACTGGTCCCACGCCACTGCTCAGAGGGGATTGTAAGGCCAGGCACAGTTTGTTATTCAAAGTGCTTTACACAATAGGAAATAATACATTAAAATCTCAATACAAAATAGTTTTAGCCGTTATCTTATATTGAACATTGTTGCAGTCCTTGTGTTTTTGGAAGTAAGGAGAGATTGTGTCAGTCAGAAGTGGCTGGCACATGTGCCAGGCTCTCAATTAGGTGAATGTCCTTCCCTGTCTCGGTCTTCCTGAAGATGTGAGACAGGCTTCTACTCTGACAATGTTCAAATCTAAGCTAAAACAGTCTTGTTTAGCTGTGCAATGTGACTGAAAGGATTTTTATTATTTATTTTATTATTTCTTGAACTGTTTTGTGATTTCTATCATTTCTTTGTGATTTCTGTCATTTCTTTGTGATTTTAATGCATTTTTCCTGTTGTGTGAATCACTTTGAATTGCATTGTGTTTGAAATGTGCTCTACAAATAAACTTGCCTTTTCCTCATTTCAAACTATACGATCCTGTCCAATAAAGCCGGGCCAAAAAATCCATTCAAAAATTAAAACAAATCCAGAGGGATTAATACTTTAGTCTCATTGTATTGACATTTCACAATATTAGCAATAAAAATGATTCTCGAGTGAATTTGCAAACGTAACAAACAAACGAGCAGCTCCACTTCCTGCGCTGAAACCGTCACAAAAGCTCTGACGAACGGCCAAACGAACGTGACGCAAACGTGAGGGAAATACAGTCCTAGCAGTTTTATTTCACACCGGTTTAGCTTGTTACTTTTTCATTTGCCCTGAAAGAATAAGGCCGTACGTAGCCCTTTTCTCATCACACCTTCCCACAAGAGCAGTGGACGAGAAAGAGAGCGCGAGTTAACTGGATTCACGTACACTAAGGTCCCTGGAGTCTCCTCTCTGCCCTGCTATTTTCGAAAGAGTTTGTAAGACTAAGTAACAATGGAAAATCCACATGGTTTTCTGAGTAGTAAGACCCTCCTTGTGCAATGATTTGATAGCGAAAGTGCAGAAAGATTATACAGGATGTCATAAAACCTTTGGCAAATAAGGATTTTCCCATAAAGCAACGTGATTAGCTACATCCTGCAACGTCTCAACAAAAGCTAGCGTTGGTCTGTGTTGACGGCATACGTTTCCCACAATTCCCAGGGGCACTTTTTAAAAATAAGTTTCTCAACAACCTTAATGGTGCTAATGTTGTTTTAAACATTCAGGATCATTTATACAAGTTTTGTGTTTATGTGTGGAGTGATACCGGGCCTCGGCTCTGATGTGATGTCAAAGAAGACATATTGTGCTTTTATCGGGTAGTTATTATTAAACTAAAAACATGTAAGTTATTATTTTACATTTTGCTCATTGTAAACCGCAATATTGAGATTTCAAAAAGCCCTGCAGATTGTTTTCGGCATTGGCATCGCACTTGACTTCAGAACTATGTATTTGGGCCTCAAAACTCCTGCCATGGGCACAATGAATGGACATCTTTGGGACATACTTTCAGCAGCAGGAAAGGAGGCCATGACACAAACTGAACCAACAATAAAGGATTGGACTGACGTATAACAATAAAAAAAATTACATTCGGACTTATTTTGAAAAGTGATCTTTTTTACACGCTTTGGACCAAACAGAACTTATACACGGGACAAAATGTGTTATAATCTTGTGGTACTTGTGTTTGTTTTTTTGTTTCTCTGTGTTCTATTTTATTTTCTGTGTCCTCCTCATGGGGACATTTCGCCATAACAAGCAGCAAGTTTTCCTTTATGTGTTTGTAGCTTCTAAATAGTAATTGTATGAGCTCTAAAGCCTCAAATGCAGGACAATGCAGGATTACTCAAACATGCAAGAATCTGTCAAAATACAGCTCATAAAAGCCAATTTGATATCATCTGCCCCATTTAAGATACAATTTGTCTTCTGCGTTTGTCCGTGACTCATCCTGAGCTGAGCATTGGCTTGTTGCACGTTTAAAGGTTGATTCCTCTTTCCACACGTCACTATCTTCAACACAAGCATCTGATTTGTCAACTAAAACATGCGACAGAACCAAAAAGACAGGTTGATAATTCAAGTTAAAATGGATTTCCACTCCCAGTCGCCTTTTTGTCTCAGTCAAAGGTCTCAGTATGGAGTGCAGAAGGATTCATCAAGCATGGTTTGTTTGGGCAGTTTGAGGGGAGTAATAGCCCTCTCGACAAAAGCTCTGCTCTGTCGTGTTCAGTTTTAAAATTAAATATATAAAGCCTCACATGGTAGACAAACTACAGGTGAATAGCCAAATGTGGGGCTCCGGGGACTAGTCTGTGACGGTGTGGATTTAAAAAAACATTGTCGATGGAGAGACGATGGAGCGACGATGGAGCGGCGATGGGGCGGCGATGGGGCGACGATGGGGCGACGATGGAGCGACGATGGGGCGGCGATAAGGCGGCGATGGGGCGGCGATGGGGCGACAATGGGGCTGCGATGGGGCGACGATGGGGGGACGATGGAGCGACGATGGGGCGGCGATAAGGCGGCGATGGAGCGACGATGGGGCAACGATGGATTGACAATAGAGCGGTGGTGGATTGACGAATATATAAAGTCTCACATGGAAGACAAACTACAGGTGAATAGCAAATGGGGGGCTCCGGGGACTAGTCTGTGATGGTGTGGATTTAAGGCCAAAACCGATGTCGATGTGTCTAATGTGTCTAATCTCCCGCACAGGCCGTGGATTAATCAGCGCTCGTCATCTGCACACCGCGCTTCCCCCATCCGTCATTTTCACCCGGACTGTTTCCTCACACCTATCGCACTAAATAGAAACACTGTGTACCCAGATCCATCAATATTCATGAATGATGTATGCGCACGTGTTCCTGAGGCGCAGCGTAAACAGGCCGTAACACACATGTATATTCAGGGTTATTAAAGGGGGCCATGGTCTCCGGAGGTATAAGGCTGTGCACTTAAAAGTAAAGGGAAGAAAAATGCAAACCAAGTGCGGGAAACACGTGAGCGAGAAGACTACAGATGTGTTATAGTATGTACCACAAAAAGAGGATAAACGCTGTATAAAGCATGCACAGCACATAGAAAAGGAGAGAATAAAGAGAGATTTGGCTGCATCTGTTGGTGGGTTTGAAAACACTCTACTCCATCAAAGCAATAATTGACTGTATACAGGAAAAATATATATTCACTAACAGGGACCACGCCACAACAATGGCATATGAAAGAATGTTCACTGATAATAACGACGATGGAGCGATGATGGAGCGACGGTGGAGCGGCGATGGAGCGGCGACGGAGCGGCGACAGCGCGCCGACGAAGCGGCGACAGCGCGCCGACGGAACGGCGACGGAGCGGCGACGGATCGACGACGGAGCGGCCACGGAGCGGCGACGGATCGACGATGGAGCGACGACGGATCAACTATGGAGCGACGATGGAGCGCCGATGGATCGACAACAGGACGACAACGGCGCAACGACGGATCGACGACGAAGCGACGATGGAGCGACGACGGATCGACTATGGAGTGACGATGGAGCAACAATGGAGCAATGATGGAGCGACAATGGATCGACGATGGATCAACGATGGAGCGTCGGTGGAGCGATGGTGGGGCGATGATGGGGCGACTATGGATCGATGATAGAGCGGCGGTGGATTGACGATGGATCGACGATGTGTTAAGGTGGAGATGATAGAGACATGGGGTGGGAGGGCGGGGTCGAGAGAGCAGAGACGACAAGAGATGCTGTGGACAGGCCTTATAAATAGGGCCTCTGGGTAATTAGAGGTGTGTTTAAAGAGTGGGGCGTGTTTACTGGAGGAGTAGAGGTTCTCCAACCACACTTAATGTATATGAGCCATTAATGCATATTTTTGTTATTCCGATATTGTACAGTAGAAACAGAACTGCTGTGATTACAAATGTGTGTATTTTAAGTTCTTTGTAAATCGACCTTTGAGCGACTTATTGCCATTTTGCCGACAGAAAAATGCTGCAAAAATATGGAAATATGGAATGCTCTGCAGGTCTTGAGACATCCAGGCAGGATATTGTGTCGAAACATCCAGTTGATCTTTCACGCGCTGCTAATAGAGTTACCATAAACGATCGACTCTGTCTAATACACAGTAATAACACAATCCGGTGCGTCTCCCCGTGCACAGCGCGAGGCTCTGAAGATGCTCAATAGTGACGCGCGCGATCCGTATGCGCCACGCGGCTCTCAGTATGTTAATAGCATGTGTGGGACGGTCCTTTGTGTTGCCTTTGACTGGACTGAGCGCTCCATCTGGCTACTCACTGGAAAGCTCTCTCATGCAGGCCCCGGCTCTCATCCCAGGCCAGCTCTGTGACGTCATAAGTGGCCTCATTTCTCCGCCCGGGATTGGTCGGTGCGGCCCGTGACTCCGCTCCCCCCCGCTTGACGTTACAATTAGCTGAATCGCGCTCCCCTTCTCTTTTTTTTTACGCTGCGAGTGTTCTGCTCCGCTCCCTCCTGCGCAGCGATTTTGAGGCTGGTTCTGTCCTTCTCACTGCAATAAAAGGAGACATCACAGTGAGCTGTTTGCTGATTGGTTGAGATGAAGTCGTGGCGCACAAAGATGGGAGATGCAGGCGGGTCGTGTGTGTTGCGTTTGAAGCTCATCACAGTATTTCAAGGGCCTCTAGCAAGAATGTGTGTGTGTTTTTTTTAACACCTATTAAATAATCTATGCTGCATTAGCTTGCCTTTCTTTTTGTTTTTTTATTAGATTTTATGAAGAAAATATTAAAAACATCAATCAACATATGACATATTGGCTGGTTTACACATTAAGGACATCTAGCCTAAAGAAATCTGTCAAATAATCACAGTTAAAGGGATTTATTGTGAGTTACCAAACAAAAACCCATTCAGATGTATCTAATTTTGAGCTTATTCTCACAGGGATTTATATTGAAATGCACGCCCTCAGTGTAGTGCATGAGGGTGTTGTCTTACGCTAGCTGTTTTTTTTTATTTTATTTTTTTAAATTATTTTTTATTATTACTGTTATTTTTATTATTATTATTATTATTATTATTATTTTCCCTCTATCCCTTGTTGGGAAATGGGAGTTTTTGTTTATAAGAGTTTTTGTTTATAAGAGTTTTTGTTTATAAGAGTTCTTCTATTAATAGTGTTTTTTAAACTTCCTATAAGTATATATGTAGATATATAAGTATATATATATCTACCTGCGTTGCAACAATTAAATTTCTCCATGTGTGGACAATAAAGGATTATCTCATCTTATCTTATCTTATGTTGCACATATGCAGTTATTACCACCTTGACCTTGACAAAATTAAATCTCTACCTTTTCTCATGCTCATTTCCCATTTCACGCTATAACTGTTTTCTCCAATAAAAAAGTAAATATAAACCCTTAAAATGTCTCAATTGTCAGCAGTCGCATCAGGCCCTTTACACTCCAAAAAACATATCAACCATGTTTCCCTTTAGTCTCTTGACATTACTCATACGCTTTCTGAACATCTTCACCGACTACATACAGCCCATCCATGCAAGAGGATGTCATCCCATGTTAATACCAAGACAACTGACTATGAATCCCGCGCTCCCTTATGGTCTAATTTAGTGTCCTAGTTCTCCTCTCGTGCTTGGGTGCTTCTTGCGTTTGTGCTCGGGCTGCGTTGGCGTGCCCGCTTCTTACATGAGAGCGGGGCTGTGTGTGTGTGTGTGTGTGTGTGTGTGTGTGTGTGTGTGTGTGTGTGTGTGTGTGTGTGTGTGTGTGTGTGTGTGTGTGTGTGTGTGTGTGTGTGTGTGTGTGTGTGTGTGTGTGTGTGTGTGTGTGTGTGTGTGTGGTGTGTGAGAGAGAGAACATGCAAGTCCCAGACAGACAAATGCTCTTTATGCAGATGGAAGTGTTTTCACTCGCGTGCTGAGATTTCAAGTGAACAAAATCGAACACTTTTCTATCTGGAAACGTGGCAGTGTCGTCACAAAAAAAAACATGATATACCTTTTATGTTTTGTTTTTGTTTGTTTTTTAAGTCGAATGTATAGGTAGGATTTTTAATGAAAAGTAATATCTTGTTATATTTACAGCTATATGATGATGTTGTTATTGAGAAACCTCTGTAATATTTTTTCTATAAGATAAGATAAGATATTCGTTTATTGTCCACACATAGGGAAATTTCATTGTTGCAATGCAGTAGATACAGAGGAAAAGGACATAACTTATAGGAAGTTTAAAAAACACTCTTAATAGAAGAACTCTTATGAACAAAAACTCCCATAGACAAAACCTCTCATTTCTTAATAAGGAATGGAGGGAATAAAAAAGATAAAATAAAATAAAAACAGCTAGCGTAAGACAAGATAATACTAATAATAATGGTAAAATAAACACTCTATTTACATCAGTTATATGCACATGAATGTGACATTATTGCATGTGAGTACGACAGTAATTGCACATAATATGACGGTATTGCACATGGTTAAGTCAGTATTGCACGTGTTCAGGACTAACAGTGTTTGTTATACAGTCTGACAGCAGCAGAAGGAAAGACCTGTGAAACCTCTCATTCACACAGCGAGGGTGGATCAGTCTCTCACTGAAGCCTCTATGTGACCATTATAGGCCTGTCAAAAAGTGAGCTGTGTACTCATTAGAAGAGGTAATAGTGAAAAATAAAATACATGAATTAAGAAAAACAAATTGAATAGTTTTAGAATGGTTTGGATTTATTATTATCCACTATTCCGTGCTGAAAATGGCACACAGTTGTATAAAGTAAAAAGGTTGTTTTTAATCATCATTGTGGAATCTAAACTGGTGTCGAGAATCCAGCCTCTTCCTTAGAATCAAAATCAAGTTTCAAATGTTTGCATCGTCGTGGCAACTCTATTCTGTGACACAAAGAACCGTTAACCTTAGACTTCTAGAGGGTGTTATTCCATTTAGAGTTAAAATTGACCAGAGACAGAATGAGAGTAAAGCTTGCACTTATGCAATAACATGTTGTGACCACTAGATGCTGCTAGAGGACAACTGGATCCCAGGTCATTCAGAAACGTGTTTATGTTCATTCTTATCATTAGAAGACAAGGTGGCACTTATGAATGAAACATAATATATTTACCTACAACAAATGTGTAATATTTATATCAACATTAAATACTGAATTCCAATCAGATTGAGATGATCTTTTTAGTTCATAGATTATTATAACAGAATCTTTGTTAAAAAATAATGTGTAAAATAGGCTTTTTGAGGGGGACATATTATATAAAATCTACTTCTTTGAGCTGGTAACCAATGGTGTTCCCTTGTCATTAGCTTTCTCAGATGTGTACAGCAGAGGCGGAGCCAGACATTCTAAACATCCGGGGCTTAGCCCAAAAAAGAAAGGGAGGGGGTTCATTCTGGCCAATATGATGTGGTTTTAGTGCAGTTACAGACAGTAACCCTCCAAAGGCAAAGACAGACTTTTTGCCTCCCTCCAAAAACCTTTGAACAGAACAGCAGAGGTGACATTTAGTTATTCAAGAAATTGTACATCTTGGTGTTTTTTAAAACAATCAGTGACAAAACCAATAAGAAAAACATTCCCTAGACAGGGCTCGAACTCACAACAGTAATGTCCACAGACTGGTGCTCCGCTGTCTAGTGAGCCTAGGAAATAGAAATCACGCCTACCTATAGCAAACACCTTCCTCAGTTTGTCCTGTAGTTTCTCTGCTTTAGCTTTGTACATGGATAAAACCTGAGCCACTGCTACACCGACAACCACAACCAATTGGTTTGAACGATCATGTGCTTTTATTGTCTATTCTACGTTAGATAAACTTTGTTTTTCTAATGTTCTAAATGTCTCTTTTTTCCAGTCAATCTGCTCTTATTTATGTCCTTCACTTTTTGCAAAACCTCTGTTAAATGATAGAAAAGGCCAAATTGGTCAGATTGCATGACGTGCTGTAAACCCCGCGCACTTTCTACGCTCCCGCCCACTTTCTACATGCAGCCAATCATACATCAGTTCAACAAAAATAACCAGTGAAACGGATAAAGAGCGCCCCTACGCGCTCAAACGCTCTACTTGTTACTAACCACTCAGTGACGTCGTGATGCATTTTTAAAAGATTAAAAGATCCGGGGCTCAAGCCCCAAAGCCAGGGCCTGGCTCCGCCCATGGTATACAGTATTGTTATTGATTCATTCATCATGTCCTTTATTGCCCTGCATCAAGAGTCTTGACTTGATTGCAGAGAGAATGCGTTTATCTCCGCCCACAGCTCTGTCATTTTTGTAATTATTCAAAATGTTCAGACTCCAGGTCCTGGTTGAAGGCTTCAAAAATCTAACATAGCCTTTTTCAGCAATAAAAACATGTAAATCTGCTGCTCTCTACAGTGAGATGCTATTATGAAGAGACAGACCTGTCAGTTCTGCAGTGATGAACAGGAAGTCAATCATCCTGTTTCCATTATCAAGCCGTTTGTGGTTTTTTATGAACAAACTGTAAAATAATCACTACTCAAAACCAAAAATAATGGTCCTTTTACATTTTTATGTCCTGTTTTTACTGGTTATCATTACTTTGTGTATCCATGCATAAGATATAAAGGGTGTGAGAGCAGCTTATATGCCATGTGTGGCAGCTGATTACACAGTGTGGCCCCCAGCGCCTCAGGTTTGCCCGGCTGCAGTGACAGGTGTGAGATGTGAGGTGTGAGGTGTGAGGTGTGTGTCTAATCATCCGCTGGGCTATGACAGAGATGTGTCTGGTCCTCAGGGGACACTAATGAAGTTACACATCCCCACATCAGGATCTTAAAAGCTCCGGCAGGCGGCTGAGCGCAGGACAAAGTGCTCCCCAGGCTTCCCCGTGCCCCGAGTAAACAACACTGAACATCTGTGTGCATCAAGTTGGCTGTTCATTCCCTCTGCCTTTTGAGAGACGCTGAAAAATGGAGCGCTCTGTCACGTAAAGCTTCAGTACAGTGTTTTTAAGGGTATTTGATATGTGGAAAGATCAATTCCAGCCCATTAAAGCAAAAAGAACAAAGTCTCCAGATGGCCATTTTCAATTCTAACAATACAGTGTGTTTATGTCATAATTGAGCTGTGCATGTTTGTGTCCAGGTAAGAACACTCACTCATTTCACTGTTGGAAGTATAATACGACCTTGAGATTGTCTGAAAAGCTCCTGAAGTCATGTTCCCATGCTCCGTCTCACACCTCCCAGGATGTAATATACTATACACATACAGGCTTTATCCGTCTTACATTTTTTATCAAGTGAATAGTTATATATTTCCCCTATTTATTATTGGTGATGGCATATCAATTCTGTTATTTGAGAATTGTATGGTATTTTACCAATTATTCCATTCACATACAATTTTTAACATGAACTTGTGAATCTGATATTGTCAATGAATTCGTGTAACATTATGATAATCATTAGATATTAAAATGTATACTATATTTGAAGACGGTGATAGCTAAAAGACAACATAAGACTGAGTTTGCTTGAGTTTCTTGAATTTAAGACTTTAAGGATTTCACTGTAACTTCTAAAAACAATCAAGACTTGTGTCATCCATTTTAGCTTTAATGTTTCACAGTTTGTCTTTGCTTTGGCAACTTTACAATTGCACTTCTGGTCTTATTATACTTTCCTTTGATCAAAGCTCTGATAAACGTGGCTGCTGTCAAACGCATAGAAATAGTCTACGTTTACATTTTTCAACACTATCATATCATATACTGTTGATGCAGCAGACAACAGCATTTCATACATTAAAAAGTGGTTTAGTCTGTATTTCCTGGCAGCAGCTTCAGTGACAGAAAATAAAACCCGTCTCCAATGACAGGCTCATCTTGAATATTTAAAAAGCTTCCTGAAAGTAAAAAGGATCAAATTGTATTGTTCCAGCTGTTCAGATTCTTATACAGTATGTTCTGAATATACTTCTACAAAACAGTTTTAGCACTGGGATAATAACCTCATGAAATGTAAACATACAGGGATAATTTATGCATTCTCTCCCCACATAAGAAACGTTGTAGAGAACTTATATCTACAAAGTTATTTGTTTGAACCATAAAAACTGCTAGAAGTAAACTAAATGGCGGCAGATGCCTTAATATTTATGCAATCAGATGATATCATAATCAGACATAGATCCATCGTGTTTGTGCACCTTTAACATTTCCTAAACATGACCAGATTCACTGTTGTAAATGAGGTTACACTTTATGCATTTGCTTCTAGAGACCAATCAGTCACGCTTCTTTAAACTGACAAATGAAAGCTCTGAATTGTTAATATAATTGCTTCTTTTCTACAGCAATCAGTGCCATTTAAACCAACACAAAACACACTGTAATGTCTTCTGATCCCTTCATTGTGCACAATTCCATGCCCCACTTTTGGTTTCAAATCTTTCCTATGACTGAGATTTCTAAACGGCACTAAAGAGGCCAATGCAACAAATTTGCTGTTCATCTTACATATTTATCATAAATATCCAGGCACTCAGATACTCACAGCAGAATCTCATCAAATTTGGGGATACGTTTCTTCTGTTTAAACGGGAGACTTGCTGTTTATATCGTTCATATCTATGCTTTACCCGACGTTTAAACAAGCCGTTCTATTTCACGGAAACAAGCGCTAAGTTCCCGTGTGTGACGCTGCCGCCATAACGCTGCTAAACGCTACTGTTTAGGCTGTTTCTGAAGGTTTTATGAACATGAATGACTGCACGATTGGGAACTGTAAAAACGAGTCAGGTTGTAAACATTTGAAAGAGCAGTGATGGGGCAGTAAAATGTAGACACTGCCGTATTTCACAAAAAAAAGCCTTTGGACCGAATGTTAGGTTAAATTTTACTGCAAACTATGTAGGTCAGCTTAGACGAGTTATCGTTCTGACTTACGGTTTAGTCTGAAAGGAAAGAAATCTCATCAGAGGCTCAGAAAGAGGCTTGTAGTTTGTTTGAATGGTTCGTATTTGAAGTATTTGAAGCTTCCTTAACTTGTAATGAAATAAATGCCAGATTGATACAGTATTCTGGGTGAAAATGACTTTACGGTGAGTTTAAGGTACAGAATATGTATCTTGTGTTGCAAATGAGGTAAAAATGTTCCTCTAAGCTTCTTCAAACTATTGTCAATACATGCGTTCGCACATCCGGGAACTTGTGCAGTGGCAACCGAGTCCGCCATTTTGAAAAAGGCACAACAGCACGTCCACTACATACGAAATCCAGGAAATATGAGGCCAAAATGCCAAAAACCTGCGTTCTGTCAGGACACTGCTCTCTTGACTGACTAAGTCGTGTACCTTAGTTTGCCGTTATCGTCTAAAGAATCAAAGTATTCGTAGCTCATTATGCTGTAGAAGAGGATGCAGTCGTGGTGGTTTATATGTATCGCGTGCCCCTTTCAAAATGGCCGCAATGGGGAAGTCCCGGCTGTATGACGTAACCGCAAACGCATGTATTGTTAGTACAGCGTATTCTTCAACCTTCTGTTTTTTGAGAGACTAAGTATTACGGTTACATTGTTCTTGCAGTGATGGGTTTGGTCCACGTGTACTATTATTGTGTGCAGCTTTTAAAGGCCACCTTTTGTGCACTATATTCCTCCACGGTACAACTTCCTTCCTGACATTCACAACTCTGATGCAATCGCTCACACAAATTATTATCATTGTTCAAATGGTGCATAAGGAAAACGAACGATCTTACACGGGGAAAAAGGTCACGCTTGAATTCATTAACTAGGAAAACGAGGATTTTTCAGCACGATATTAACGGATAATTTCTAGGTTGTTTAGTTTGTGTAGCTCTGCCTCTAAAACACACTTAAATATCAAAGAAAAACAGATACATTTGCTGCGTTTGCGCGATCCGTCTGATTTTTTTCCGCAGTAATCGAGCGCCATCTGTGAATGGTCCGAGCTGAGGACACAGAGAACGTAGGAGTGCACGTCATAACGTGTTCTTTCACTTAAAACAGGAAGTAATGAGGCGTTCGCTGACACGTCCTTCAAGGTCCCTGTGCACGGCGTCCTCGCAGCGGCGTCTGAACTGAGCCGACCGTCGTCCCGGAGCAAATGTATGAGCTATAGTGTTCAATGACTGCCTTGTTTTCAGCACGGCATAGGCCATAGACCTGGAGAAGGGACAAATAAAGTACCGTATTTTCCGGACTATAAGTTGCACCTTTTTTCATAGTTTTGGCCGGGGTGCGACTTATACTTATATTTATACTTATATACTTATACTCCAGTGCGACTTATATATGTTTTTTTTCCACTCTATTATGCATTTTTTGGCTGGTGCGACTTATACTCCAGTGCGACTTATATATGTTTTTTTTCTTCTCTATTATGCATTTTTTGGCTGGTGCGACTTATACTCCAGTGCGACTTATATATGTTTTTTTTCTTCTCTATTATGCATTTTTTGGCTGGTGCGACTTATACTCCAGTGCGACTTATATATGTTTTTTTTCTTCTCTATTATGCATTTTTTGGCTGGTGCGACTTATACTCCAGTGCGAATTATATATGGTTTTTTTTCTTCTTTATTATGCATTTTTTGGCTGGTGCGACTTCTGGAAGTCTGGAAAATACGGTTATGAACTAATGTTCATAACACAGACACATACATTAATGACATGTACCAGTATATAAAAAATAGCTGACTTTTTATTTTTTTTAATAAATGATGTTGGATAAATGCACCACTAAACTTTTGACAGTTTTTTTTACATTGAAGTTGCAGTACTTTGAAGTATTTCTTGAAGTACTACTAAAAGCAATGTGCTTTATGATTTTTGTTTTGTTCTTCATGTCAGTCCATCCATAAAGAAGTGCAGCGCAGTAACTGGACTTTAGTGGTTGTGCCTTTCATCTGGTAGATTACACATTAAGGCAATGGGACGGCCAACACACTTTGTCCTGGGAGTGTTTGTTTTTCAACTGTCACCCACAGGCACCAGAGAACAGCTTTGTTCTTCACCTTGACCAAAGCGATACGAGTTTTAATCATTACCGTATTCTCCGGACTATAAGACGCATTGGAGTATAAGTCGCACCAGCCAAAAAATGCATAATAGAGAAGAAAAAAACATATATAAGTCGCACTGGAGTATGAAATGCAGTGTGAAAATAACAAATATTATCACATATAAGTCGCTCCGGAGAATAAGTATATAAGTATAAATATAAGTATAAGTCGCACCCCGGCCAAAACTATGAAAAAAGGTGCAAAGTCCGGAAAATACTGTAAATTACATTCAATAAATTATGAATCACACCTTTTCGTTTTTAAGGTGAGCTGACGTGAAAATATGCAACGCAGCTGGGTCGGGTCGTGTCCAGTAAAAGGATGAGCATAGCCCGTGGCCCTGTCTGACCCTCTCCCGCGGAGCTGTAGTGCTACAACCAGCAGAATGCAGAATGCTGACCGCACCGAGCCAAAACACAGACAACGCCTACAGCAGCGGCTCTGAGGACTGCAGCCCACAACAAACACAAACAACACAAAGACTGAGGCGTGCAACGTCCTGAGCATAAAAACACATTTTTGTTTAATACGAAAAAGGCGTCATTACAGAGAGGTATGCATAGCCCACAGGTATAGCTGACACTTAAAGGCGGTATGGACGATTTTTCGGCGATCTGAGAACGCAGGCGGAAGTGCACATGTGCACTCCCCCGTGTGGACTAATACAACACACACATGCGTTTGTTTATTAGCGCAACGGAGCGCATCGCATCGCTCGTCTCCCGTAGATTTCTGTCCACTTCTGCGTCAGCTCGAACTGTCTTTCTCCGTCTTCATTTTGCCCCGTACAATGAGGGAACTATATTATGATAGATCCATGCGCTTAGGCACGCGGAAACGTGGGGACGAGCCTGACGCGGCTGCAGGTGAGCGGTAGGTGCGTCTTATGATTGATACGTGGCAGGACAAATGATTTATCCACGCCACGAGGAAATATGATAAAAAAAATTGCTGAAAAAAATCGTCCATTCCACCTTTAACTACTTATCAAAACTGTGTGTGGGTCTGGGGCTCGACCGCTGCGTTTCAATTTCTAGGGCGGAGTTTAGAGAGCAGAGACAGAACCAATCACATAAACCCAGAAGTGACGCAAAAAACACGCTTAACCGGATGTTACGTAGCCCATGTCAACAAGGCGTGTTCCGCGTTATCCGTCCCCGAACGCAGAAAATGTCTCCTGAATCGCGATGACGCCCTTCGTATAACCGCATCTAACGCACTTTCATCACGGCGAATAGAGCGGACTTTCCTGATTGTTCAAACCGAAGCGAGAGCAGAAGTAAACACTCGGTCACGAGCCGGGTCACGAGCCGGGTCACGAGCCGGGTCACGAGCCGGGTCACGAGCCGGGTCACGAGCCGGGTCACGAGCCGGGTCCACCATCTTGAATGTTTTGGAACGGGGGTGGAAAGCCTTACTTCCGTATCTCACTGTGTCACGTTGCCCTTTGCCCGGGATTGGATAGGTAAATGGATTACCGACGATTTCATTGGCTCTGACTCCGATTCCAGACCCTTACGCGTTCGAACAGAATGTGGGCGGGGCTGGTGGGTCAGGCAAACAACTTATAGTGTCTGAAGATTTCTGTGCGGGTTGCCAAGTGCTGCAGTAAATGGTAAAAGTGAAGTGATTTTGAGCTTTCAGAGATCACAAGTCGGAGAAAAGCTGTCAGATAAATGTACAAAGGCGCTTGACTGTCTGAGAGTGCCCTGCTAAAGTGAGTAGAAAAACACAAAGATGGTACAATATTGCTTCTTCTGCCTGCTCAAATGATGATATATAGCTCTTTTCCAATTTGTGCAGCCGCTGTGGGAAAATCCTACGTGTATTTGCGCCGTCTCTTCAGATGAGATGCGAAGCAGCTGTGGTTATTCAGCGGTAAAGTCAACAGGTTTGATGCAGTAATGTCTCTGCACGTACTGTCTCCTCCCCTGTGTTTCAGCCACAGCCTCTGACATCACACAGGCCACGCCCTCACGCTCTTCGCCCTCCGTGTGCTTGTGTCTGCTGTAATTACACACATACGTCTGTTGTACGCTGGCACCGACGGCCCGATCTGCCTTTGAACCCGGCGACGTAGTCTCTCCGATGATGTGTGAGGACGCAGGGACATGTGTGAGACAAAGGCATGCTCCCAACAATACTACTGCCATGGAAGTAGTAGTATTATACAAAGTTGACAGTTGTTGTAGTGGGAGCGTTTGAGGTAATACTACAGTACTAGAACGGAAATGTAGGACAACAATGGACATACTGAAACCAGCAGATGGGTTTGTTTGAACAGCTTCATCCAGTGCGTTTGTCCCACCACATGCAGATGTCCCACACTCAGATGTCCCACACTCAGATCTTTCCTCTCACACTCAGATGTCCCGCGTACAGATGTCCCGCATACAGATGTCTCACACTCAGATCTTACCTCTCACACTCAGATGTCCCACATGCACATGTCTCACACTCAGATCTTACCTCTCACACTCAGATGTCCCGCATACACATGTCTCACACTCAGATCTTACCTCTCACACTCAGATGTCCCGCATACACATGTCTCACACTCAGATCTTACCTCTCACACTCAGATGTCTCACATACACATGTCTCACACTCAAATCTTACCTCTCACACTCAGATGTCTCACATACACATGTCTCACACTCAGATCTTACCTCTCACACTCAGATGTCTCACATACACATGTCTCACACTCAAATCTTACCTCTCACACTCAGATGTCTCACATACACATGTCTCACACTCAGATCTTACCTCTCACACTCAGATATCCCGCGTACAGATGTCCCACACGCAGACGTCCCACTCTCATTTGAGTTTTGGACATCTGAGTGTGAGACATCTGAGTGTGATATATCTGCATGTGGGACGTCTGCGTGTGAGACATCTGCGTGTGGGACGTCTGCGTGTGCTACATCTGAGTGTGGGACGTCTGAACGCGGGACATCTGAGTGTGAGAGGTAAGATCTGGGTGTTGGACATCTGCGTGTGAGACGTTTCTGTGTGAGACATCTACGTGTGGGACATCTGTAAGCGGGACATTTGAGTGTGAGAGGTAAGATCTGAGGCTGCATCACCTCTTTTGCATTCAAACCCAGTACGACCACATCCTCAGAGGCATTTCTTCTGCTCTAGTTCTGCTTCCTGTCACATGACGTATCAAATGTGACATGTCAAAGTGAAACCCATGAACCGCAGTGTCACATGTGAGAGCCGAACACCTGTAAGAGCCGAACACCTGTAAGAGTCAAACACACGTAAGAGTCGTCCTACTCATGAACGCACAGCCATAAAAGTGTCTGGTGCTGCTTGGTTTTAATGACATTTAAAAAGAAACGTTCAACAAAACCACCGTCTATAACTGTCTATAATAACTGGTTGTAATCATTCCCAACTGGTCAATACATACGTGACCTTGGGCATTTGTTTTTCTTGCTTGGTCAACATGATGGACATTATCTTCCATGTTCCGAGCTGCACTAGATAAATGTGCCGCGGAGAAAAATGGCGTAAATGGCACTAGTATGGCCCATAATGTGTTTTATTGATGTATGCTCCCATTCATGCATCAGATGTTACGTGTAGCATCAGATGGCCACTCTGCAGAGCTTTTTAGAGACCTGATATGATCCTGATTGCTCACACAATAGACGCTCATAAATGAGGACAACGTGAGCGCATGAGATAACAACTAATGTCTCTGCAGTGTCTCCAACTCTCCTGAACTGACAGACACTACACCTCGCACCTTTTTTCATAGTTTTGGCCGGGGTGCGACTTATACTTATATTTATACTTATATACTTATACTCCGGAGCGACTTTAATGTGATATTATTTGTTATTTTCACACTTTCTTGCACACTTTTTTCACACTTTTTTTTTTTCGTTCATAGAACCGTAGTTACTTCCGTAACCGTTGTTAGCGCTAAAACTACACGTCCCACAATGCCGCTGGTGGCCGCCCCTCCCCCGCGCGGCTCTTCACTGCCCTGTGTACTGCGGAGGAAGAAGTGCTGAGAGAAGTAAGACACGCGTTTGCGCACTTTACAGCACTTACGCACCTCAGACCAGAGTCTGAGGAGGACAGAGACGTGTGTCTTTATGAAACACGGGGAAGAAAGAAAGAAGACTGTTTTGTGGATGTTAGAGTTGTGCTAAAAGTGGAGCTAACAACAAGAAAACTAACTTCTCTGATGATGCTCTGAGGAAAACATCCTCTACAAACCTGGACAGATCAGGAGCCACAGGTAAAAACACAGGTCAGAGTGTAATAAAGTATGAACATGACTGTTTCCACACTAATGTGACTGTGAACACAAACACAATGACCTCATTTGAGTCACTACATGAATCATTTGTCACTAAGATCAACTTAAACTATGAAAATAGTGAGCTTGTATTGAGTTTGAGCAGAAACATGTCTGTGATATGAACCTTTCACATCAGAAATGAGAAGTCTTTCACCTGCTGCACATTTGTGCAACAGTCTCCACAACTATTACTACGCTGTAAGAAAGTAATTTATTTCTTATATCTTTAATTGTTTTATTTTGTACATAATATTTGGCCCACGATTTGAGAAAAGAGTTTGGTTTGATGGAAACTGTGGCTCATAACTTAACCTCCTTAAACGCTCCACGTCTGTTTGTATTTAGTGGTGTGTCAGTTCAGGTGTAAAGAGACTACACAGACTACACAGACGTGGAAATGTTAGTTAGTACATTCAAAAGGTTTTTTAAATCTTGAGAAGTTTATTTTGTTATAAAGTCAAATACAATATTTTTCAGTTCCAAATACCTATTTAACAATATTTAACAATAGATTAAATGTTTATCTCTGTAGATCAACTCTGAAGTTGTAATGCACAAAAACTGAAGCACAGTGTTGGTGAAATTACACTTGTTTTTCTTAATACATTTCAGTTTATGAGAACAAACGTGTTTGTCCATCCATCCAGCTTCTGCCGCTTTATCCGGGGCCGGGTCGCGGGGGCAGCAGTCTGACCAGGGACTCCCAGACTTCCTTCTCCCCAGACACTTCTTCCGGGGGGATCCCGAGGCGTTCCCAGGCCAGCCGAGAGACATAGTCTCTCCAGCGTGTCCTGGGTCTTCCCCGGGGCCTCTTCCCGGTGGGACATGCCTGAAACACCTCCCGAGGGAGGCGCCCAGGAGGCATCCGGAACAGATGCCCGAGCCACCTCAGCTGGCTCCTCTCGACGTGGAGGAGCAGCGGCTCTACTCCGAGCTCCCCCCGTGTGGCCGAGCTCCTCACCCTATCTCTAAGGGAGCGCCCAGCCACACGGCGGAGGAAACTCATTTCGACCGCTTGTATCCGCGATCTTGTTCTTTCGGTCACTACCCAAAGCTCATGACCATAGGTGAGGTCAGAACGTAGACCGACCGGTAAATAGAGAGCTTTGCCTTTCGGCCCAGCTCCCTCTTTACCACAACGGTCCGATGCAGCGACTGCATCACTGCAGCCGCTGCACCGATCCGCCTGTCGATCTCCCGCTCCATCCTTCCCTCACTCGTGAACAAGACCCCGAGATACTTGAACTCCTCCACTTGGGGCAAGGACACCCCACCCACCTGGAGAGGGCAAGCCACCTTTTTCCGGTCGAGAACCATGGCCTCAGATTTGGAGGTGCTGATTCTCATCCCAGCCGCTTCACACTCGGCTGCAAACCGTCCCAGTGCATGTTGCAGGTCCGGGTTTGATGGAGCCATCAGGACAACATCGTCTGCAAACAGCAGAGATGGAATCCTGTGGTCCCCAAACCGGACACCCTCCGACCCCTGACTGCGCCTAGAAATTCTGTCCATAAAAATTATGAACAGAACCGGTGACAAAGGGCAGCCCTGGCGGAGTCCAACATGCACTGGGAACAGGTCTGACTTACTGCCGGCAATGCGAACACAGCTCCTGCTCCGGTCATACAGGGACCGGACAGCCCTGAGCAAAGGGCCCCGGACCCCGTACTCCCGGAGCACCCGCCAAAGGACACCCCGAGGGACACGGTCGAAAGCCTTCTCCAGATCCACAAAGCACATGTGGACTGGTTGGGCAAACTCCCATGCGCCCTCGAGCACCCGATGGAGGGTATAGAGCTGGTCCAGTGTTCCACGACCGGGACAAAAACCACTCTGCTCCTCCTGAATCCGAGGTTCGACTATCGGTCGGATTCTCCTCTCCAGTACCTTGGAATAGACCTTACCCGGGAGGCTGAGGAGTGTGATCCCTCTGTAGTTGGAACACACCCTCCGGTCCCCCTTCTTGAACAGAGGGACCACCACCCCGGTCTGCCAGTCCAGAGGCACGGTCCTCGAACGCCACGCGATGTTGCAGAGACGTGTCAACCAAGACAGTCCTACAACATCCAGATACTTTAGGTACTCAGGGCGGATCTCATCCACCCCCGGAGCCCTGCCACCGAGGAGTTTGCGAACAACCTCAGTGACTTCAGCTTGGGTGATGGATGAGCCAGCCTCCGAGTTCCCGGTCTCTACTTCCTCTTCGGAAGACGTGACTGAGGGATTAAGGAGTCCTCAAAGTATTCCTTCCACCGTCCGACGACATCCCCAGTCGAGGTCAGCGGGCCTCCACCCGCACCGTAAACGGTGTTGGTGAAACACTGCTCCCCCCTCCTGAGGCGCCGGACGGTTTGACAGAATTTCTTTGGTGCCGACCGATAGTCCTCCTCCATGACCTCCCCGAACTCCTCCCAGGCCCGGGTTTTTGCCTCTGCGACAGCACGAGCCGCGGCTCGCTTGGCCTGCCGATACCCGTCGATGACCTCCGGAGACCTACAAGCCAGAGTGGCCTGATAGGCCTCCTTCTTCAGTCTGACGGCATCCCTTACTTCCGGTGTCCACCACCGGGTTCGGGGGTTGCCGCCACGACAGGCACCGGAGACCTTGCGACCACAACTCCGAGCAGCCGCATCAACAATGGAGGCGGAGAACATGGTCCACTCGGACTCAATGTCCCCAACCTCCCCCGGGACATGGGAGAAGCTCTCCCGGAGGTGCGAGTTGAATACCCTACTGACAGAGGGCTCCACTAGACGTTCCCAACAGACCCTCACAATGCGCTTGGGTCTGCCAAGTCTGTCCGGCTTCCTCCTCCGCCAGCGGATCCAACTCACCACCAGGTGGTGATCGGTTGACAACTCTGCCCCTCTCTTCACCCGAGTGTCCAAGACACGCGGCCGGAGGTCTGATGACACGACAACAAAGTCGATCATTGACCTCCGGCCTAGGGTGTCCTGGTGCCATGTGCACTGATGGACACCCTTGTGCTTGAACATGGTGTTCGTTATGGACAATCCGTGGCTAGCACAGAAGTCCAATAACTGAACACCGCTCGGGTTCAGATCGGGGAAGCCGTTCTTCCCGATCACCCCTCTCCAGGTGTCACTGTCATTGCCCACGTGGGCGTTGAAGTCCCCCAGTAGAACAACGGAGTCCCCGGTCGGTGCACTGTCCAGTACCCCTCCCAAGGACTCCAAGAACTCTGCACTGCTGTTCGGCCCGTAGGCCGCCACAACAGTGAGAGACCTGTCCCCCACCCGAAGGCAGAGGGACGCGACCCTCTCATTCACCGGGGTAAACTCCAACACGTGGCGGCTGAGCTGAGGGGCTATAAGCAAGCCCACACCAGCCCGCCGCCTCTCCCCGCGGACAACACCAGAGAAGTGGAGCGTACAGCCCCTCTCGAGTAGATGGGTTCCAGAGCCCAAACTGTGCGTGGAGGTGAGGCCGACTATATCTAGTCGGTATCGCTCAACCTCCCGCACAAGCTCAGGCTCTTTCCCCCCAGCGAGGTGACATTCCATGTCCCCAGAGTTAGTCTCTGTGTCTGGAGATCTGGTCGCCGAGGCCCCTGCCGTCGACTGCCGCCCAGATCTCTCTGCACCGGCCCCTTATGGATCCTCCTGCGGGTGGTGGGCCCACGGGAGGGCGGCCCCACGTCGCTCTTTCGAGCTGTTCCCGGCCGGGCCCCGTGGGGTAAGACCCGGCCACCAGGCGCTCGCCATGGAGCACCCATCCCAGGGCTGGCTTCAGGATGGGGCCCCGGTGACGCCGATCCGTGCGACGTAAACTGCCTAGTTCTTGTTGTCATCATAAGAGGCTTCTGAACCGATCTTTGTCTGACCCGTCACCTTGGACCTGTTTGCCTTGGGAGACCCTACCAGGGGCATGAAGCCCCCGACAACATAGCTCCCGGGATCATTCGGGCACTCAAACCCCTCCACCACGTTAAGGTATTTTTCTTAATACATTTCAGTTTATGAGAACAAACGTGTTTGTTTTTTCTTTTAATTGATCCAGTAATTGCTTCAAAAACAGCGTAGGCTATATAAAGCTATTTCTTATATTTTTTTTATCGTTTTATGTTTTACGTTATGTTCGAGTCGCGACCCAGCCTGAGCGTTGAAATTCGGCCCGTGGCCCAAAATGAGTTTGACACCCCTGGTCTAGTCTATGTGATAAAAATGACATTTTTTAACTTCAAATTTTGCAGCATGGGACCAGTTTTGAATTGAATTGCTGTTGACTATCCATTTAAAACAATAATATCTGATAACGAGCCGTGTTGTGACTAAACGTGTCAAACCTTGTGGCTTGTTTTTGGAGCCATTTTGGGTCAATGAACGGCACAGTGTCCAGTGATATCCCGAATCCCTGCGGCCTTCACCTTATCTTCAACTCTTATCTGCAGTCTTCGTCACGGCTATAAGCAACGACCTTTTCTATATCTACATCGGAGGGTAACATTTGTGAAAGGGAATTCTCTTTGTCCTTTCCACCAGACAACGATGTGGCCTTTTTTATCTGGAACAACTCGTGCCGCATTATCTCGATCGTGCACGTGTGTGGAAAAGGATTATCAATTTATCTTTTTCTGGTGTTCACATTTGGCGCTCCAGCTACATTTTAAAACAAACAAAAATGCCGTCTCGTTCTTGTGGACCCAATCTCATGTCGCTTCTCTTTTGTGTCTTGTCCTGTGCCAAGTAACAACCAATTACCGTATTTTCTGAACTATAAGTCGCCGGAGTATAAGTCGCACCAGCCAAAAAATGCATAATATAGAAGAAAAAAACATATCTTATAAGTCGCACTGGAGTATGAAATGTGGTTGCAAGTGTGAAAATAACAAATAATATCACATATAAGTCGCTCTGTAGTATAGGTATATAAGTATAAATATAAGTATAAGTCGCACCCCGGCCAAAACTATGAAAAAAGGTGCAATTTATAGTCCGGAAAACATGGTATCTTCAGTTCATTAGAAATGATTGATAATCTCAGTAGAGTTTTTACTTCAATGTGAAGGAAGTCTGAAGTACACCAGCGCAAAACAATGATTGCATTTGTTTCTCTCTCTTTGGGGAATGTGAAATGGGAATGGGAAAGTGATGCAATTCTTCATCAGTTTGATTGATTGTTTAACTTTGCCTCCAGCAAGATCAGCTTTCTGTGGACTGCCTTTCCTAAGAAGTCACTTTCAAATCATTTACAGGACCTGGAACCTTATTAGCCCCTGTGTCGGAGAGGAGGGCTAGAGGTCATTTTCACACTCTGAATATGAACACAGGGCGGGGTCAGGGGTCACAGGGGGCGGGTCTACCTGCTGCGAAAAGCTTTTTGAATTCCCCACAAATTGTCATGTTATATAACAACAACAATGATGATACAATTATGTTTGAAATATGTAAAAGACTAAGTTTAATTTCATAAGGCGTTGACAAATTAATTTGATCACTTTTTTTTTTGTTTTTTTGTTTGCTGCACCGTGATTGACAATTATGACAATTAATTCCAACACAAAAACCTCCTCTTGAATTCAGTGGCCTAAATTCATCTTAAAAAATTAAAAAAAAAAACTTTCTTTGTCTTTTCCCCAACAGCAAATCAAATCCAAATCTAATGTCGCACTTAATATTCACAGTCTCTGGTCACGTGCTCTTCTCGTGAGTGAACCCTGCAGCTACTCTCTCCGTCTCATTATCCCCTACAGTCGCCCACAGCTGATATCTGAGGTCCGACTCGCGACCTGTTTATCACGGAGCCTTGGAAACGGGAGGCGTTGCCGGCGCGAGCAGCAGCGGTGCGTGAGCGCGCGCGCGTCCCGCTCCTTCTGGTCATCGCGGCGCGCGGAGCGAAGAGGCGCGTCACAGGAGCGGTCCGTCCAGTGGAGAGACGCAGCGGCATCGTTCAGGCTGGAAACAGAAGATCAGAGATGCAAAAGGAGCCAGAATGCCTGAGTTTGAAGCTGATTCATTACGCGTTTATTTTATGTTTTATTTTTTTGGCAGTGAATGAAATGTAACGTCAACTTGAGGAGCCAAACTCAGCACGTTAAGTTGTCTCAGTCCCTTTAGTGCCAATGCTGGAATGGCTCATAGTTGTGTCCATTGTGATCCTGGTGGTCTTCCTCTGGCCAGGTGCGTGTTTCTGCAGAACGGGACAGATGATGAACGCGCTGCTGGGGAAGAAACCGGGCTCTGACGTTACACCGGACCCCCCCGCGTACGTCTGCAAACCGTCCGCCCTGGCCAACTACCTGGTGAAGCACTGCAGAAGTTTCACCGACTATTGTCCGCGCGCGGGCTGGACGTGCAGGGCGAGCGCGGTGCTCCGGAGCGTGCGGGAGGCGTGCGGGCCGTACGGCGGCGCGGTGCAGTTCGTGCGGGATCATCTGCAGCTGAGCGACGAGGGTCTGGTGGCGCTGGACTGGGCAGTACCGTCGTACCAGAGGCGGCGCAGGACGTCCAGCCACTCGCACAGCCCCGTGCTGCTCGTCGTGCCCAATTCGTTCGGGAGGATCACGAGAAATGTGAAAAAGGTGAGAGAGATTGAGAGAGTGTGTGCTGTGTAGTGCAGTAAATATCCCCCCAGGGCAACAGCAACAAGGTGTGTATGGGAAAGTTTGTGTTTGCTACAAAGACCAATGATGTGTGTACGTGACAGTGAGTTTAAGATGTAATAGACCCTTTAAAAAGGTGTAAAACAAAACATTATACATTCTGGAATAGAGTTTGAATAAACAACTTCAGAATATCACAAAAATATGAAAAATCAAGGTGATTGTGTTAAATAAAAGCCACTCAGATGCATGTGATGTGAGGGATGTCAGAACCTGCTTTAAAGACATTTGCGTTTGTATTACATTAATTATTTATTTATAAAGAGATTATGACTTTAAAGGTGCCATAACATGCTTTTTTCACGTTTCGTAGTCTATCCTAAGTGTATAATTGATAATAATAAGGGTTGTGCAACACCCATAACATAATAGTTAAAGGCGGTATGGACGATTTTTCGGCGATTTGAGAACGCAGGCGGAAGTGCGCATGCGCACTCCCCCGTACGGACTGATACAACACACACATGCGTTTGTTTATTTGCGCAACGGAGCGCATCGTATCGCTCGTCTCCCGTAGATTTCTGTCCACTTCTGCGTCAGCTCGAACTGTCTTTCTACGTCTTCATTTTGCCCCGTACACTGAGGGAACTATATTATGATAGATCCATGCGCTTAGACACGCGGAAACGTGGGGACGAGCCTGACGCGGCTGCAGGTGAGCGGTAGGTGCGTTTTATGATTGATACGTGGCAGGACTAATGATTTATCCACGCCACGAGGAAATATGATAAAAAAAATTGCTGAAAAAAATTGTCCATTCCACCTTTAAGAAATATCACCCAGACCTTGGACCCCCTCACCAACCCGGAAATGCAAACGGCTTGGTTTGATATTTGGGCCTTTTTGAGCCGTGTTTCCTCGTAAATCGAAGCAGAAAAACTCGGGGCTTGTATGGGGAGACACGGGAGCCTGGAGCAGCGCGGAGCCGGGGGGAAGGGGGCGGGAGGCGTCAGGCGGGAGGGGGGAGGGGGAGGGGGGATGATGACGCGCGCCTGTGGTTATGACGCGGTCTTGTACCCACCGCCCGTCAGTTTGGAGATTCGAGGAAAGGAGATAGTCTGTAATATAGCTAAACACTGCGGGAATCAATCAAAAAACACTCTGGGTACATATGAATCACAAATAGCAATGTAAAAAGGTTAAAAGCTCTGAAAAGTCGATTTTGCACGTTATGGGACCTTTAATAATGAAGGCAAAATCCTGATTTTTAGGTTTTTCTGGACTCAGGAAACAACATAAATAAATAAGCTTGGTTGGTAAAAGGGTTTTTATTTGTATAATGTGTGTAATGTGTTGTAAATGTTTTGTAAAAGTAATGTATAGTAAAGTACTAGTTCTCTGTTTAGTATAGAGTGTATAAAAACATTCAACTATTGTACAACATCTGATAGGTTGTTCCCACTTACAAAACACCAAATTGCCCGTTGAGTCTCTGGACCAAAAAAATGTCAGACTTTATTTAGTCTGACAAATTATGCAAGGTGTTGCCATGACATCACGGGCTGCAGGGGCAAAAGGTCACGGGTTTAAAATGTATAGCGTTTAAATGGATGGATGTGATTTCACCTGCTTTTGTCTGACCGGTGTGACGTTAAAGGCAATTACAGAGCCAGTCACTCAACACTGAAGGAAATTAGTCGAGCGAAGTTAATTAAATCTCAATTTCATCTGGACTCAGCAGCTCGAGTCAGTGTCGGCTGACGGCTCAGGAAAAGGTAAAACGGCATTGCACAATATCAAAGCAGAACTGTGAGCGGTTTCCAAATCCACCGTGATTCATCTTTGTAAACAAAAGCTTTATGATTCAAACAATACGGCTGCAAGACTCTAAAACAGATACAAAAATGCTTAGTTTATCAGGCCAAGATCAGGCTTTGACAAGGTGTGGCTTATATTCTCTATTTAGAAACCTTCAATCACTATATTTCCACCTTTATTTTGTCGCTAATGTGTTTAAAAAGGCTGACAATCTGCACCATCTGTCCCACCGTCCCACCAAATGCTCAGTGTCTGTTCAGTCTGTGGGATTCACTTTGGAAGGTCTAAAGACAGAAACATCCACCAATCAGGAACGTTCTGGTACATCCACCAATCAGGAACGTTCTGGTCTCCGCTGAGAGTCACAATAGCAGAACATCCAGAACTTTCTCTGGAGCAGAGGATGAAACAAGCTCCGGTTTGTGTGGGCAGAGGGCAAAGCAGAGAGAGACTGGCACAGTCAGAGCAGGTGTGTTTGAGGTGCAGCACATAAAGGAGGACTAAAGCTGGACTAAAGCAGGTCTAAAGCAGGACTAGAGCAGGACTAAAGCAGGACTAAAGCTGGACTAAAGCAGGTCTAAAGCAGGACTAGAGCAGGACTAAAGCAGGACTAGAGCAGGACTAAAGCAGGACTAGAGCAGGACCAGAGCAGGACTAAAGCTGGACTAAAGCAGGACTAAAGCAGGACTAAAGCTGGACTAAAGCAGGTCTAAAGCAGGACTAAAGCAGGACTAAAGCAAGTCTAAAGCAGGACTAAAGCAGGACTAATGCAGGACTAGAGCAGGACTAGAGCAGGACTAGAGCAGGACTAAAGCTGGACTAAAGCAGGACTAAAGCTGGACTAAAGCAGGACTAAAGCAGGACTAAAGCTGGACTAAAGCAGGTCTAAAGCAGGACTAAAGCAGGACTAAAGCAAGTCTAAAGCAGGACTAAAGCAGGTCTAAAGCAGGTCTAAAGCAGGACTTGAGCAGGACTAAAGCAGGACTAAAGCAGGACTAAAGCAGGTCTAAAGCAGGACTAAAGCAGGACTAAAGCAGGACTAAAGCAGGTCTAAAGCTGGACTAAAGCAGGACTAGAGCAGGACTAAAGCAGGTCTAAAGCAGGTCTAAAGCAGGTCTAAAGCAGGACTAAAGCAGGTCTAAAGCAGGTCTAAAGCAGGTCTAAAGCAGGTCTAAAGCAGGACTAAAGCAGGACTAAAGCAGGTCTAGAGCAGGACTTGAGCAGGACTAAAGCAGGTCTAAAGCAGGACTAAAGCAGGACTAAAGCAGGTCTAAAGCAGGTCTAAAGCAGGACTAAAGCAGGACTAAAGCAGGTCTAAAGCAGGACTAGAGCAGGACTAAAGCAGGACTAAAGCAGGTCTAAAGCAGGACTAAAGCAGGACTAAAGCAGGTCTAATGCAAGTCTAAAGCAGGTCTAAAGCAGGACTAAAGCAGGTCTAATGCAAGTCTAAAGCAGGTCTAAAGCAGGTCTAAAGCAGGACTAAAGCAGGACTAAAGCAGGTCTAAAGCAGGTCTAAAGCAGGACTAAAGCAGGTCTAAAGCAGGACTAAAGCAGGACTAAAGCAGGTCTAAAGCAGGTCTACAGCAGGACTAAAGCAGAAATAAAGCAGAACTAAAGCAGGACTAAAGCAGGTCTAAAGCAGGACTAAAGCAGAACTAAAGCAGGTCTAAAGCAGGACTAAAGCAGGACTAAAGCAGGACTAAAGCAGGTCTAAAGCAGGACTAAAGCAGGACTAAAGCAGGTCTAAAGCAGGACTAAAGCAGGACTAAAGCAGGACTAAAGCAGGTCTAAAGCAGGACTAAAGCAGGACTAAAGCAGGTCTAAAGCAGGACTAAAGCAGGTCTAAAGCAGGTCTAAAGCAGGTCTAAAGCAGGTCTAAAGCAGGACTAGAGCAGGACTAGAGCAGGACTAAAGCAGGTCTAGAGCAGGACTAAAACAGGTCTAAAGCAGAACTAGAGCAGGACTAGAGCAGGACTAGAGCAGGACTAGAGCAGGTCTAAAGCAGGTCTAAAGCAGGACTAGAGCAGGACTAGAGCAGGACTAAAGCAGGTCTAGAGCAGGACTAAAACAGGTCTAAAGCAGAACTAGAGCAGGACTAGAGCAGGACTAGAGCAGGTCTAGAGCAGGACTAGAGCAGGACTAGAGCAGGACTAGAGCAGGACTAGAGCAGGACTAAAGCAGGTCTAAAGCAGGACTAAAGCAGGTCTAAAGCAGGTCCAAAGCAGGACTAAAGCAGGACTAGAGCAGGACTAGAGCAGGACTAAAGCAGGTCTAAAGCAGGTCCAAAGCAGGACTAAAGCAGGACTAGAGCAGCTCTAGAGCAGAACTAAATGAAAGAACGTGACAAAATCTCAGAATCTCATGAATATATAAATGAGATATTTTGTTTCATATTTTCTGCACCAACTCAATATCCAACAGGCAAAAATACAAACAAACGTAGTCCATAACTGCAGTTGACGATATATTCTTGTTAATTTTTCATATGAATCAAAGATAAAAAGCTATATATAGATACAAGATTGGTTATGGCTTAATCAGGCTAAATATTGTACAATGTTGATTCGTGGTCCATTCTATTTTAGGGACTGTTTGAAACCGAATAGAAGCATTAAAAGAACAATTGAGATCTGAATTCACAAAATACAAGATGAAACCCGGTCCTCCTACACATCTTGTTGTTGTAAAAGTGAACAGACTCAAATAGAGACCTGTGATCACTGGTTTGTGAAATAGTTTTCATAAAGGATCCTGCTTCACATGGAGAGCACCTG
The DNA here is from genome assembly GCF_026437365.1 of Eucyclogobius newberryi. Taxonomy (NCBI): domain Eukaryota; kingdom Metazoa; phylum Chordata; class Actinopteri; order Gobiiformes; family Gobiidae; genus Eucyclogobius; species Eucyclogobius newberryi. The sequence continues at coordinate 21,396,736 of NW_027315724.1, forward strand.
TCACTCACACCTGCCCATGCACGCAATTTATGCCTTCAATTTACGGCCATTATGTGACCTAGTTCTGCTCACTCTGTACCAAGCTGGCTTTCAGTCAAATACTTAGCGTAGCTTCTGCTTGGTGGGTTGGTTATGTGTTTTTCCACTACATTTACGATTAAATAAAGACACAACGTTCAGTTTATATGTATTAAGATCCTAAACCAGTGTCAATAATAGTAGTTCATCGTTGTGACCAGAGAGCAAGATGGTCATGTTCTATGTTCTCTGTTCTATTTATGTATTTATTTATTTATTTTTGAAAAGGAAAAACCCAAACAGTTTGTTTTACAGTGCATTTATTGTGAAAATCCCCAACACTTTGTTGTATAGTGCATTGTTCTGTGTCATCAGTTCTGTGTACAAATACAGTACAAGTACAAGAGTATGAATACAGTACAAGTACAAGAGTATGAATACAGTACAAGTACAAGAGTATAAATACAGCACAAGTACAAGAGTACACATACAGTACAAGTACAAGAGTATAAATACAGTACAAGTACAAGAGTACACATACAATACAAGTACAAGAGTATAAAAACAGTACAAGTACAAGAGTATAAATACAGTACAAGTACAAGAGTATTAATACAGTACAAGTACAATAGTATAAATACAGTACAAGAGTATAAATACAGTACAGGTACAAGAGTACAAATACAGTACAAGTATAAGAGTACAAATACAGTACAAGTACAGGAGTATAAATACAGTACAAGTACAAGAGTACACATACTGTACAAGTACAAGAGTACACATACAGTACAAGTGCAAGAGTATAAATACAGTACAAGTACAAGAGTTTAAATACAGTACAAGTAAGATAAGATAAGATATTCCTTTATTGTCCCACATGGGGAAATTTCATTGGTGCAACGCAGGTAGATACAGAGATAGATACAGAAGAACAGATCACTTATAGGAAGTCTGAAAAACACTTTCAGTAGAAGATCTCCTATAAATAAACAAAAAACTCCCATAGACAAATAAACAAACAAATACATAAATACCATTGCATGTGATCACGACAGTAATTGCACATGAATATGTGTCACGACAGCACATAGATTGCACATGAATTTCACATGAATTGCACATGAATTCCAACAGCAATTGCACATATGACAGAGTTGCACATCAGTATTAGGTTAGGTCAGTATTGCGAGTGTTCAGTACTAACAGTTTTTGTTATAAAGTCTGACAGCAGCAGGAAGGAAAGACCTGCGGAACCTTTCCTTCACACATCGAGGGTGGATCAGTCTCTCACTGAAGCTGCTTTCCAGAGCAGAGAGAGTGTCCTGCAGGGGGTGAGACTCATGGTCCAGCATAGATGTGAATCTAGCCAGGACCCTCCTGTCCCCCACCTCCTGCACCGAGTCCAGAGCACAGCCCAGGACGGAGCTGGACTTCTTGATGACTCTGTCCAGCCTCTTCCTCTCCCTCTCTGTGATGCTGCTGCTCCAGCAGGCCACACCGTACAGGAGGGCTGATGCCACCACAGAGTCGTAGAAGGTCTTCAGGAGTGGCCCTGTCACTCCAAAAGACCTGAGTCTCCTCAGGAGGTAGAGCCGACTCTGGCTCTTCCTGTACAGTGCGTCTGTGTTATGAGTCCAGTCCAGTTTGTGGTTCAGATGAACACCCAGGTACTTGTATGAGTCCACTCTCTCAATGTCCCATCCCTGGATGTTCACTGGTGAGGGGGCAGTGGGGTGGCGTCTGCGGAAATCCACCACCATCTCCTTGGTCTTCCCCGCGTTGATGAGGAGGTGGTTCCGCTGACACCAGTCCACAAAGTCCTGCGCCAGTCCCCTGTACTCCGCGTCATCGTCATCCGTGATGAGTCCGATGATGGCAGAGTCGTCAGAGAACTTCTGCAGGACACAGCTGTCCGTGTCATGTCTGAAGTCTGCAGTGTAAAGGGTGAAGAGAAAGGGCGCGAGGACAGTGCCCTGGGGCGCCCCCACACTGCAGGTCCGAGTGTCAGACACACAGTTCCGGGCTCTCACAAACTGGGGTCGGTCTGTGAGGTAGTCCAGGATCCACTCTGCCAGGTCATACTCCACACCAGCCGTCTCCAGCTTGTCCCTCAGGAGCAGCGGCTGGATGGTGTTGAAGGCACTCGAAAGATCGAAGAACAGGATCCTCACAGAGCTGCCAGGCTTTTCCAGGTGAGAGAGAGAGCGGTGCAGCAGGGAGATGACGGCGTCCTCCACTCCGATGCCAGACCGATATGCAAACTGCAGCGGGTCCATGGCTGAGCTCACGGTGGAGCGGAGGTGGTCCAGGACCAGCCGCTCCAGTGTCTTCATCAGGTGCCACTGGCTCTCACGTCCCAAGTATAAGAGTATAAATACAGTACAAGTGCAATAGTATACATACAGTACAAGTACAAGAGTATAAATACAGTACAGGTACAAGAGTATAAATACAGTACAAGTACAAGAGTTGAACCTCTTCAATCAGAAACGCTCAAAAGAAACAAAAGAAGTTTCTTTACACAGTTCAATGTATTATGTTTCTGTATTTTCTCAAATAATGTATATACTGTACTTCAAATGCTTTCTCTCCCCTATAATACAGTGGGTACGGAAAGAATTCAACCATTTGCTAAAATAAAAAAAGTTCATTTTATTTCTCATTAATGTACACTGTTGAGGCTGCCTGGGCGTTTCGGTCGAGATGGGCTGACTCTGAATCTGATTCAGATTCAGAGTCAGCCCATCTTGACCGGGGGAATAATCCAATTTATTAAAAAGATATGCTCAGTCTCATACGCAGTCACTCAATTATACTATACCAAAGGAGGAATATTATTATCCACTTTGTAGTGTTCTTGCAAATATTCACTACGTTCAGTCATCAGGTTGAAGAATGTCACATTTTCAATAAAACCACGTAAATGAAAATCTGCTGCTTAGTTCAGTGAAATGTCATGCCAGAGCGAGGCAGCGTTTAGTTTCTCTGCTCCTGGTTGTAGAACACACGGCCCCAGCAACTAATAATGCTCTAATGTTGTCTGCTTTTAAATCTGGGTGCAAAACATTACTGTAGGCTTGTAGCATGGGCTCGTAGGCTTTATTAGACAGGAACTGGTGAACTGATATAATTTATTATATTATATTTGTGATTTGTGGGTTTGGGTTGCTTGTGCATGAATTGTGCTTTATAAATGACAGTGCCTTACCTAAATACAACAACAACAAAACTAAAAAGCTTTTTGACAAAAACTGGTTGAATAAATGCCTTCTCAAAAACATGCAGTGGGGAAAGTTGTAAAGAGCGTTACATCGATGAGACTGAACAGCTACTACACAAAAAACACTCTTTTGAAGACAGTGAGGTGAAAGAGGAATTTTAAAAAAAGAACCCCTCTTTAAACAGAAATGGAGGTTAAAGGTTCAATTTGCCGGTCATATATAACAGCATTTTGAAGCCATGGGACGGGATCAGTCCTGGCAATTCAGATGATAATCCGGTACTCATCAGTGATAAGGAAACTACTGTCAGCTAACCACAGGATTCATACGGCCCATAACAGGCTGTTTGGGGAACAAAGAAGATTAGTTTCGGGAGAAACTTAAAACAGTGCAAACCACTAGATAAACAGGACAGGCAATTATCAGGAGGCTCCGCCCGGTGGGCAGGACTTATGCGTCTCAGAGTTGGATCAATATCAGAATAGATTTGCAGATTGAGAATGACTCTTGAATAAGAGTCAAAATGTCTTCCAACATTTTGCTCCCTATTTGCACTAAACAGTAACTTGTTAATACCTTTCTGAAATGAAAAACACAAGTCTAGACTCTGAGCTTGTGGAATTTGTCACTGGGCTGATAAACCTGCTGCAGCATTCTTTTACTGTGATTAAAACCAATTTGGTGAACGTCACAGAAACATGGACTCAAAGTGTGATTCTGTCACATTCCCACTATTCCAGCTGTTTCACTATTAACACATTATTTATAACATTTATAAATGTTAAACACCATGACTCACCCCAGATCATGAAGATAACAGCGCTTTATACAAACTGAACTAAGGCCTATCAGAAATCTCATGCGCGTTATTGTTGACACACTTAAGTATAAGTTTTATTTGCCGTCCTCAAAGTGCTTCATATGTAGTAGCCCTTTGGTCCTGTTACTGCCCTGGATCGTGCTCCTGTGGTGTTTGTCTGCACAGGGAGCCATAAACACATCATTTCACAGGCTGTTAATCTAATCTAACTTTGTGCTAAACCTTTATCACTGGACTCCTGCTCCACCATCTATAGTTTACACGCTTTGAGCATAAGAACGGATGTAGTCTTTTTATAATGAAATGGATTGCAACTAAACACCATATAGTTCTGCCGGCTCCACAGTCACTTTTCTTTCCATCATTTAAATAAACCCTGACGAACGACGCTATCAGAGGGTTAACATGGTTTGTGATACCATCTTAATTGCATTTAGAAGAGATAAGGAACCACCGTCTGTCATGCTGCCAAATCTATTTACCTCTTGTGTCGTATGATCAAGTCCAAAATACATATTTCTCTCCATTGATATTGTTATCTTGTTAGCTTTTCATTTCGTATGTATTTGGTCGGGACAGTGGAAGTGTAATGAACATCCTCTCATTCATACACATGTTTTTAGTGGTAGTCAGACACAGAGAGATACTACATAAACAGCCTAAAGCCCTTATAAACAAATAAGTATTATACATTATGCTGTGATGTAAATGGTAAACTTTAGCTTTGTACTTTGTACAAATACTAAGAGAATTTCTTTCCATTGTGATCTCACAGCTAGGATTTAAAAACATGTATTTTATTTCACTCTCTCAATGTATGAGTTAATCAGCCCTAATCACCTGAGCACACTGGAGGTATCATGAAGCCACTCACACAGGAATGTGTCTTTGTCTGATATTCATTCCTCTTTCATATAATTAAAGGAATTACCAAGCATTTTCCACTGGTGTCAGCCTCTGCCAACAGCATGTCATGGAAAGTGTCTGCCTTTAGTTCTAAAAGAACTCTTTGTTCAGTTGAGTGTGGATCTTTGCAGTGGCTTTCATGGAGCACAGAAGTCAAAGCTCATGCAAATATTGTATGTACTATGTGCAGTACTATTTAAGTTCATATAATGAAAAGTCTTACTCAACTGTTAACCTAGTATTTCTTCTAATTGGAACTGAAAATGAGTTTGACAGTTTCCAGCGGCTTGGAAACTGGTTCCATTCAAAGTTCCCTCCAATATTACCCATCATCCATCATTGTGTATGCAAATATAAGTATTCACATTTTCACGGGGTTCCCTGCTTCCCTCTTTTCCCCACAGTTATGTGAAACCGCCCTGCTTCACGGTTACCTCCCGGTCGTTTTCAATCGGCGGGGCCACAACGGGACCCCTCTCACCTCCGTCAAACTTCAGCAGTTTGGTGACCCCTCTGACCTCCGGGAGGCGGTGCGCTACATCCGCTACCGGCAGCCCGCGGGACGAGTGTACGCAGTGAGCGAGAGCACCGGGGCCGGCCTGCTGCTGTCCTACCTGGGAGAGTGCGGCTCGTCCAGCTATGTGACGGCGGCCGCCTGCCTGTCCCCGGTGTTCCGGTGCCAGAGCTGGTTTGAGAAGGGGCTGTGGGGGCCGCTCCAGTGGGGCATCGCGCTGTACCAGAAGACGGGCCTCAGCAGGTAAAGCCGACAATGAGAAATGATCAAGACAAACACACGGGCCAAGGACAGCCCTGCTGCTAATGAAACTGTGGACGTTATACAAGTGTTAAAAGAGGCGTCACTTTGTAATAACTACACCTGAATATGGCTTAATAAAGCATGACCACTTCACTCATAATATAGTTTACTAAGATGTTTACTATGATTCAGGCTTATTAACTATGAATTAAGGGGCTTGAGTTATAAGCCTGAATCATTGTTAATAAAAAAGTTTGTTCAATACTAATTAAGTCTTTGTCCTGCTTTGTTAAGACTACTAAAAGTTCAGTATTACAAAGTGTTACCAAACAATGAAAAGACATACAATTCCAATGTGTCAAGAGCTAGAACGTGAAAGTTCATATTCCTGTTGTGTCTTTGAGCAAGGCATGTCAACTGACTTTATTATGAACGAGTACGCATGATTCTGACTTTTTCCTTATACAATAATGTTCTTATTCTTCTAATGATAATTGAGGGAACATGTGAAATCCTTTTGTTTTGTGTGTAAACCTCTGTTGAATTGAAGTAATAAGAAGAATATTTATTTTCCCATCACATTAAAAAAGGTCTCTAAATATATCAAAGTGTTGAAGCATGAGAGTGCCCACCTGATTGGAGTGCCCACAGACAATTAAGGAAAGAATGAAGTCGCTATAGCAACAGATGATGCCCCCTTTCTCCCATTATTGATTTCCCTGAGACATCGTGATCCACATGGAGTGCATCAAATCAACGTTGAATTGACCGGCTTCTTTTAGCTCTGTTTTGATGGGTTCCTTCTTCTTCCGTGCAGGTACCGCAGCGCGCTGGGCCAAACCATCCAAACCGAGCGTCTGTTCTCCAGCTCCTCCTTACGGGGCATAGAAGAGGCTTTGTTCTGTCACAACTCAACCACAGCGCCACCTACGGGAAGCGGCCTGTCCTGGGACGCGTACTGGGAACACAACGAACCTCTGAGAGACGTGGACGAGGTGGCCATCCCGGTACTGAGCGTCTGCGCCAAGGACGACCCCGTTCGAGGCGACGCCAAGTCCACCATCCCGCTGGAACTTTTCGAGTCCAATCCGCACTTTTTCCTGCTCCTGACCAATCGCGGCGGTCACTGCAGCTTCGCCACCGCGTCTCACAGCGCACACGGGGACGCGGCGGCGAGTAACGGCGGGACGGACAGGCAAGAGAGCAACTGGAGTCACAAAACCGTGCTGGAATTCTTCCGGGCCAGCACGGACTTTTTCGCGGCGGAGGAAAGATCTAAGCAGTTGGCCGCGCGGAGGAGAGGGTTGGGCGGGGTCAGCAGCGGCAGGGCGTTCCGCGACCGCAGCATCAGCACGTGTAAGCGGGTGCTGGCCTGTTCTCATAATATTCACGCTTTTTACAACTGGCAGAGGTCCTATACGCGGTGATGAAGGCCGAGTGGAAGCACATGTACTCAACGTAATGACTGTAAGTGATTAGTTTTGATGTTCTAATGACTTACAGGTCATGTACAGTCATATATACAGTCATATATACAGTCATATATACAGTCGTGTGGGATTGTGTTCAGGATGTATTAAGGCCCAGTCCATGTTTTTGATGATGAGGGAGGGAATGTTGTTACTGTTAGATGCTGTGTTAGCCTTTGCATTACAATATTGTTTATAGTGAAAAATACCACAAAAAGAGCTGCTTAAAAATATATGTTGTAATGTTTCAAATAAGAGGTGGTGGGATTTCTGCATTTTGGTGATTATTTTACAGACATTTCACATTTGACTGATAAT